>NC_086361.1:9866091-10182341 GCF_036324505.1 Eleginops maclovinus
CAGAGCAGGTCATCTGTGCTGTGTTTGTGAGGTTACTTTATATTAGTGGTATGTTAATCACAATTAAATCTGATAGTCAGTTTCTCTGCATAATTCTACTGTCATCGGTAAACAATCTGTCATGGTGTGCTCTTTCATCAATTATATCCTTTCCACCTCACTGAGAAAAACGCAAATGATAACACCCTGGCAGAATAAGTATTCAGACCTTATCCTGGAATAAAAGAAGTGAAATGCCATAAACACTTTGCTAAGTAATACGTTCACACCGTCAGTATAGTTTTATCATCAAAATGTACTTATGGTATCCAAGTTAAAGTACTCATTGCGTATAAAAAAGGTATGTAGGACAAAGTATCATCATTCAATTATATTGTGAGATACCAGGATACATACTCAAATTTGTCAGAAACTCAGATTTAAAAATTGTGCTTTTGTTTTTACATTGCCATGTTCACTTAATATATTGAATGTGTTTGGTTTTATTCTGTAGATTTTCACTTAGCACTAATGTTCATAATCAAATAAGAAAAAATATTCAGATTTTTTAAATTAAAGTGATTAACTCTATAATTAATGTTGTGTAGTAAACAGTGCAATAATTCTCATTTTGAAATGTGTTGAAGTATAACTACTTTAAAATTGTGCTTGTTCCAGCCAATATCCACTGTTGTTTTTCTGTTTGTTGGCATTCTGACAATGTGTTGCCTGAGAGGCATAAATCCCATCATCTCCTATGGAGTGATCCACCAGAAAGCTGTTTGGGTTCAGTGCTCCCTGACAGCGTGTATAACAAACAGTCCCGTGTCCTCAGAATAATCAGTGGAAGTGTAGAGAGGAGAAACATTTCCATAGTATCCTGACAGGAAGGTGTGATTTAAGGTCATGGGGGAGGACGTTTCCTGGAGAGTTTTTGCTTTCAATAAATGCGGCTTGCGGTGCATCAGGTCACTGAATCATATACTGCTTTGATTCTGAAATGGCATGTCATTGGAGGACGACAAGCCCACCTTCACTCCTGTCAAATAGATATCAGCACAGATGTTGTTACTGCTGTTGTTGTCTTGTCCCAGTCATTGTGAGTTTTTGTAATTGCTTGATGACAGCGGCCTGAAAGAAGTAATTGGTGGTCTTCCAGGATTTGTTTGGCTGTCATCTTCTTTTATCTAGCCAACAGCAATTTGTCTGGTTGAAACATTTGTTTATCTTTGGCAGTTATCCCATTTATTTGCTTCTATCACTCATATTTTCATGTTTTCGTTACTGCTAACTGTCACCTCTGCGCCCACATCAGAACCTGATGAGACTAAAATAGTGCCTGAGCCTGACACTTCCTTGAAAACAACTCTTTAAAAAATCCTTTCATGGAAGAAATGGCATAGTAGTGACGTACAAGTTTACCTTAGGAATTTCTGTGACTTGGGCCCTTCATCTCGTAAAAGCTCCAGTCTAATGCAGACCCTTCAACGAAGTACCATCATCCTCACCTCGAGAACTGATTCGAGGATGTATTTGTTTTCAATTCATATGCCCGAGATTTAAACTCGACTGCAAATTTGTCAGAAAAAGAGAAACATTTATTTGGAGCTGTAAAATTGTTGATCTCGCAGCAGAGGCCCAGCTTTTTATCTGCAATTGTGTTTTTTTATTCTAGCAAAACACAACCATGATCAATTTCACTGTCTATCTTTGTTTGCTGCATAATCAATCATGTGTTTCAATGACCCAAACAGTTGGGTTGTCAGTGGTTACGTTTCTAAGTTTAACATCTACACAATATGTTGAGCTGTGAACCCAAATTCGATAAGTTTGTAGTAAACCTAATGTTAAAAACTGTATGCAGACTAAATTCACTTGGTTTTTGAAGTGCAATGTTCATAGACTAACTGCACAACAGAAATGGAGTGACTCCTCACATCTGGAATTCTAGAGAGTAGTGAGACAGCTCAATAAATATCAATAAAAGCACACTTTTGGAAAACAGCTTAGCTTTCTCTTTGTTAAAGCAAGACAACATAACTTTGGAGTTATGGAGAGCAGCCACATGGAAAAGAAAGGGTGAGGATGAATGGCAAATGTGGCTTGACAGTAGAAGAAGTAGAGGAAAGTCAAAAAGCCAGCTCACTGCCATAGATGCTATCTTAGGTCAGCGAGAAATAGCTAACATGACCAACCAATAGCTTCTAGATACACCAGACAAGACTAAAGCAGTAAAACTCCTGAGTATTTAGTCAATGATTAGTGTTTTCCCTCATTAATTTAACGCTTCATCTTACAAGAATAATTTCAAACACTGTTTCCTTAAATTTCAATATTAGAATTTGGCAGAAGGCCAAATGAGTTTCTCTTGGAGGACTTATCTTTCTTGTTGTTAGTGTGATTTGATGGTAAAATACATTACCTCATGTGTTTTATCTGCAAAGACGGTATACTATTTGGATAAAAAGCGTCTAACAAGTGACATGTAAATGTGTATAAATATATAATCTCGCATTGAAACTCTACTTCATGTATCACTATCTGCCACCATCTAGTGGATTTTTAACAGTATAGCACTCCATGTGGGAGGACCTGCTTTGATTTCATGTCCTCTCAGATCGTAATATAATCAATAGAGTTTGGACATTATGTTATATAGCAGCTGGGAGTCACCTTAAATAATAAATCCTATTACAGTGTATTTTGGATACTATTAAGCAGGTCATATAGTGATGAAGTGGACGCCAAAAGTACTAAAACGTACTTATTTTAAGCATGTCCACAATAAAATACAACTTTAATCCATGATAGTAAATATAACTTTGGTCATTGCTCTTACATTTCTAACCCCCTCTTGCCCACACAGCTGTTCACTGCAACCTGAGCCAGAATGGCATTGACCACCAGATGTGCCCGGAGGACATGACGTCACAGCTGGAGGAAGAGGAGGAGTTGGTGGACGAAGGGGCTCTGCTGCTGGACAACGACAGCCCGACCTACCAGGAAGTCAGCCCCCTCATGTACCAGCGCCGCTCTCCGCCAAAGCGCTCCGTCTCCGAGTCTGAGCTGTCACGGGTAAGCGGCGGTCCATGCGCTAGCTTCTGTTGAAAGCAGTGGTGTATAAATGATTGATTTTATTATAGACTCTTTTTTTGATTCACTGTATGTTTGTAGAACACAAAAAATCTTGTGAACATTGTTTCTTGAGTCCATTTATCCCACTCTCGCCCTTACCAATATCTTGTATGATACCAAGACATGAAGTTATTTCTGATATTTACCAAACATGAAACTTTATTTGCAGGTTAGTGCAGTTCAAAGTGTTCCACAGATGAGTGACAAGCCCCAAAAAGAAAATAACAGCAGAGACAAAACAATTTGCCAATAAGAGACATCAGAATATAAAATGATGGATTATAAATTGAAAGCAATAATAAAGACTATAAAAAATAACCAAAAAATAAATGTAGATATATTATTAGTGATTAAGCAACCAAGCAGTATAAAGTAGTAAATCCCGCCAGACACAAAACAAATCATTATTTTTTGACTTCCTCTACTTTAACCTACAATTTTTTTTTTTACATAACAAAATACTTTTGGCACCTAAACGTTTTAGGCCCTAACACACCCACACTGGGATCCTAAAGAGGAGCCACAGACAGAATTGAAATATACTCCAGTTAGTATTGTCATGGTACGTTACAGTAGAATGCTGATGTTTACATTTAGTTCAAAATACTGCTTAGCCTTCACATCGTATAGAAAAACCCCTCGAAATAGCCGTTACCATATTAAAAAATGCACAAAATATTTCGATAAATTCACATTGATGCGTCTGCTTGCACTGTGATGGTTTAATTTCCTTTCCTTGGTACGAAATGGATTGTATGTGTGATCAGACAACAGTCAGAACATTCTGCTTACCACACAAATCAACCACCCTCTTAATAATATTCCCCCATGTTCCACACATCTACCCCTTCAGTACAAACAAATAATTTAACAGGGAATAAACAAGGAAAGGCTCTTCCTCCGTGTTTCGGATAATAGATCAAAGCATCCATCATCAGCAACGCAGAATAAATGTCTTACTTCCTTTCCAGAAATAGGCCTTGTAGTTAGGACAGTAGGAAGATATGTGAGTGATCGCATGCACGCACTCACGCGTACTCATGTTTGTCTTTTTCTCTTTGTGAAATCTCTGATAATCAGCTGTCAATCAAAGCAGTCAGACGTAGTCCTCTGTGTATTCCCCGCAGGGACTTTTGGAAATACCACACAAACAGCAAGGCCTCGGTTCAATGAGCGCACGCACACATGTTTTGATTTGTGCTTTGACGGTAAATTATTTCTGAGTTCCTGAGTTGACTAAAATAGCATAGTATCTGTACCATTAATTCACGCTGCGTAGTTTTTGCAGGTATCATCATGTCTTTTTATACCATGGCATGTTTCCTATTGTAGCTGAATTGCGTTAGAAAACCTGCGGGAGGTGCTGCGTTACTACACTGATATAATTAACCTGACTTGGCTCTTAGTCTCAGTTTGGTGTCTCTTGATTCCAGTTAAGAACAATTGTTTCTCTTTGGGGGAAATCCAATAGATCAAGTTCATAAAGACTATTGGTACAGAACAATGGCAATTTATTTTAACACAGCCAAGGGCCACATAGTATTTATAAATACTTAAGTTATATAGGAGGTTTGCAGCTGTACAACTTTATAGTCAACAACTAAAGTCCATGTGTAACTGTGACAGTGTTTACAGCTTTAGTTATGTCATGTATTTCCAAGCGTAAAGGAATATGTGGGCTCTGTGTGAACTAAAATACAAACACACACCACCTGATATTTATATGATTCCTTGAAACTTGTTTTTCACAGTTTGCTGACGGGAACTTATAATCGTGCAGTCTTGTTATTATGTGAAACACATATATTTTGTCATTAAGAATCCAAGACATCACTGCTCATAGTTGGGTTTTGTACGTTTTATGGTTTAATTAACAAATATGTATAAACCCAGACCTGAGAATGTACTAAGAAAATCATACTTTATTTCATTTCAGGTTAAATCCCATCAGCAGTGATCATTTCAAAAACAACATTTGATTAAAGCTGAATCTGTGCATGGCTGGGTTTGTAATGGAGCGAAGGCTCAGCCATAGTTGCAACACGAGGCATAAAACAGCCTTTTAGACGCGCTGGATGGCTGTAACATCCATAGCAAATCATCTCATCTCAGTCCTAATCAATATCAAACCCAAGGTGAATATATCTTGTCTGGTGTTAGCACACTCTGAAATGCTTTATGGACCCTGGCGAATCCCAAGGTCGGGGCCTGTGAAGGGGTCTTGTGCACTTTCTTTGATGTGCCTGAGTAAAGTTGAGGTTCCTTATGAGGGCTTATTAATTTACCCAGCATAGCGTGTGATTCTCATACAGCCAACCTCAGCTCGCCCGACACACACACACACACACACACACACACACACACACACACACACACACACACACACACACACACACACACACACACACACACACACACACACACACACACACACACAGATGTATCTCATTTTCATCCCCATTCCTGTGTGTAACAGATTAATTAATAGAGGGAATTTTCATCTCCTGCCAGCCCTGGCCGAGAGAAATGGAGCGAGGCAGGGAAGAAGGGAAAGTGAGAGAGAGGGAAAGGTAGAGCATGCCAGAGCTGATAATTAGCTGTGCGGTTAAGATAGGTCCGACGACACTGGCCTCCGTGTCTCACACCGCTATTCACTCAGTCAACGTGACACTAATTGCATCAGCCCTCCTGCTTGTCCTCAGCGCTTTTCTGTCCAGTCACACTTAAGAAAAAGAAAATGGTTGCAGTGTTGAGTTCAGACGCTAGAGGGTAGCATGTGAAAGCGGATCCTGCATGGGTAATGTTAGTTCAAGTTGCAGGCAGGTGAAGGATCAAAGTCTAATGCAACTTTTGCTGTTTATTGCTCATATTTTTTTTTTAAATGCATCAAATAAACAGAAAAGCCAGCAGAATAGATTTTATGTGCAATGAATTCATGTACTGACAAGGGAGAGGAAGATTTGTGCCAGAGGATAACCTCCATATTTCTGAGCAGGATATAAACATTAAATATACATGAAACACCATCATGTAATGTTTAATGTGTTTTTTTTAACATTGTTGCTCTATCCACAACTGGGTTACGACTATGTTTTGATGCAGGCGCTACAGCAATGTATTGGTCTGGGAACCCTATCCCTTTTGCTGCTTCTACTCAAGAAAACCTGTTATTAGCGGATTATGTAAGAACATCAAAATACTGCTTTTTGTCCAAATCTTTTATTTGGGAATATTAGGTGTATGACTGCTCCAAAGACTAGCTATACAAAAGCTTGAAATGTGTTGAATTACCACACAACCTTTAGACATGGGCTGTTCAATTTTGATTTAAATATTAGTTGTATAATCATATCATACAAAAAAAACCAACCAATTGAAAACACAAAATACATGTTATAAAGACAATGATGTAGAAATGCACCTCTCATTGCGAGTCAAAAGACGGAGAATAGAGACTTTAAAATGTGATTTAAAAACAGGCAATGTGGGGCCAGCCTAACATACAGAGGCATTATGCTCATTTCCGTATTTCCATTCCAATCGTATTTAAAGCAATGTTCACAACATCAAGTTCACTAATAATTGCCTCATAAAAGACACATTTCCCCTTGATCTGAAGATTATATTACATCACGTAAGTAGAAACGTGTCACCTTTTGTCTGATAGTCTTTGAAAGTCTGACATCTCTGGTTGTGTTTTTCAAAACATGATTAGACTATGAATTGGATTGCATTGTTTTGCACACAGCCTTGTTTTCATCCAACAAACAATTTTCCTCCTAATGAACGCTGCCAGACAGCTGTAATGGTTCTGAACAACAGTAACCGCTCCTGCGCCGTCACAGAGCGATTGAGTATTTGTTTTGCCCTTGTACGCTTTTGCTCAGTAAATGAACACTGCCCCTTCTTTTGTCTGGGGAAATAACCAGGGCTGAGGTTGAGCTTTTATTTTTGAGTTAAAAAAAATAATTGTGAAGGCTTTGTGACATTACAAGGTCTCTGTGGCCAGTTTAATACGACACACAGTTAATTGTTGACAGAACAATGCCATTATGGGGGACATTTCTGCTGTAGTTAACATTTTTAATTGAGTGTAAAGCCATTTGACCCTGCAGTCAGCCTTGCAATATTGGAGCTGAAATGAAGGGATGTGGGGGTGGGGGGTGAAGTTCTCCTTAGAAACAAATACCGCTGTATTCAACACAACTGCCAAATTCCCTCTCTCCGTCGCACAGTGTTTGTCGCTAGAGTGCCTTTCAGCGCCCATAATCCCCAGTTCCTTTTGTATTCCAACAGTGTCTCCACAAAGAAGGCCATGTGATTGCCTCTTGATTAATTTAGCCGAGTACATTCATATTGGATCTTTAAATGCTTATCAGTGTTAGCGCGATTACATGCTTCATTATGTAAGTAATGGTTTTCCACTGTGGTCCCTAATGTCTGGATGTTTATTCCAGATTCTTGGTTCATGTTTGGGCCGTGCGGTTTTCCCCCCCAAAGGCTTTATTCATCGCCTTTTAATTTCTGAGGTTGTCCTTGCTCTGTTGCTAAGGTAACGTGAAGAATACTGGGAGCTGTACTGGGCTTTCAGTTATCAATTAAAAGCCAAAGACAGCAACTCGCTGAACACACTGAAAGTTGGCACACATGGCAATCGGATGGTTGGTGTGTGTATTTCTTTCCCCAGATGGTGTGCATGGGCTGCACATGTGGATATATATTTATATGTGTGTGCCCGGTCCCAGACGTATCCCACTTAGAAATAAAGCAGGCTTCCCCTCTCACCCCTGTGCTGTCACTCAAATCTCTAATTGGCCCTCCCGTCTCTTGAACACTGCTCTTTGAGCATGATTCCTGTTTTCTCCTCTCCCTGCTTTTTTCTCTCCGCCCTTTGGCTCTGTTTGCTGCCTGGCAGGCAGGAAGGCACCGGCTCACCTATTGTACCCAGCCCCGGGAACACAGCTATGGGCTAAATCACTGCAGAATGTAAAACACAGATGGCCATTGACTCAAATGTGTTCATGGAAAATGAGAGAGTCTCCTGTGTCAAATTCTGTCGAGTCCATTCTGGTGGGGTTTTTTTTTTCGTTGTGCTCTCCCTCCTTATTCCCTTTGATGCATCTCTTAGTCAAGCCACCCTCAACACTCCCAGAATCCTATGCTTTCTCTACTGCTACTTCTGCTCTTCCAAACTCCCTCTTTCCTCAAATGCTTTTAACAGACACACACTCCTCTTGCATTTTCTCTCCATCCAGGCCTCCTCCTGTCCCCCCAGGCCTTTAGTTAGGCTTAATTAGCATTAAGTTGAGATGTGTTTAATGGTTAATGTGGCATCTACCTACACCACCCCCCCACCTCCCCGCAGATTTATCTATCCACATATAAAGAGTGGCGGTTTCACCTACCTACCTGCTTGCCTTGACTGTCTGTCACTTCACCTACCTGCAGGGGAAGTAGAGCGCATGCCAAAACCAGCATGTACATCTCCCCCAATTTCTCTTTTTCTCTGGGGTGCTAGATATAGAGTGAGTGGGAAGGATCTGTGGAAAGTCACAGAGGAAGAGAGGGTGAGGTAGTGTCATATAATAAGAAACAGGTGAGATTGGGGGAGATGAGAGATGCAGTATGTGAGCAGAGGAAGTGAGAAAGACAATGTGATAGATCTGACAGGGACTGGGCGAGATTGAATACAGTGGAAGAGATGAGGGATGGGAGGGAGAGCGTGAAGCAGAGGAAATGCTGCCAGTACCTGTTATTCTGCTCTCTTCTGGGTGGAGAAGAGAAGGCTTTCCATTGCTATGCCACACCACATGGCAGCCAGAGAGCAGGCTGGAGTAGAGGGGAGTGTCTGTGAAATTTTAATCACCTCTCTCCGTTTGTAATTTCAGGAGCCCCTCAATCAAAATCAAAAGCATAGCCAGCACTTTCATGAGTGGTCCATTTGGCAGGTTACTTCTCTGCCCGCTGTTGAAGTAAACTAGAATCTTACATGTAGAATAAAGTGCAAAACAGATATGTGCATTAGGGCTGGGCAGTATATGTATATTATGGGACATGGGTGTTTTTAAAGGCTGCTTTGCAGGAGAATGAAGTCATTTTTAATTATTAATCTTTACCCACATTTCCACCATACTGATGATTATTTATCAAAATCTTGTTTACTTGTGTACTGTACATGTTTTGTGAAACCACCAACGGTCAACACTACAATACTGTTGGATTTGTTTGGTGTAAAATAACGTGGATTTTATATAATTCATACCCGCTAGCCCTAATGTGCCATTGTGAAAATGATTTGACATTCATTTAATACAATACATTAAGTGACCTTTTGCAGATTTTAAAGCTTCATTTTGCACACAATAGTTACAACTACATTGCTTGGGTTTGTGCCTATAGGGGTGCTGTAGAGCAATAGTTGGATTAGTTTGGATTGATTGTATTTTGCAATCTATAGAAGCATTTATAAAGCCTGGATTGAAAAAAAACACTTTTGTGTCAATTTGAAATAGTATTGATTCACAGCCACAGAAATTCTGTGGTCTTTTATTGATTTCTTTTATATTTTTTCCCATGTTTCAGATACTGTATCTCTCATTATAGTTACTTGAATTTGAGCGCCTTCTACCTTTCTCTGTTTTATTCCACTTTAAACTGACCTCTTCCTTTATGTTTTACACTGTGGTTCATAACAATTTATCTGAGTCACCTCAGATTCTGGGAAATCGTGTTGGACATATCAAGAAAACAATTCCCCATTACAATCCCAAAAACCTGTCTGTGAACTCGCTGGCGACACTATGAAACAAAAAAACAATAAATGAAGAGAGAGTTCACTACTGGATGTGGCCTCCTCTGTTTTTACGCAGAGCTATTGTATTGTCTTATATTTTAGATGTTATTACTTTGTTGGCTTTTACAATTTGGTAGGTATGTGCTGTTAAAGGTAGCACGTTATCATTAAAAGCTGCTGTACATAATACAGCTTCCGAAAAACAGTCATACTTGGGAAAAAAATTCTGAATGTAAACAAAAACATTTATTGAAAATGAAAGCTCCCCCGTCTCTGCGGCACACACTACATACCAAGATCTAGCAAAACAGACATAAAAAGAAAATAGATTTTAACCTCAATTATAATTCCTGCATAATAAATAATGAAATAAATAAATGGAAAAATCTTCCCAGACATCAAAATCTCACTTGTCGTTATTTGAAGTAACACTGCCTAACTCTTATTGTCAACAGTTTTAAAGGACAAGGTGAATAAATGCTGTCATGTGACACAACACAACATACTAGATTAATAACAGAGTTTCTGCTCAGCTTGAGATTGACATATGCGTCTTCTTTTTACTTTAAAAGATGAATACTTTATTGATCGTACAGAAAATGTCACACAGCAGCCAGTAAATATAATATGACAAAATCAGTCAGGTGGAAGGTGTCACATGACTGCACCATGACCCATGAGTGAAACAACGAGGGTGAGCAGTATTTATTAGGCATTGCAGTGCTGACAACTCATCCATCTGACAAAAATGTGGAAGGGGTAGTTCACCAACAATAACCCCCAGGCTTTAATAAACATGTACATACATAAGGGATCTCTAAAAAATAACGAGAGACACAGCTCTCAGCTTTAAAAAAAAGTGCACTCATACGACTACTGCACAAAGCTGATTCAGAAACTAAAATGTAAGCACTATAACAGATTTTTGTGTGTGTCTCAGCCAGGATATGTGAAGCTGTCCAAGCCGGTGGCCCTGTGGACCCAGCAGGACGTGTGCAAATGGCTGAAGAAACACTGTCCCTATCAGCACCAGATCTACAGTGACTCCTTCAAACAGCACGACATCACAGGTACTATTTCACACATTCACTGACCTGTGAGGCGTCTGTCATGGAGGTCGTCCAAAAATAATTTCTTCTGCTGTGGCCATCAACGGTTCGTTCTGTAGCTGTTGCTAGGTGATTAGTATTTAATGCTTGCACTTCTACGGTTGGAGAATATCGGACAAACAAATCAACAACCATTTATGATGAGGGTTAAACCTCTATTCATCACATGCAGCTATTAGCTCTTTTTAGTGCATTTGAGTAAAGAAAACTGTATTTTTAGATTGCTGTGAAGACTCATCTCTGTCTTAGTTCTTAGTTCTTAATTTCTCATCCTGATGAAGCCAGATCTCATCCATAACATCCCAGGTGCGCTCAGCACCCACTGTCTGCCGCCTGCAGCCACGCCACCCGGCCTCCGGTCTGTCCGTCCCTGCCCGTTCACTGTCGGCGTCACCACAGACAACAGTTTGCCACGTCAATCATTTCCCTAACGAGGCTCCTCAAGGTCACCCCGGCACTAACGACACTCCGGTCCGTATAGTAACAGACGAATGTTAATTGCCTCGCACTCCAAGCACGACCGATTCCATTAATATGTTTATTTGTCGGTTTTCGAGGGCCTCCTCGACTCACTGACTGGCTGGCAGGATGAATTGCTCGGCGGTGACGATGAGCAGCGTAATGACTTCTGCTCCCATTTTACTCGGTGATGCATTTTGACTTTTATACGGTTGCATGGAGGGTTTTGAGATTTAGCGTCGCCTGTTAAATGGTCTGAAAATATGGATCTTGCTGCTTTTCAGTTCAACTTGCAGATATATCTCATCAGGTCCAGGAGATTACCCACAGTTCATTGCACACTTAGTGAACCGCTGCTATATTTCAATCTATCTTCAAGTGGCATTTAGGAAAACTTTTCTTTTTTATTCAAGGTACAGTAGAAGAATTGCTCTCATGACTAAGTACTTTTGACAAACACATTTTTGAATATTTAATTTAGGCACATACATGACATGGACTTAAAGAGTCTGCCACTGAGAAGAGTACTCAGAACACATCCTTGCAGTGTTTGTTGCATAAAAGAGAAATCGTGTCAAGTACTGTCATCCAGTTCTTCAGTTAGTAGAACATTTCTCAAGGGGTCCACATCTAATTATGGCATATTAATCTAACTTTAAGATTAAATGCCTCAGTGTTCCTGACAAGCCCAATGCATTCAGTTATAATCTGTAAATAAATTATATTTTCTCATATAACTCTTTCATTGATTAAAACATTAGAACTTCTGATGGTGTGTTAACTTAATGATCTGTGTTTCTAGTGATTTTGACAAGATAATACACACACACACACACACACGCTTTCCTACTGGCACAATTAAGAGATAATGACATGCACAAAACCTGCGAGTAATTCAGTTTGTCTTCACGTCGAGCATTAATTAACAGAACCCAATTAAAACAGGCCAAGCCACACCAATTGGGCTCACAAGGCAATTTGCATCCCAATCAATCTTTGCAATATTATGCAGATATTTTTTTTTTCCTGCTCCTACACTCTATTAGAATAAACAAGCAGGGAAACAAATGACGAGTGGAATACTGTTGTGGAAAACAATCATGCGTAGACAAACAAACATTGAGTATGAATACATTTATAAGGGCGTGTCCGTGTGTGTGTGTGTGTGTGTGTGTGTGTGTGTGTGTGTGTGTGTGTGTGTGTGTGTGTGTGTGTGTGTGTGTGTGTGTGTGTGTGTGTGTGTGTGTGTGTGTGTGTGTGTGTGTGTGTGTGTGTGTGTGTGTGTGTGTGTGTGTGTGTGTGTGTGTGTGTGTGTGTGTGTGTGTGTGTGTGTGTGTGTGTGTGTGTGTGTGTGTGTGTGTGTGTGTGTGTGTGTGTGTGTGTGTGTGTGTGTGTGTGTGTGTGTGTGTGTGTGTGTGTGTGTGTGTGTGTGTGTGTGTGTGTCCAGTCCATCCAACAGAATACTCAGTTCTCCTTACAGCTGCCAGCAGTACTCAAATCTCACTTGTCTTGGCAACATAGTCATCCCTTCATAAACTGCAAAATCAATAGACAGTCTCAATTCCAGATCATAATTCAAACAGACATTTGTGTCCTCCCCTCCTTTGACATAAAACAGTGGCGAGGGAAATGCATTTTACTGCGTATCAGTGCTGGTGCACCATTTTTAACGCAGAATGCCTTCAGTATGCAGCAGCTGCCTCCCTGCTAGGCTCCTGTAACCTCAGCCAAAGAAATCAATGTTTCCCATCCTCCCTGCAGCCTATAGCTGCCAGGAAACCCTTTCCCTCCCTCAATCTTCACCTCCCTCCCCCATCGGAGACGGCGGCGAATTTGACTTTAACACCCAGCTGTCATTAAAAATGCATTAAAGCATATTAAGGCATAATTAGATATTAGTCCCTAATCCCTTGTAATTACAAGGACAAAGCTCTTTTGGTGGGAGAGTTGCCTGGCATGAAAAATTAGTTAAACACACAATTTCCGATACCTTAGATGTAATCAGTGCAAAAGGTGTGATGACATAGGTAATGAAAGCAAGGCGATGGCAGAGGGGAAAAAAGGGTGAGTCACTGTTAAGTTATATTTTCTGTCAAAGGAGTCCATTACATCACACTGGAACGTCAGAGTGCCTCTAAAGGCATACTAAGAATGATATGCAGCTGTAAAGGCTGGCTGCAGGGGTGGGGGTTACATTTGTAAATGAGTAAAAATGTGTTCGGGCTTACATTAACAAACTGTACATTAATAATAAGAGCATTGTTTATCCATTAGTCAGTGTCAAAAAGTATTGCGCAATTAAAAAACTTCAAGTACTCTAATGTGACATAGTATCAATAAATAGCTGCTAAATGCAACTTGAAATAGCTTTGGATTGATTATGAGAAAACTGGTCCTTGGACACAGACATATGAAAGGCCCCCTAAACACCCAGGGTAAAAGAGAAAGAAAACAACATTTTGGAAAATTCTTTAGCCTTGATAAAAATAGAGAATTGAGTGCAGTATGAATTTGGAATACTTTTTCTACCAGGCATCGGTTCAACAGTTTTTCCTCACACAGGAACACCCAGGTCAGTTAATAACCAGCCTCCTGATACCCCTTGATGTATGGTGTCATAAGACCTTACTCTGAATAATTAATGGCCTGTAATATTAGTGGTTTAATGAAGGGCGGCCTGTGTTCAGCGGCTCACACTATACCACTTCAGTTTTTCTGAAGGTCTGTTTTCGACCCCCTTCTGGTTTATCCATCATCCCTCCACTTTGAAAAAAAACCCAGCCCGCCTGCCTGGCTCTGGCCGTGATCCCCCGTCCAGTAGAAGGTCTCATGCTGGCTACAAAATGTATATTTGATGAGCTGAAGAAAAGCATGAAAGGTGATAAACACTGTTTTTAAAAGAAGGACAAAGACACCCTGAAACAGGGCTTAACGGCACTTGAGGGATGAGACAATGGATCCTGAAGGCGCCACAGACTGCTGTAATAAAAGTGCTGCTGTCTAATAGAGAGAACTGGTATAAACGAGTGAAAGGGACTTAACATGGCTGCGGCATAATAATAACGAAATCAACTCAAGAGCCACAAAACGACTCCTCTGGTGCCCATTGTTTTGTGTAATTTCCAAAAGGGAAATTTGAACAGCTCGCAACTGATGAGCTGTTTGGGGGACAATTTGATCCGCCGACAGAAGGAATCGCGGTTAATGATGCCATTGGCAAGGTGATTATATGTAATGTGTAATATAAAATTAATTACTGCTCTGCCAATTTGAATGTTTTGTAAATGTCGTCCTTGCTTTTCCATATGGAGGGTTTGGAAATGAATCTTCCGAGACTGAATGACGTGCAGTGGAGCAGTTACATAAATAGTGTGGTTTGGCTCATTATACACACACTCTTAGTTTCACTACTGAAACTGTTGATGATGAACAAACACAGAGAATATTAAACTGTATTCCCCTATTTTACATTTTTCAATGTTCTAACTACAACTACTGTCCAGAGGAAAGCCTTGGCCTGCCACAAAGGGGAGAAAAAGACTCCGATCACACCCCTAGTGAGCCTTTAGTAATGATCATCGCAAGACAATTAGAGATTTGGTGAAAGACACAAGGACTCTTAGGCTAGGTGATTACAGTCCCAATCAGAGTAATCTTCTCACGGAGTACTGCTCTCCGTTTGCTCTCCAGCTTAGAAAAGCTAATACCAGGCAGTGTTGTAGGCATGTGTTGCATTCATTTAGGGTTTTAGACCGTCTGCATGTTTTAGAAAAAACTACTAATTGTGATTGCTTTAACCAATGTGCGATATGATATTAGATATTAGAGGGTATTATCATCTTTGAAACATTATTCACATTACCATTAAAGCATTTATTAAATTAATCATGGTGAGATTTTATTTTAGGGATCTGTTACAAACAAGTTTTAGATTACAGTTAGTCTGGGATTCTTTACAGCAACACATAACTTCCTTTAGAGTGACATTTCCACAGACTTTCCCCATACCAAATATTATATTGTGATTAGGATATTGCACTAGTCAAAAATGCCATTTGATAACATTTCAAATGATTTTGAGCTGTATGTGTTTATAGTTTATAAAAATATGAAATTATTCCATGATTCATCTAATGTTTACAGAAATGTAAATGTATTTTTTTTATGTCACTTAAATAATGTCGGTCTGGGCTTGTAAGCATCATATTTTCAATAAAATTACTAACTGTTTTGAGGACATTTTACACATCATAGGGACTCAACGCATGGAAATCTTTAGCATGAAGTTTGACCATTTGCTGTTTTTTAATCTTTCCTTTGCAAGCTTTCCGTACTCAACATGGTCAATTTTGTAATTATATCTTGTAAGAATGTCATATGGCATACATTGTCAATTTGTTCTCGCAAATGTAATTACTTTTTGCTTTGTTTACTAAAATCCCTTCCCGTAATTCAGAGTGTAAAGTAATTGTTAGGAAGTAGCTTCCTCAACTTTACTGTATAGCACCTTTCAAACCTCAAGGTCAGTGCTTTGAATGAAGCAAAGAAATGCAATATAAAAGCATAATTTAAAACAGAGTAAAATACAAATAGGACGGGTGCTACACTGCCGTCACTAAAGCTCAGTGGACTTATCGGTCTTAGTGTCACTACAATCTCAAAACTTGTGTATTTGGCCACTGCTATAGAATAGTTACTATTACACACACATTTCTAATGACATAAAATAATGAAGTAATGGCATTTTAGACAGACATGAATGAAAGCTGCAAGTTGACCGTTTGGCGGAGGAATACAACACCAATGTAATAAGGAATTATTATATGAACATAGCTCTCCTAATAAAACTGCTGGAAGCTGATGAAGATGACAAAGATGATATTGAATCTCTCCCAGACAAATTTCTCTTCAATAGTGAGTTCAAGGCCGTGTGTGTGATGTGTCGGCTGACATTGAACACGCTCACAAGTCTAACATGCACGGCAGGATTATCCTTTAATAACCCAAATAATCAGTAAGTCTAAAAAGGTTCACATTAAGTCTTTGCAATTTCCTTCACCTATGACAGGATGTTATGTCTCTGAAATCACAGCTAGCAATCCCTCCATAATAACCACGGAAACTCGTACCAGCTAGTTAGCTCCACAGTAAACCTAACAGTGATTTCAGTAATCCATACAGACTCCACAGTGCTGAATTCCCTGTGAGCTGTCTACAGGTTGTTAGCTGTGGCTAACCAACAGAGTTGAAGCATAATGATCGGCAAACTGAAATAGATCAGTACTGGCGAAATCAGCATGAGGCTACTGCTGCTGTGACAAGTTCAGGACTGAGGAGCCTTATTATCGGTGTGCGTTTGTGTGTCTCTCTCTCTGGCTGGACTTGTTTCATTACTTCTACTGAGCCCTCCTCTCTAGGATCATCCTCTCCTACGGTCAGAAATAGCATTAGCATCGGATCATAGGTGCTCAGCGGCTGCAACCTTTTAGCTGCAGGGCTACAAGCAACTCTGTCACTGAGACAATCAGTCACCATTTACTTTATGGACTGCAAGCCGCTCCATATCACAGTGAAAACCAAGTGAAGTGTGTGCCCGGTGCTGCCTCAGTTTATGTTTTGTCATCGATGGCTTGTTGTATCTAAATCTGTGCTATCCTACTTTTGTTCGCGAGGAAGATCCGATCACATATGGCAGCAAGGAGTAAACTTACTAGCAGACAGTCACATGGTGTTCAATGCTTGACAAAAGCCTAGTGCACATTCAGCACTTGCAGGATGCAAGATGCAGCTCACTGACATTCGTCCCTAGAGGTCATGCATATGGGAACGCATCTGCATGCGAGATTTGAGAAATACTGTAAGTGTGACCAATGATTTTCCTTAGGAGAAGTAGTCCTAGAATACATCCTCCAACCATATCACCGGCTTCAAACACAGCTGCCAAAACCAGTCAGGGCTGAAGGGTGTGATTTTTGTAGTTAGAGGGAGAAGAGGGTCAATTTACCTGCATGTCTACTCCTGTCTTTACCCGTAGCTGCCCCACACACAGCCATAATTAGTGTGTGTGTGTGTGTGTGTGTGTGTGTGTGTGTGTGTGTGTGTGTGTGTGTGTGTGTGTGTGTGTGTGTGTGTGTGTGTGTGTGTGTGTGTGTGTGTGTGTGTGTGTGTGTGTGTGTGTGTGTGTGTGTGTGTGTGTGTGTGTGTGTGTGTGTGTGTGTGTGTGTGTGTGTGTGTGTGTGTGTGTGTGTGTGTGTGTGTGTGTGTGTGTGTACTTTAAGCGCCCATTCATCACAGCCGTGGTGCCAGCCTATAGCCGTAGATTAATCTGCTTCAGCCCAACACTGCTGCTCACCCACCACTCATTAATCTTAATCCCTGAGACAATGTGTTTGTGTATGATTCAGTAAAGTATGTGTGTATACATGTGTGACTCCTATTTGGCCCGGGTATAAAAATCCATTCAGAACAATATAACTGATCATACATTTTCATAAACTACATTTTCATAAAATACAAATTATTGGATGTGAATCAATGAATTTGGTGGAGGAGAGACCTTTTTTAGAATTCAGGGAAAGCAGCAGCTCTTCTTCTTCGATCTACTAACCCTCCTATAGAAAGAGCGGAAGACATTATTTACCTCATTCCAGGGAGAGCTGAAAAGCATGGTAGTCAAGATAGTACATGGACAGGAAAGTGACAGTGAGGAAGGGGGTAGCTTGGGAGGCATGACGAAAAAGATGTAGGGTGGCAAGTTACCGTATTTTACTGCCGTATTTTCATAACATAGCTTGACTGATATGTGGGTTAGTTTGTAGGAAGGACAGTATTTTCCCAACCCACTTATTTCTTTCCACATTTTCAATTAGGGAGAAGATGAAACCAGTTTTTTCTAATACACCTTGACATTACAGTACAGGCTACTGCTTCTTCTAATGTAGAATTGTGCCACCACCCAACCAGAGAGCCACCAAAATACAGAATCAAAAGGGAAGCATTTCCAGGGGTGTACTTTCCCTCTTTAACACCCATTACCTGAATAAAAACACTTCAGTACACTTTGATCAAAAGCTCCACCTGATGGTAGCGATGAAATACCATAAAGTAAATCAAAAGATCATAGCAAATGATTGAGCTGACCCAGTAAACACGGAGAACACTTTCAACAGAGGCTTGTTGAACTGAAAGTTGATTGTTTGTTGTTTTTTATGAATAATACCATTCTGGTCCAATTTTGCAACTCCATTGAACAGCGAATTCATGACTGGAAGTAAAGAGAACTTAAAATTGGATTTTGTGCAGTTGAACCTTATTTTGCTAAATTTGGAAAATGCCCAAAAGTATTGCCAATATAGGGAAAAAAGGAGGGCTTCACATGCGTGGCTTGTCCTCTCTGCTCTTTGCCTACAGTTGAAGTTTCACTGAGTTGATTTTGAGTAGACTGTTGGTCTCAGCCAAGTTATTCATGGCTTCCCCCTTGCTCTGAGGAGCACATCATTAAATATTAGATTAGATTAGATTCCTTTATTGTCCTTGCACACAAGTACAACGAAATTGAGTGGCAATCCTGACGGTGCACTCACACACAACAAACAGCAATTGTGCAAAATATATATATATATATATATATATACATATATATATATATATATATATATAACAAAACAAAACAAAAAATACAAAGCAAATGGACACACTAACGATACGACACAATAACTTCTATCATTGGCAGCGAGATATTGCACTTCAGGATATTGCGCATTCCGACTTGCCGTGGCCCTATGTACAGTAGTGCAGTTGGAATATATACATAAGGTGCAGATGAAATTAAGAGTAGAATTCCATCATCAGTGTTGTCAGTGTCAGTGTTTGGCAGTATTCAGTTCTCGTATGGCTCTGGAGTAGAAGCTATTAAGTCTGTTTGTTCGTGATTTGATGGACCTGAAGCGTCTGCGAGAGAGCAGCAGGTCAAACAAATGATGTCCGGGGTGGGATGGGTCTTTCAGTATGTTGGCTGCTCTACTGAAGCAGCGAGAGCTGAATAAATCCTCCAAGCAGGGCAGTGAGCAGCCGATGATCTTCTGTGCGGTTGATGACCCTCTGAAGGGCTCTCTTGTCCGCTGCTGAGCAGCTGGCAACCCATGCAGAGACACAGTATGTTAGCACACTCTCGATGAAGCAGCGGTAGAAAGACACCAGCAGCTTCTCCTTTAGGTTGTTTTTCCTGAGTATCCTCAGGAAGTAGAGTCGCTGTTGTGCCTTCTTGACTATTGCGGTGGTGTTGGTAGTCCAGGAAAGATCTTCAGTGATGTGCATCCCCAGGAACGTGAAAACGGGCACCCTGTCCACACAATCCCCGTTGATGTATAGTGGATCGGGGTCTGCACTTCCATAAGTCTATTATAACTTCTTTTGTTTTTGAGGAGTTCAGGTGGAGGTTGTTCTCTGAACACCACGCTGCCAGTCTTTGGACTTTATCCCTGTTGGCTGTCTCGTCACCTCCTGAGATAAGTCCAACCACAGTTGTGTCGTCCGCAAACTTGATGATGGTATTGATGGGATGGCTGGGGGCACAGTCATGGGTATAAAGGGCGAAGAGAAGGGGGCTCAACACACAGCCCTGGGGGGTGCCGGTACTGAGTGTAAGGGTGGAGGAGAGGTGGGGGGCCTAGTCTAACAGTCTGGGGGCGTTTTGTCAGAAAGTCTTTCATAAAATATGTGGAATACAGGTATTTTGAAGAAATATCTAAATGTTTAGCTTAGATTTGGTAATGATTTTGAAAATTGCCATTGGAAATAAAAAAAATCGGTCCATAATTCAGTTTATAATTTCTAGTTATAATTAAATGGGGTACTTCTGTACTACTTGTAGTGTGATCTTTTTACGTTCTGGTAAAATCTTCAACGTGTGCTGAAATTCAAGAAGCCTAGCATTTCAAAGGAACTATTGTGAAAGTGGGGCATTGGGGGAGAAGACAAGAGAAAGGATTCTGTCAGCTGTCATAGAGATGAGAGAAATCTGAATCCAATCAATACTCTGACATAAAACGAGTTGTAGTGACAGGACCACAGAGTAAGTGGATGGAATAAAAAACAAAAAGTCAAACGCGCAGTAGAGTGATTTAACAGATCAAGAGGCCTTCCCTGCTGTAAAAGGAGGGGTGGACAGCAGTTTTACAGCCTGAGTGTGTAAAATGTATGTTTACAGTCAAGAGTTAATGATTTTCTGCCATGTCTTCTTTTTGCCATTGTCTTTTTGTGTCGACCTGCCACATGAAATGAGGCAGCCATGCCATCATAGGTCTGTAAACTTGTCCATGCAGTAAGCTGACATAATATTTTTGCACCACCGCACGGCCTCGTCGTGGTCTTTTTGTCGTTCGAGATGACTATTACAACTGATGCAATATTTTTCTATAATAACTTCGCATTCAACTTTTCTTCGAGTATCCCTCCCTCTTTTCTCATTTATTTCCTCTTGACCAATTTTCTCCTCCATCCTCTCCTCACAGGCCATGCTACACTGCTCAGTGTATTAATTGTGGTTTGAAGGATCCCCGGCTGAGGCTTGGTGGGTTTTGTCGAAGCCAATGGCTCAGAACTGCAGGGCGAGACAGTGAAAGCTTGGACTCCTTACAGAAGCTGTTCCACACTGCTGATACGGCGCCTTGGCATCCACCGCCCAGAACTGGCAGTTTGTTCGCAGGCACCGACAAGCTCCTTTTATTCGAGTCATCCACCTGCCCACATTAATACACTTCTTGTTAAAAGCTGTTAGGGGATAAATCCTAATGTAATCTGCAGGAAAACCTTTTTTAGTGAATTAAACATTAATGCTTAATGATTTTTAACGACCAATTCTATATTACAACTGACAGGTTTCATTCATCCTGATTTTCTGTATTGGTGTCCTGGAGGCCTGGGTCTTTTTTTAAATAAGTACATTTCTAAAATGGTGACATGTTTCAAAAGTACACAGCTGAAAATGACTTGTATTTCAGGAGAACTTTGTTGAACGAAAAGTTAAACATGTTGGTGTACACCATAGTTTCTTTTTTGCCAAATGTAAGATGTGAAGAAGATTGATTCTGCTCAAACGTCTCTACAGTAAGTATGCCATGATATAGATAAGAAAAGATGCTGTTTGAACCCTCTGAGAGCTGTGTTTTATCTGTTATACTCCCGCTATTTAAGATAGGCTACTGAAGCAGGGCAAAAGTGAACATCTGTTGCCATGCCGATCTATCTTTGGTTACAGAATGTGGTGCCAAGTGATGGTTGGTCAATATTTATAGACTCATAACAGCAAGTAACAATGGTATTCTTCAGTCAATTTGTACGTCTCCCTTTTTCCCCAACTGTTCCGCCCTCTGCCCCACATTCGATTCATCAGTCTTCTATTTCTTTCTAACTCAGTAATCTCATTCTTCCCATCTTCCCATTCCATATGGTCTTTTCTCCTCTAAGCCTGTATGACTCTGTTTGCTCCCCAATTTTAATGTAATGGGAAAATCTAGCGGCATTTTGCGTGGAAGCATCTCAACTGTGTTTTACATTGTACCACCCATCACGGCGTACACCTAGCGAGGAGTTGCCTTTGTTAAGGCGGAGAAAATTGGCCTAACATGATCAACATTATACCACCAACACTCAGAGGGTACTAAGCTTCCCAAACTGCTATCTTTTATGCTATGATAGCAAAATGGTGTGTGATCAAACGACAGACAAAATATTTTCCAAATAAGTCAAGAGACGTAAAGTTGGCCTTTTCTCTCAATTGTTGTTTTTAGAAAGGAACATAAAAAAAGCAAGTTTACCAAATTAAAAACTCTATATATTTTGTAATTAATGAATATATGTATTTGTTAAGTTTAATTCTGTGACTGAGAGAGAGAGGAAACAGGAACACGAGAGAGAAAATATGAGAACACTGGGATAGACTTACTTCGACGAGCCAATCGGGACTGATCTTTCCCCTTGGCTTGAATCCAATCAAAGACAGTTTCTTGCCAAGGGTGTCATCAGGACAAAAGAGTAAAGGGAGCTCTCGCAGTCCAACCTAACGCCTAGTAATTACCCTGAATTATCTTCCTATCTGCTTACCATCCCACATGCTACAAAGGCACTCGTAACAAGCGTTAATAATTACGCCATACTCGACTCGCATTTTACCAGCAGCCCAAATCCCCCTCATCGACACTGATTGGATGATTAAATTATGGATTTTATACAAGGATTTGCAATTAAGGAAGGAACTGTAAGGTATTATAGCTCAAGGGACATACATTACAGATATTTATGGAAAACCCGTGTTGTGGTTCAGAAGACTGTGCTTCACATTGAGTTATGCTGTGTGTAAGACTAATTGACACACGCATAATGGGCGACGTATTTTTTATAAACAGTTAGTTTTTCTGTCAAAACATGTTGCAGCCTAGAAAAGCTATGCTATCAACTAACACTGCAGAGTTATTGCTGCTGTAATTTTCCGAGTTTGTTTGTGTGCTCTCTGTTCTTACTCTGCTATGGATGCTTTATCCTTACCCTTTTAGAGTGTCTCTAGCTGTGCATATTTAATCCCGCTCCTTCTGTCTCTTAACCTTCAGACTTTTTTCCCCCTCCTGCTTAGGGCGAGCTCTGATGAGATTGACAGACAGAAAGCTGGAAAGAATGGGCATCATGCAGGAAGCCCAGAGGCAACACATCCTGCAGCAGGTCCTGCAGCTCCGCGTCCGGGAGGAAGTCAGGACCCTTCAACTTCTCACACAAGGTACAGCACCCATTCTCCCTCTGTGAAACACAGTCCATCATTAAATACATAAAACACATGTATACATTTCACCATCATAATATTTGTCTAATTTTGCATAATAATTAGATTACACCAGCTTAAAAAACACATAGGGTTTTAAGAGCACATACTGTATTTGGTTCACTCGCGGGTAAAGATTATTCACAAGGACACAGACATCTCACATTCTGATAAATATTCAAACCATTTACTGTGAAGCATTTATGTGCATGCCATCTGTAGTCATGGCAATCACTGCATGTTTTAAAGCTCACAAGAAGTGGTGAATCAGAAATGATTATGCAACTCCCAAGAGCCATGGACAGCTTTTCTTCTTTGGGTATCTTTTGGTGTACAGTGATCACAGACTGGTCATTATATGTAAAAACTTCTCAATGTTGTCCTCAGCTATCCTGCTACTATGATGTGACTTACAATGCAGGAATCTTGCCGTGAAATCAATTCATTTCAATGGAAACTGTGATCAGCTGATCAACTTTGATGAACACTTGCATGTAGATCTTTGATTGCCAAAGGGCAACAAACAAAAAGCTATTTTGGCTTGTTATTTTTGTTGCACCATCTTAGCTTGCCGGCTACAGGAGTTCTTCAACTACCTCTTTGTGTAGTCAATTTGTCACCCAGCTTCAACATTACCAACACATGTGACTGCTGCTTTAAATGTAGACTTTTCAACAAAGTTGTGATTACATGTGTCCATCACCCACTGTAGCTGTTGTTAAGAAGAGAATGTTGTCGTTGTGTGAAGGTTTAGCGCTGCAGTACTGGAATAACGATTTTAACTTTCCAACAAACCCTTATAATCATAACTTAAACATGTTGTCTATTCACACAGATAAAGTATACTCAAACTGATTTAAATGTTGGGTGTATTGAATTTGACCTTTAAACAAAGACGCATGTAATTGACTCCAGCACTATCCAGCTCCCCTCGATTAACTTTTCTGTATTTAATTTACAGAATTTGCATTTCATTATAACACATTTGTTGTCTGTTACAGGGACCACCGTCATATTTCCCTATATATCCACAGTGTAGCACATTTCTCACTTCAACTTTATATCTTTACTGTCTACACTTCTCACTTTGCACAATGCTTTCTCTATAGCTTGTTTCATAACAACAGCACCTGCATCCTCTCCTCGCCTTCTCCGTCTCACCCGGTGATTCTCAGTTCTCGTATTTTCTTCATCAGCACTTCTAGCAGCCGCCCTCCTCCATCACCTCTTTCAGCAGCAGCCCGTCTGCACACAGACTCTCAAGCAGGGCCTTGCCGCAGGGGCTGAGAAACAAATTGTAGGGATCTTTGTCACTCTGCGAAATTCTTGGAAAACATTTGGAGTGTAATAAAGCAGCTCCTATCCCCCGCTGCTGTTTAGTCCCCTATAGCAAGTTGAAAATAGAAAGAGAAAGAGAGTGCAATTGAGAGTTTAGCTGAGTGATGACACTTTGCTGAGGGCTACTCTCAGCCTTCTCGTGGTTGCTTTGCCGCTCTTTTTCTCGTCTCCTCACCTCTGTACTGATGATATGGGAAGCGACGGCTCACCTTGCCTCAGCAGCGTTAGGCTGCTGGCCTCAGAAGGAAGCAGCCTGTTAGTGGAGGCTACTTGTGCCTCGGGGAAAGAAAAGTGGTTGATGAAGGGAATATGGAAATGTAAACAACAAGATGTGGACGGAGAGGGGTGTATATATTTTGATTTCAGGAAATTGGATGTACATGCTGTTTTGCATGAGATGAATTATGTATAAACGCCTGCGAATCCTCACAGGAAGTAATAATTCATTATAAGGGATGGAATGGTCTTGGAATTAAACACATTCATTCAGATACAAACAACCTTTATTTGATATTGTATTGGTTGATTTTTTTCCGTATATTTACCAGCTGTATAACTAAGTAACGCATGCGGAACAGGGAGAAAAAGGAGGTGAAATTAAACTAGAGGTATTTATAGTGTCCTGAGTTGCTTTTGGCAGGTAGCAAGAAATTGGAAGGAGAAGAGATGGTGGAGTATTTCCAGGCTAAAGGCGCAATTTTTCGATCTCTTCCTAGAGGGAAATACAGCTGTAACCAGCAGGAAGCCGAGTCAGAGAGAGAAAGACGTGAAGTGGAAGGTAGCAGGAGTGGTGATGAGATGATGAAGAGAAAGAAAGGAAGGGGAGGTAAAGTGGGAAGAGTTGGGGAAGAGACAGTAAGTGTGAAGATGGAGAGAATGGAGAGTGAGGAGTGTGAGATAGAAAGGAGGTGAGAAAAGGAAACCCTTATTCTACTCCTCTCTCCCTCTGAGACCTGATGGAAGACAAATGCATTTCTGTACCTGCGAAATATTTATGTATATATTACATAGTCTATAAATATACTGCAAGCACTCAAATCAAAGCCAGAATTCAATAACAGTTAATAATTCTTCCACCTTGAGTTTCCTTTGTTCTATTGCCTCATTTAAACACTTCCTGTAGATGTTTCACATTAGGAGGCTCCCTTGCTTTTTTGCCATATGACCCCCCTAGGCTTGAATGTGAACCATGTTGTTAGGAAATGTTTTTTATTGGCAGGAAGTGTTCAGTTTAGTATCTGAATATGGATAAAAAAAATAGCCTAAGTTCAACCGACGAGAACTTAAACAGCATTTGTTCTGTAAAAGGGAAAGTGGTCAATATGATATGGGTTTGTTGTGTTGATGGAAGTAGTGGAATTATCCTACTTTTTTTATCAAGAGCAGGTAAACATTATCTGAAAAAGTGAAGTCCCCAGGCATTGACAGGATATGTGAGAGATCAGAGGTCCATCTATATGGGAAGACAATCATGCTGGAGCATGAGAGACAGGAAGAGCGAGAGAAGCGTATATATCAAGAAAGAGGGTGCAGAACTGAGCGCTGGAGTGAGAAAGGTGCACAATAGAGAAAAATGTGAGAGCAGGAGATGGAGCGAGGTGTTGTAATTACTGCAGTGTACCCAGACAGAATTAGCTAGACGGACAGTGATTAACCTTTAAGGCTTGCTGGGCCATGGGAGGGAAATAATTAGATTTCCCCTGTCTCTGTCTCTCTCTCTGTCTCCCTGTGCCACGAGGACAGCTAAGAGTGGAGGCTCATCGCTTATTGCTTACCGTCAGCAGAGGCGGACAGAGGGGCTCCAAATAGAAAGTGATACCCAAACAACGGCCTCTGAGTGTCGACCTGATAGTGGCCCTTAGGAGTCAGTGCAGAGTACTCAGATCCACCATTCCCCCTGAAACCTCTTCTAAGTGATGACATGAGTACTCTAGCTGTAGGGAGAGTGACAAAAAGAGCTTGATAAAGAAGTTCAAATATTGCTTATCTTCTCATCTCTTCCCAATCACTGCAAACATGCGCGTCAGTTTCAGGAAGACTGAGTGGAGATGGTTTTAGACATCATTCGACTAAAAAGCACATAGTCTGAAGCATGCTGACCCACTTCGACAATATACGTGATTATATAAATTGAGTACAGCTTTGGACACTAATTGCACACTAATTGCACAAGACATCAGTAGTGCTGTTAACATTGTTTGCGCCTAGTATCTTGACATAATAATGGCAAATAGTGAACAAGCTTCATAAATGAACAAAGCAAACACATCAGTCAAATCTAAGCACGCTTTTTCCCATTTGCATAACAGCAACTCGTATAAAACCTGTTTCTGGTCCGATCGGGTCATGAACTGGAGACCCTTCAGTCCAAAGGCCGATTTCCTACAGACTGAGCCACTGCCGCCCCAAAACAGACTGTCTTTTCGAAACTTTATGGTAAAACTTTATTTTTTTTAATTTTTTTTCATGTATAGCTGTGGTTTCAAAAGAGAGGAAATGAAAAAAAAAACAGATAAAATTTGAACTTTTTTTTTTTAAAATTGTCTTTTCTTATTAAAACTAAATTAATAGTGAGATATTAATCAATAAAAGATCAACACATAGAGGAAAATTGAGGATTCAAGTGTGATACAGGTTGAAGTTGGTATATTTAAATATCTGCTTCAGAGACATGTTGGTTGTAAATTTTGTATATCCATAGAAACAAAAATGTAGAGTGCAAATGAGTAATAGCTTTGTATTAACCCCTCTGACAGCTTCAAATTCAGGCTTTGAAACTACAAGAAAAGGGGAATGACAAAGTCATGATTAATTACACTGTTTTCCTGATAATGGCATTTTTGCATTCGCATAGCTGTGTGTACAGGCCTGTAGTGACGGCACTGAATCTCCCTGAATTAACTTGCATACAAAGATTGGAAGCCGATAAGCCGCCGCAATTCTCCACTCCTCCAAAAAAAGGAATCTCATTTCACTCTTCTTCTGTATTCAATTTCATGCTTATAACCATTTCAGATGCCGGTAAATATGCTATTACTGGCTTGTGAAATCATCACTCTTAAAGAAACTTGAATTGCACAGCTGACAGAGCTCTATGAAAGAGGTTTTTATGAGTACATAGCGCTAATCTGTGAATGTAGACACAGGCTTGCTGTTTATACTTCATTTACTGTAACAGAGTTTCATTTAAAGGAGAAACCAAGACAACTGTGAAAGAAATGAGACATAGATGCTCAACAGTTTTATTTGTTTTGTTTGGGTGAAGTTTGATTGTTTGCTCAAATCCGAGTTTGACTTATTCTAGTATTTTGGAGTTGTTAAACAGGTACCTTTTCATGTAAATGATGGCAGTGCTACTGCCAATCAATCGGAGAAATTGTAAAACCACCCTTAAAAATCTAATGAATAATAAAAAATCCTTCTTTTGAGCTTCTAGGTAGTTTTTTATTTAGTGTAGGCGTTATTTGTGATTAAAATTTGCCTCAAGATTACAAGCGCTGAATTCTTTAAGCATAATTCTCAGACACAATAGTGTACATTACTTACTCAAGTCTTAGGGTGAAAAAGTTCAAAACCACTTTCTGTAGAGGACTGTGGCCCCGGGGCAGTAAATGAAGGAAGCTTTCCTGTTGTGCTTTAGTAGACCCCGGTTCCCTTGCTCCAGGCGCCTTAATGAATTATCTCTCTCCGCTTTATGGCTTTATAAAGGAAATCTCTTCAGTCGGAGAGCTTCTCAGAACAGGATGTCCTTTTCGAAGTTTATAACTAGTTCAACATGTTACGTTTACTGACTTGATGATCCAGAGAAACTCGAGCTTAACTCAAAGAAAGGCTAAAACTATGGCTGTACGATTTTCCCGGCTAGTAACAAGACACCAAATCAATCACTTTGTAATGACAACAGTCCTGAACAGCGATCATTGTTAGCCTGCCTCAGTAGAAAGGAGCCCGTCGAACATGTTGAAGGCATGTCTGCTTTGGCTTTTTACTCCTAAACGTGTCGGAATAAGTACGCTACTTTCTTTTTAGATATCTTATAAGGTTTCCAAGTCCATTGCACTTTGACACACCAAAAGGGGATGCCATAGTGTATTAAAACACTGAACAGTACACAAGACAAATGTACCTGCAGAATAAAGACACTAGTTAAAACACTCAAAAGAGCAGTTTCACATTAACAAGCAGTTTTCTACTCATTGCATGGCAGGGTAACTACAATATAAGGTTATTGTTTGCTCAGCTTGTTTTCCTGATAAGTTAAAAGTTTCAGGTTTTTTTTACCAGGAGCCTAATTATCCGCAGAGATGTCTTGCCTTCCAAAACAAACGGACCCATGGTACAACAAATAAATAAAGCAGCTTCACCTTAAAAATCTGTTTCCCTGGCAGACTTACTGTAGGGACAAAGGTGAAACAAGGTAAACATTGGCTGAGCATGTTTCTCTGATCATCCGATGACTAAAAGCCTTGAACTGGGTAAAATGTAGTTTAAAAAGAACCAAGAACAAACAACTGTATTTTCAACAGTGGATTTAAACTGGATAAAAAGTCAATTATTAACAGCTTATGGCACATTACAGGCAAATTGATGAACACTGTAAAAAATCAACTTTTTCAATAAAATACATGATATTTTTTACCTTTAACTGTTGGAACCTTTATAATACATACTCTATCTTACTCAATTGAACAACAAAAAACTGAGCAAAAGTGTGTCGTATCAGGACATTATGGGAAAATGGATTATTTTTACTATGAAATCTTTATCCAAACCATTCGCTCTGAAGAGCTTAGGGGTTACTACTGTCCTTCCTTTGGGCTCTCAGAGTCACATGTCCTGCCCCAATGTGTTGGAAGCTGAGAGCCTATTATCCAAGCTCTCTCCTCAGGATCCTCTCCTCTGTGGAGGCACTTCCTTCTTAAATCTTACTTGACTCCATCCCTTCACCCTCCCCTATATCTCCCCTGTTTCTCTCCCTCTCTCTTTCTTGCTGCAAGCGAAGGTCAAATTAATTCTTTTTCATAATTTCCTGTCAGCAGTATTCCTTCCTCAAGAGAATCCTATCTCTGGCTCAGTGCCTGAAAGATGTGATTAAGGTAAAAACCAAGTGAATACCTGTGTCTGAAAAATGGAATTATGTCGTTTTGCCCTTATCCATATAGATATAAGCTGTTCTGTAATATCACATTTAATAAAGTCCCATTCACAGTTTTACACTTCTTTAAAAATGAATGCAATGCAAATGCTTTGTGTGACACGCCACATTAGGAGCTAAGATTGGGCTCGTACTCACAAAGATGTCATTTAGGCGCAAACGGCTTCACTGCTTTGACGATTCAGTGTGCCCTAACCTTGCTCATTAATGCTGTGGGTCTCCAAGGGTCTCAAAGCCTAAATGCAGACTACATAACTACACACCTCAGATGGTAATAATGTTATGAAATACAAAGGGTAATTGCGTCCCCTGTTGTGAAAGCAAAGGTTCCTTTCATTAAGGCTTGAATTGAAACTGGCCGTGGTAATGAAGGTAGAGCAGACACCCCATAGCTTGCATGGCATTCTTTCAATCAGTAAATGGAGTCCAGTTATACTTTCAAATAAGAAGGGAAGGAGAGAGAAAGAAAATGAGCATAACTAATGCAGAATCTTGAATAGAGTCCCCTTCTCTTTTTATTGTATATCCTCAAGCTATAATTCTCCTTGACATCCAGTGAAGACTCCCTGCTCAGGGCCCCCAATTACAGACTCTCACTCTGAGCGTTTCACACTGGACTGCCAGTCCGCCATTTCATTTTTTTCTGCAGTAAAAAAAAGCAGAGCGAGATTTGATCAACGTCAAGGTTAGGCAAAGCACATTTCATCTAGTTTTACCCAGGGACAGGCCAAGAGATACACGAATATACAACAAACCAACTCTTACCTCCAACCCTAGCTCTCAAGGACAGAAGAGCAGGAGTTAGCCGTCAGAACAGCATGTGCACACTTCTTAATGAAGCTGAATTCAACAAACAATGTGAGGGAATGGAAGATGTGAGAAAATAGAAAGGAATAAAGGGAGATAATGAAGAGAGATAAACAAAGAGACCGAGGAATAGAAGTTGCACAGGTGGAATAGCTGGAGGCACTCGTATTGCATATGTTGCTTGTGGAAGCTCAGTCTCCTGGCCTTTGACCCCTGGGGGAGGAAAACAGATTGCTTTGACAGGTCCACTGACATCACATGAGAGGTTTTGCTCTTTTGCCAGAGCCTCTGGAGGATCCTTGGCTGGCCTCATATCAAGGCATTACTGTAGCTTCTGCCCTACAATACAGAATAATAAAGGGGAATTTGAAGAAAGCTTAGCCGTCAATGCATTATTTGTATGGACAGGATCATGTGCCACAAAGGGCAAGTCTCTGCAGGGCATGCATCCTGTCAGTCATGTTAACTTAATGAAGTTCATGCATTTTGCACAACTGAACTGTAAATGCTCTGTTTGTGTGAAATCCCAACCTGACCTCTTTATACCAAAAATGACTCTGCTGATGGATAAAACCCCAACGCTCTCTAATTCCTTTCTCAACCAGAAGCGGCGGGTAAGGTTTCACTGCGCAGAGCCACATTCATTAGTTAATAGTGATATGAGAAGCCATTAAACAGTCATTGCATCGGTTGCCCTGCAGCACGGCTGGTTCCACCCAGTCTGCTGCTGTCTCCAGCCTCTCTGACCACCTCCGGACATCCAGGAGCCAGGACGTCGTGGACAGTGCAGACTCCTGAGCACACGCCTTCAGCTTCCCGGCATTCGATCATGTTCTTACCAACCTGGATCAATAGCCAGAGGACACTTACTCTACTCCGAGACTAGCCATTACCCCATAAACATGCCTGAGCACTGGCTCCAGACTTACTCTACGTACATGTAATGGAGAACAGAAAAATGGCACTCAAGGAGTTGTTTTGCCTGCTGTTTGTTGCCAAGGCGACCATTATGCAGTTTTGAGGCAACGTGGAAGTAGTTTGATTAGTTAATGCATTAGAGCAGCATGCAATTATGTGTTTATATCACATGTAACTGTTCCTGTTACTAGGGATAGGCGTTTCAAGCTGAAATACTATTTGATGTATACTGGGAATTATTTGACCATTATTCAAAGACACGCGTGCACACAACAACAAACAAACAAACAAACAAACACGAAGACACTTCTTCCACACTTTTTTAATATCACTTGATGCGTGAAACTTCATCAATAAATGATGCTCCTTTTATATAATCACTATTTAAAATTCCCAAATCATGTCCCAGCCCTACCTGGTACTTAACCTGAGAAACATATTCATAATTCTGCGTTGAAAGTTTCCAGCCTACTGTGAAAAGAACACAAATACTTTCATTTCAATTCTTTTTTATTAAAAAAAATTATAGTTGCAAACCAGGACAGAGTGTTGTAAATGTGGTTTTACTCTTCATAGTTTCCTATGGAAGGACTTTTAGTTCCATATTTATGGACTTAGTGAAGTTAAATGATGCTGCTGGTGAGAAGCAGAACCGCAGAGGTTAAATGTATGTATTAATTAGTCTGTATTTATAGTTTGCACACAAAAAACAGGTTAATGGAATTGTAACATTAATGCAGCCGTGGCACAAGATGCAACAGCATCCTGTCTGCAGCTGGCCCCATTTTCGTTTGCCAACCATTATATTAGCATATAAAACGTACTGCAGCCTATATATAGAAAACACTTGATTTTGAGGTTTTTTATGTTCGGAGAACTAACTGCTAAATATATAGTCTAAGAGCCGCTGACACATACTGTGTTCTTTGTCTTCAGTGTAAATGCTTACAGTGTTCATCAATACAATTCTGCTCTTAAAGAGCTTGGTATTGAGGCGGCTGTACTGTTTTTTAACTGGTGTTCAAATGCTAAAAATCCCAAAGTTCCCTCCAGAGGAAGTATCTCTCCACTTCACTATGCAACACTTACACTTCTATTTGCTAGCGCTCCAACACATTGTATGTGATAGTTTAAGGTGAGGGACATCTCTAGGCGGTTGACCAATATCAACAGAGACAGCCAGCTGACCAATCAGAGCAGACTGGGGAGCACCTCTTTATATCATAAATGTAATATTTGCAATGAAAATGTTTCTACAGGTATATTCATGATGTACATGTTCTACTTAAAGTTCAATATTGTGCAAGTTATTGCTGTATGTTTACATGTCAAGTGTCAAGATGACATATCCAGCTAAGCAAGGAGCCAGATTGACTGATACATAAATAATATTTATTCACTGAATCACTAAATCCCCTCAGGAAGCACAGTACCCAAAGAAGCATAAAGATGAACTTGCAGGAGAGAGTTAGAGGTGTGTTGAGTGAAAAGAGAGCGATACCAAAGACATTTTGAGAGAAATGGGGTGCAACGAGAAGGTACATAAAAGGAAATGATGTATATTACACTCGTCCGGGATCACGGTATTTGTATGGAGGATTTATGGTGGTGTACTTAGCAACAGTGCAGCACCACACCTGATCATCCATTATTATTGTAACATCTCTCACTTTGGGGGCAGACATGATTGATGGGGAGCTGTTAATGACTTTGGGTTCAAATTGCTTTGACCACAAAAGCGACAAAAATTATTTAAAAAGCTGGTGTTTGAAATTGGACATTGTCTAAAAAGAACAGTCATTAATCAACTGATTACTGTAAAGAATAGATTAATGACACGTTATCATTGAGTATATTATGGGAAAAGAAAATGCAAGCAATTAAGAAACTTATATCCCAAGTGCAACTTCGGCTTTCCTTTTGTCTTCATACATATGCATGTTAAACTTCAGTTGGCATTTGCTTTAAGAATGTACATAGTGTACAGTACTTTTTTGGGTTGTAGGGACAATAGTTATATACTGTTTGCCCTAATTACTGTAGTTTCTATAGGGGACAAAGTATGGGCAAAATTACCCATTGCTGTTGCACCCATGGTGTACTTCTACTCCTATTAATGTGATTGGACACCCTAGTAGCCCACTCTTCTCACAATCACTAAAAGGCCTACGTGACAGTGATTTACTGTAAAACACAATACAAATTAAAATCAAAAGTGAGCCTTGTATAAGAAATACTGATTAACCCAGCCCACATCACTCGTAATTGGTGCCATTAGTCTTTATATGCGTGATTGCTTGCCAAAATGTCAGCTTATCTATTTCCCCCTTGTCGCATTTTTCTTTTCTTTTTTCTTCCAGAACAATCTGTAATTAAAAGTGAATGTCTCCAAGCCAAGTGGGAGACTTTTTATTGTTTGTTTTGAACTAGTGTTGAAAGTTCTATCAAAAAGCACACCCCCAGCCCAGGTTCTCGTTCCTGCAGATTGCACAGAACTGTGTTGGGTCATGATGGAAGTTGTTAAATAACACAGAGAAAAAACACCATGTCCTGAATGACTCACCATTTCGTTGACCCTGGTGGAAAATTAGCCTCTCAGTTAAGTGGTCTGGAACTAAATATACACAACAAATTTTAATAAACAAATGGAAAAAACTGAATTTAATTATTGAAGAGTACACAGGATGTTATCTTTTGTAGCCCACAGGTTGTTTGGTATATAACAGTAGTTAGTGCATGGAGAGGTGTAAACCTTTTTCATCTCAACACATGACAGCTGCCATCAAACATGCCATGGCTGCTGATCCATCTGGAAAACAGAGATTGTGACAGTTAGCAATACCGAACAATCACACCAAACCCCAGCTTTTATTGTTTTAGGGATACTATCAATGTAGCTCCAGTGATGAAAGCCGTTGTGGTCGTTGGTTGTTTCAATACTTAATTTCTGTAATATATATGATATATAACTGTAACATCTCAACAACTGTTCAATAGATAGCTATTCACTTTTGAGCGGACATTTGGTCCACAAAAAGAGACATTCTGATTGTTTTAGTGAGTCTACTTTTACTGCCATCATCAGGTCCAACTTTGGACCAATACTTGGGTTTATGACCAAAAACATAATCCCATCAGACTCAGCTATGTGTTAGTGCTAATTAGCAACTGTTAGTGTGCTAACATGCTTCATTAAGATGAAACTCATTAAGCTTGCTAACCATTAGCATGCTAACTACCATTTAGCTCAAAGCACTGCTGGGTCTAATCACATCCTAACAGAATCAGCTGGCATGGTTGTAGTCTTGTTTCTTCTTTGATATACACTGACTACATGTACATGCACAATACATTCTTGTTTTTGACCTTATTCAGGAAAAGAAAAAGTAGTTATTGTTTCATCCTTCAAAGGGGCTCTGACTGGCAGTTGTTTGGCATCTATAAATAAAGACTTAGGAGCACATCTGTTTTTGAATTAACAAGTAAAGATTTTTGGTTATGTATGAGGATTAGGTGCCCTCTAGTAGCAGCATCAGCGCACGTAAAGCATTAATGTGCCCTCTTGATAGCTTATTTTTACTCTCAAAATGTATTTAAGATGCCATTGGTTTAAGCTTCAGGTACAGAATTAATTGTAACTGAGCTGAGCTTCTTATCCACCACAGTACCACAGGACCTCAAGCTTCAGAGGCTTTTTAACTTTTATTATAATAACTTAACAAATATTTAGAGGCAAGGGGGATGAAAAATAAATGACGATGTTTTTGTAAATAGCTCATGATATAATTCCCCGCACATAGCCATTTTATCTCTGTGTTTATGGCTGAGTGTGAGTGTCTGCAACTGTACGTGTATAGATAACAAGTGCATGCTGTATACACACTGGCACACAATCTGCGTTTTCCCGCCTAGCTCTCTTAAAAATACCTTTTCACTTAACTTTCCCATGCCTCTTACCAATGCGTGCTATGTACAAGCTTCAGCTGAGGAGTATTTCGCTGAACTTGCCCTCCATTAAAGATTTAGCTTGTTCACAGAGGGGAGTTATTAGAGGCAGGGGCCCCAGCTCCTCAGGAAGAAGTTTCACATCAGGACCAGTTTGTTGCATTGTCAGTAGATGAAAGCCAGTTTGTTGAAAGGTCTTTTTGCTATTCCACATGATTGATCTTCCTCCGCCCCCTTACCCCAGCCCTCTTTTATACACCAGCTTTGAATGCTCGGCTCCTTGTCTCTCCTCTCTCTGGATTTTCTTTTCATAGATAGTTTGTGCGTGTGTTATGTATTTACATGTCAATGTCTCATGTATTTCATTGTCTCTCCACAACTGTCCTTCTAATCCTCCCACATTGCTGTTGCATTGTTACAAGAGCAGTACTTCTCTCCGGCAGCAGCACAAAGATCTGTGCTTTCTTTAAACGTTCCTGTTGGCTTTGTTCCATTTCTTCCTTCTTCTGTTCCTCATTGTCTCTTTCTGGAAGTTTTCGATGTTTTGAGTCTGATACTGGTCAGCGATCTTTTGCCCCGGCCAGTCGCTGCACTTGAGGGACATTCCTGATATAATTACAGCTTTTGATTATCCTCCAGACTGACCCCAGTATGCCCTGGCCCCGATGTAGCAGCCGGGTGCCAGCAGCCGCTAAACCTGCTGCAGCTAATGAGGGTCGTCCAGTGTTTCCTACTGCTGGCTGACTCCTTGATTTATTGTTTCACTCAGTTCATACCTGCGGCAGCATTCCTGTATATTAGAAAACATTAAGTAATGAAGTTTACTCTACGACTAATGTACCTATCCTATGGGCTTTTGCAGACAAGTGTGCTAAATAGCAGCAGGTACCTAGCAGTGATGTAGTGTTAGGTGTGTAATCCCTCATATGGAAATTGGTTTTAACACAGCCTCACATGCAGAGTCACGCTTGCATAACTCTGATGTGTCATTAAAGCCTCACATATATATATATATATATATATATATATATATATAGCACATGCTGAAAATGAAAATGCAGAAATGTTACAGTAACCTACAGAGGACTGGAAGGGAAATAAGAATCCTACATTGGCTGCCTTCTTACTGTAGCTCAAGGACCGTCACTTAGTGGGTTTTGTAGATGAAATATCTTCAGCATAATTATTCTTCTATACTTTTTCTTTTCATTAAATAAAAAAGAAAAAGTACAGAAGAATAACTTAAATAAGAGATCTGACTATTTCTTATGTTTTACTATAACTAACGATCTTCAACTTGCAATTAGATACAATGGAGATTTTGTGCAAAAACTCAAATTTGCAAGTGTTTTGCATTTGTCCCTTAGACATATGATTTTGCCCCTTTTAGATAAATGGTTTTGAAGCTCTGTCCAAAAAGCTACGTTTTGACCAACCCAAAACATTATTCATCCCTAATCAGCAGAGCCAACAGCCGCTAGATGCACTAATCTATCAGCTGTCAATCAAAACATTTCTCATTGGAATGATTGACTCGGTGTCAAATCAGTGGACCATAAAGTTGTCAGTGCAGCGGATGCAGGGAAAAATATATGCTCCTACCAATGCAGAGTAGTATTGATATACAGTATCATCCTGTCTTGAGTTATTGGCTCTCACTGAATACGTTAAACTGCAGCTTTGACTAAATCATGTGGCTGGTTTTTTTCTCCTAAATATACATGTTTGTGTGCAGGCACTGCGTACTCTATATGTTTTGTTATTTTCGTCAGTATATATTTTCAGAAAAGGTTTATTTTAGCCCTTTTCAATGTGCACCATCACCTCACAGTTTAACACAGATTAAACTCATAGTTCTTCACACTCCCCATAGAAAAAATGCAATATCCGTAATCTCTAAGGCTGTACATGTACAGTAACTGCCTTTCATTAAGGAATATGTATGCTTATGGAAAGATCAGAGGTCAATCTGAAAAAGAAAGTTTGATTAAAATCCCCCAAAACACATCAATTTAGTGACTCTTTGATGAGCCACCATGTGCAGATACAGGCACCTGTGACAGTTTTAGTACAGATGTTATTTCTAACTTACATACAGTCACTGCCTTTACTTCTGTGGGTCTGCCGGGGATGTGTGGATGAAAAAGGCACTAAACGGTATGGACTCGCCAGTGTAGACAAACTCCCTCCTTTGCTCATCTGTCATGTACACAAGCTCTTTGTAATTACAACAGCTTGGTGTGTGTGTGCTGAATATGGTGGGTTGGTGTTTATAACCTTGGCAAATCAAAGGCAACCTCTGTGACCTCTGATATTCTTTTGGAGAGACACACACAATCCCAGATTCATGAACACACACACACACACACACACACACACACACACAAGTCCTCAGTGTCCTAACCGCAATTATGCAGATGGAGAGAGAATAAGTGGCTAGCGAGCAACGCTTTAATTTGAATTCCTTCTTTCACCCTCCGTGTTTCACTAATAGTTCCATTTACAGTCATTTGTTCCGCCTGTGGCAATGACTCATAACAAAGATATTTGGATGTAAAACAAATGTATAACACACGTGTATGTACACACACACACTTTTTGTAACTTTCTTGATTCTTTACACATTTCACCTCCCCTCCTTGCACTTTTCTCAATTCCGTCTCCAGCTTCACCTTTTCTAAACTATCACTGTTACAGCTTCTGGCTGCAGAAAGTGTAGAATTATGGCATGTCAGGGTTTTAAGTGTTGCCACTATAAAATGGGCGCAGAGAAGCCATAAGAAGTAGAATGAAGCAGGCAGGCCATGCTCTGCTATGCCAGCCATTTTCTACCCTGGCATGGCAATATCATGATGCAGTGAACTCTTGGGGCACATTACACCAAATCTACCCAGAAGATATGTATGAGGGATATATTGTTTTTCATTATGCACACATTAAATCATCAGTTGAAATGTTAGGTGAGCGCCATGATCTCCCCCCCTACAGCCCGGAAAACATTTGCAGAAACTCCTGTTTTCGCTTTAAAGTTTTATTTGCCCATTACCACAGTGGTTTGGAAGTAGTTCACTTTTGAGTGCCTTTGACTCTAACCCCATCTGTCTGACTCTGACAGACACAGCACAGATTGTTGCTTAACCAGTTCCCAGTGGAGAACATGGACCGCTCCTTTTGAGGATAAAGCTGCTATGTGGTATTTTATGGGACATTCTGCTGGTGTTTGACTACAGCAGAAATACCTGGGAGGGCAATTGAAACAGGAACAGCCTCAACAAAGTATAATCACAGTAAAGGAAATCTAGAAAGATATCATGGATTTTTAACAGTTACCACATCAAAGACAATCTTCCTGGTTCCCACAATAGATGCCATAGACATGTTTCACGGGAATGATCAGCACCGTGGTTCTCTGCTGGTCGGACTGTATAAATATCTCCGAACAGATGACCTGGGCAGGTTTAATATTGATCGCAATATGAGATGCAATGTTTGCTAAATGTTCTCCACAAACCTCCTGCTGCATATTCTCTGTTTTTACGCCCACACACCGCTCACTAACCCTTCTGGAGTTAAAGGTTGTTCTGAAGCAACAGTACCTTGCTTTCCTGTCACACATGAACGTCTCAGAACGGAGGTAACTGACAAGTAGGTGTTAGTGAGTCAGTGTTTGTTCTGCAGAGCACAATGTGGATCCGTGCATACTCATTTGGACTATGGACCCACAGGACCGTGCATTCAGTTTCCCAGAATAACAATGTTAATCTTGGATCACTGGCCTGTTTTCTTTCACGATCCATGCGATGCTATCAAGCCTCTCAGAGGGGGAATAACAATCTACATTCTGTCTAAATTAAGACTCTATTTAAAGGCCCCCTTAAGTATTTTTGACTAAATAAGTGAAGACTATATCCTGCATTCAATACCCATTTTGTGTGCTCTTAACCAGAAATTACCCCAAAGGCTTGTTCTACTCAGTGGTTAAGAAACTATACTATTACAGAAAACATTAATCACTCACATGTGATACAATCATTTCTTGTTTGCATCACATTTGAGGATACCTTTTAAATGAGCTTTTCTGGAATTGAATCCACTCTATTAATCTTTTAATGACCCTGTTTTGCAATGCTATGTTAATTATTGTATTGTTAAGAACCTTGTATTGACACATTGCCTGAAGGGATGCTATATACTGTAGATGTATGCATTTTAAATTATGATGTCTATCTCAGTTTATATATGATTTAAATAACAATGTCTGAATCATTTAACAAACTATTATCATGATTTGTACATATTGACCAGCCATCCAAATAATGGTTGAGGTCATTCTTTGGTCATTATTGAGAAAAAGATTAAATAGTTAATCAAATGTAATAACGTGTGCAACAATAAACTGTTACAATTGGAGCATTATTGATAACTATCTATCAATTTACCATTTAACTTATGCTCATAATAAAGTGGTACAATGAAGAAACTTTAGTATTCATTAAGATTCTGACAACCTGGCCACGATTGACTCTCCTTTAAGCTCAGTTTGAGTCTCCTCCTCCTGAGGCAAATGGCTATTAATCTGCTTATTGCTTTTCTATTTTCAACATGGAACATCTTTTCTCACAATGTTTAGAAAACACAAGTTTCCAAACCTCACACAGCCCAGGGTATTCAAAGGATTAGCGTTAATTGACTTTGATAACTAAAACTTACTCACATGTGAAAGTTCAGATAAATAATGCGTGGGACCCGTTTCTCATACATTGTTGTGCAATGCAGACGATTCAAAACTGCCCCTGTTTTCCTCTGCGATGGTAATGCTTCCTCTTCTGAGAATTCCTTGTGACTTGTTTGTTCCTGATAGTAGGCTGAAATTGTATGTATGTGAATTATTTTAATTTTAATGACATTCACGTCTGGCAAACCTACAGTCAGCCATATTTTACATCACCGCTGCTATTCTTACACACTTCAAACTCGTGGGCTTGTCTAGTCATGGGCTTTATTTGGTCTCCTGTGTGTGTGTGTGTGTGTGTGTGTGTGTGTGTGTGTGTGTGTGTGTGTGTGTGTGTGTGTGTGTGTGTGTGTGTGTGTGTGTGTGTGTGTGTGTGTGTGTGTGTGTGTGTGTGTGTGTGTGTGTGTGTGTGTGTGTGTGTGTGTGTGTGTGTGTGTGTGTGTGTGTGTGTGTGTGTGTGTGTGTGTGTGTGTGTGTGTGTGTGTGTGTGTGTGTGTGTGTGTCCTCTGGGAGTTTCTAATAGATGATGGAAATGCAAAGCTTTTGTAATTAAGGTTTTGGACTGAGGGGCTGGTTATGATAATTTGCCGGGTTATTAAAAGGTGAAAATGACATGCAGGTTTATTGTTATTCAAAATTAAAATGTCAGGGCAATTGCTTATCTAATGACTTAGCTGCATGGAATATTATCATTGACCTGCTGAAGACATCCTAGCTGATGAATGAGCTGCATAAGAAAAGGATATGTTGACGTTAAAGAACGACAAGCTTTAGGCAACACATCTTGTACAATATGTAAATGGAGGCAACACTGGTCCACTAAAGCGTTTCAATAAAACTTACATTTCTTATAAACGGTTTAAAATGTTTGTCTCCTAGTACTTTGTTGTTGTGGTAGTTGGTGTTAGGGTTAGGGTAAGGGTCATGTTACCGGCCAAAATCGTTTGGCTATTTTTTTTTTTTCTATAGAAATGTAACTCTGTAGCTCAATAATACTAGTCACATTTATTGCTGATAATGTTTAGATGGCGGATCTATTCAAAACTGAAAAAGTCTGCTCATTACAGCAGCTGAGTCGGATGATTCAGATTTCACAGTGTGATTTGTCCAATGAAATTAGTGTTAACAGTTAACATAACCAACAATCTGTAAAATGTTGCTTTGCTCTCGCCCGCAGTGAAAGACATCGCTGTTGTCATGTGTTGATTGCCCTGTGGGAATCTTTCCTCACCGGGGCATTCCTACTTTACTAAGAAGAAGATGACACTTTATTTGTCCCCCTAGGGGGAAATTCAGTTTCTTATAGTCTCTGTCTTTTTAAACACACAGTACAAGTATATAGCTGCACAGAAAAATGCATTTTTTTTATACAAGACATAGTACAAATACACACAGGTTAACACATGCATTTTGGAGAGCAGTTTGGGGTTTGGTGCCTTGCTCAAGGGCACCTCGACAGGGTCCAGAAGGTGAACTAGCACCTCTCCAGCTACCAGTCGAATCAAACACTTAACCAAGTTTGCTTTAAATTAACTAGAATAATAAACCAATTCTTCAGAAATTCAAAATCAGTCGGGCATATAGCTACAATTAAACTTAAAGACCCTGTTAAAAAAAAACTGTTTTCCTTAAACTTATATACAAGTAAAAACAACTAATATTTGATGAATAGAGAAGGGAAGGAAGTGACAGCTTGAAGGAGGGAGGCTGTGGGAAAAGTGGACTAATTTACATCACTTTAAAATAAAGCAATGGTGAAAGTAGAAGAAGAAACCATCATTATGTCAGTTGTAAGATTCAATTTCAAGACTTCTAATGATCGCTGACAGACAGGATGCTAATTGTAACCAATCAACAAAGCCCTATAAGAGAGTGGTTGTTTTTTTATATAACATTATTGTTTGATTGCTTTTTAACTGTCATCTCGACTCTTTTTATACTTGGATGAATAGCCTAAATGAGGCTCTCAGCATTTAATGATATCCCCCTCACTTAAAAGATTCAAAAGTGTCAGCTGGAGACAGTTTACAGATTTGTATTTATCTTTGAGTTGTTTTCTTATTATTAATGAGTTAAACGCAACTTCTTTTCAATGCCCTTCACCGGCAAGGGAGCACAATGGTTTGACAAATAACACAAAGGGGAAACACGTCTTTCACACATCACCAAGAAGGATGATAGTCATCAGCTGTTATTATGTTCAGCTATGGATGCTATCCATCCTTGTTTACCATCACATGGGAGCACTGGGCAAATGTCAGAAAGATGCTTCAAAGTTCATCACAACGGACCATTTTATGACAGGGGGTCGTAATTTATACGTGCACACACACTCTCCACTGCAGCATTATCATTTTCTCTGTTTTTAATATTTATAGGTATGTCTTTGAGGGTTTTTGTTTTTTATTGTATTGTATAAACTACCAACAACATCTCTGTGTTGGAATTTAACAGACACTGGAATGGCTGCCATACATGTAGAGATAAACATTTAAGACAAATTAGGAGAGATCTCTTCATTTTTTCTGGAGCTGTACATGCCCTAAAGATGCATTTGCTGGATTTCCCTTACTGGCAGCCCTTTGTAAATTACTCCTTTGTCAGTTGAATCCAGAGGTCCATCAACAAGTGACCTTTTTAAATATCCAGCTTCTGTCAAAGTGGAAGTATGCAACTGCGTAGTTTAATTCTGACTAGCAGCCAACAACTCTGACTTATTCATCACCTCCGACTTATTCATCACCTCCATATTTAGACAGACACCAGACCGTATACAAAGAAAGGCACTTAAAGCCAATCTGTCTGACTCCCATCTTCGCTCAACATTTTTCACCTTCTTCCCCCACATTCCATCTCTTTTTCATAATCCCTTCTTCGGTGCTCCCCCCCTCTGTCACTTGCTGTCTTATTCCTCTCCTGTACTTTTGAACTTTTTCCTCCTTAATCCTATTTCCCTAAATGGCTCTGCGTCTCCAGCCAGCTCGCCCGGGCTGCAGTGGCTGAATTAAGGCCGAAGCCTTCGGTTTCCAGCCAAGTGTAAATGAACAGACAGGCAGACAGACGGAGAGGAGAGCAGTAGGAAGAGAGACACACGAGCAGACAAAGAAAGTGAGATAAGAAGGAGTGAGAACGGATTGATTAAAGTGGTTACAGTGCTGACATTATCATAGCTGGACCAGATTAACACCGTCTCCTTCACAACCTTCACACTCCTCTACCTTTCCTCCTTATAACCATATTTCTGGGTGATATCTGCCACTGCTTTCTTTTATCTTCATTTTTAATGTTGTAATCTCTCATTCACTGCTTCAATCGTATATGTCATGCCAGGTCTGTAATAAGGAGAGCATTTGTCGGCCGTCGTATAGCTCAGTGGGTAGAGCAGGCGGCCATATACAGGGGTTTGAACCCCATGCGGTCGAATCCGGCCTGAGTACCTTTGCCGCCCGTCTTCCCCTTTCTCCCCATTTCTGAACTGCATTAAAGGCACTGGTTTTCTTAAAAAAAAAAAAAATGTAAAAAGAAAAAAGGAGAGCATTTGTCTGGTGTGTGTTATCGAGACTGTCCTTGGCATGGATGATTTGTTCCAATGTTTACATTTCTCTGACAAGCAACTTATAGCTGTGGGAAAAATGAGCGTCCTCTCAAAGGCAAAAATGGTGTGACATTGTTAAAGCACCGCAAGTCCTCTGATGGAGGAATTCAGTTGAATGGTTTTAGCATTCAGCGTCGGACTTTGATGGCAGAGACCGCGGCTAACATCCTCTCTCATACCAGTTTGATTCAACAATGACCTACATCTTTTAGGAAATACACTCATTTAGTTTATCGCTAACGGTAAATAATTGGCTGGACGTTTTCAAATGTAACTATCTCTAGCTGCCAGCACCTCTTAAACTCACACAGTTTATGTCTTTCTTTAATCACTGTTGATGTTTGTGACTGTAACACCTCTGTAGTGGCACTTTCTACATTGGATGTATAGTCACAAGAGCAGAGGTGGGACCAAGTCACTGTTTGGCAAGTCCCAAGTAAGTCCCAAGTCTCAGCAGTCAAGTCCAAGTCAAGTCCCAAGTAAAGACAGAGAAGGGCAAGTCGAGTCCAAGTCCAAGTAACACCAAAGCCAAGTCGAGTCCAAGTCCAAGTCCCAAGCTTCTTCGAGTCCTGAACAAGTCATCATGTACTCTTCACTTAATAATGCCATTATCAGACAAACGATCACACAATTTCAACATATCAACCTAATCTTCAGTATTTTTTTATACATACAGATTAAACTATGCATATATTTTATATATCTGTATATACGCATGCGCCCAAAGACCTTCAAAGTATTGTGTGTGAATTGTGGGTTAGAAATGTATGAGCACGGAAGGCACCACTGTCATCCTAAAGTTGGTAAAGCGCCTTGACTAGTGAGGCATGGACTGTGTGGATGCATGTAACTGGCATTGATGCTTCAGTGGATGCCAGTTACAGTAGGTCAACATTTTGCTTAAATCACAAAGAAACCTAATATTTCAATAAAACAATGTTTAATCTGCATAACAATTAAGCAGCATGACTACACACAATGAAAGGTGCTGGGGGTAGGCGCTTGAGAGACAGACAGACAGAGAGAGAGACAGAGTACACCTCCCTAATCTTAGTTATTTGTGTACATACCTGCAAACTCAGAAGGGCTGAAAAAGGTGACAAACTAAACCGTTGTAGGGGGGTCTGGGGGGTCTGGGGGCATCCCCCCCCACCCCCCCAGCCTTTGTACACGTTGCCTAGCAACGTCGCACATGCGCATTATATCCTGCTCCGCTCCGAGTTATAGTAGTAGGCTATTCATGGGAAACGCATGAACAGCACGTTAAGATCTCGGCCAAGTCGTAATTAAAAGCAGTTTTTCATTATTTAAGTTAAGCGGCGGTAACGCCAGTGTTAAACACGGTGTTAAACACGCAAATGCCGGTTGGTGTGCGTACGGTACTGAGTGTTTATCGGTCCACGGCCGTAATGAACGTGTCGCATTGGTCCATATGTAATGCGACACGTTCTGTTGTTCCCATTGGCATAGAGCTATTGAACATTAATTTTAACAAAGGATACGGATAACATATCGCCCACGGCAGTTTTGTCATTGTATGTATAGCCTATATTTGTATTACGCTATCATCATTCAACATGTAGAATGAACGTGTTATCTATAGAGTCGATTTACATAGATAATTCACAACCATGAAACTAATCTGGATCTTAAACCTGCCAATTGCAACTGAGAGAGACGCAGACCAGACGGACAGCTCTCGACTAGGCTTCCCTTCCGTGGCACAATTGCATCTTTTCCGTAGATGAAATCCGGGGAAATCGTGAATATTAATGAGGGGAAACCCGGGGATTATCCAATCACGCTGGTTAGGTCCCTGATCCAATCCAAAAAGGCCAAAATCCACCACATGCTTGCATTGCTCGCACTTGCCTGCCGGCTCTCTCACTTTGCGGTCTTTGGGGCTTCGCAGGTTCGCATTGCAGGGAAGGATGTCCATGATCAGGAAATTTAGCTTTTGACTCGAGGCATGTCAAGTCATTACAAGTAAAAGAGGCAAAGTCCGAGTCAAGTCTCGAGTTAATAGTATTCAAGTCCAAGTCGAGTCGTAAGTCATGCCGAATTTGATCAAGTCAAGTCTGAAGTCATTAAAATCATGACTCGAGTCTGACTCGAGTCCAAGTCATGTGACTCGAGTCCACATGTCTGCACAAGAGTACAGAAGTCCTGACATCTCGTTTAAACCTACAGTTTTTTTATTTAGCTTTTTTTGACTTTTTTAGCACTTATAGCAATAAGACCTGCTTACATTTTTTTTTCTATTAAAAAATCTTTCTTTCACCATTTGGGACCTTTAGGGTCCGATTCTGTACTGTATTTGATAGTTTAGAAAATCCCCTCATGATTTATTTTTGCTATAGTAAAGTTTCTTTTGGAAAACACAGGCCATGAATGTAGTTTGATGTTGTTGAATGAGGACTGGATGTATTATGTGTTAGGGAACGCATTATGAATGTGTTTCGTTGTTTGTCTTTCTAAGCAGTGTGTGCATTAACACGTTTATTTCCTTCCATTAAAAAATCTCTATCGACGGTGTGAGAGAGCAAGTCAGGGTTATTTTTTTCCGATGCAGGTGAGACAGCCTGAAAACAACAGAGAGAGAGGTGTGTGTGTGTGTGTGTGTGTGTGTGTGTGTGTGTGTGTGTGTGTGTGTGTGTGTGTGTGTGTGTGTGTGTGTGTGTGTGTGTGTGTGTGTGTGTGTGTGTGTGTGTGTGTGTGTGTGTGTGTGTGTGTGTGTGTGACCTAGAGAGACTACTTACACTGCGACAGGCTCGAGGGAAATCTAAGCTGGCAATATCCAAACCAAGGCGCTCTGCTCCTGCAACTTTAGCCCCACACAATTACAATACTATCTGACAAAGATATTGAGCGCAGATCCCTTGCTATTTCTCTGGATGCGTGTTCCCGGCTAGAGTCTGGTTTTATAAAAAAAAGACCGAAAATGGCATTAACACTGACTTATTGAAAAGAGAGGCCATGGAGCCAGGCAGAGCGGGAAACACTGATAGAATATGTTGAGTCTCCAGAGTGCAGTATAGACAACATAGAATGTGACTTAAGCGCAAATGCTCTTTTCTGAGGTGGAGGGTGTGTCTTTGAAAAAGTCACCTTAACCTTTACATAAGGCTCATAGGCGACCTTACACAGGGTGCAGTCTGAGAGGAGAAAATAACTGCTTTTGTGGTTGAGGAGAGCAAAGTGCACTGACGAACTGCTGTCTTGACTTTGAAATAAGAAATGTTCAGAGGTGGGTCGGGTCGACCCTTGAAGTCTGATTCCCTAAATGAAGAATGTTTTGTTATTTATACGTGAAGCCAGAGAGAAACTGTAAACAAATATGTATTGTTCATTTTAGCTATGCAAGGCTAAAAAATATTAAAATATTTTTAAAAAAGAATTCCTGTTTTATAACCAATTTTCTTTAAAAAAAAATTAAGACATGCAGCTTGAGTAAAAGCTGCAGTTGGCATGTCTGGCTAATCTAGGGGACTTAGGCAAAATTTCGTGCTCGTCAGTACGTGTGCACCAGATGTCTGTGAACGCGCCTGGCTGGCTAATCATAGATAGCAATTGCTAATGTCATTTAGTTTAGCGCATGCCTAGCTTGACGTACATAACTGTTCATACTTATATGACAACACATGTCACTGTTTTTGTGCTGATTATAAAGTTGTGAAATTTATGATACTTATGATGAACTTAAAAGAATACATTATAAGCAGCTAGGGAGGTTCTACACTAGCTACCCTATGGATAAGTTACTCATTTCAGTTACGCTAGAAGCTACTGATCATATTATTACTTATTTTGCTATACTCTAAATGAGCTTATTTGATTTGTTAGAGTTTATAGGGAGGGGGGATCTGTTGCGTGTGCACGAACTGTAGCCCTGCGCAGATTGGACCAGAAGAACCGGGCGCGGTGGATTTTTGCAAAACAAATAACAGGGAGGTAGAGACAGGTTTTTTTTTTTCTAAAATCGGCTGATTTATGATGTTCTGTCGGAGCATAGTGTCAGTTTCAGTGAATATGATCAAAACAATCCTGCCGACTGCAGCTTTAAGATTTATTTTGTTCAAATACATTTGTAACAAGACACCTTTTTGAGAGTGTTGTGAGATCTTTTTGGGGGAAAATATTCAGTAAAATAGGCAGTTACTAACTTCACTCCCATACTGTTTGGAGTAACTTTTCTAATATTCAGCAAATTAAAAAAACTTGATTAAATGTTCAAGTCACCAAATATTGCAGCGTTACAGTAGTGCGCAGCATAGAATTGACAGGCGATAGCTACAATCCATGTGGTTTTTGCTATTTAAAAAAAACTCATACTTAAAAATGTCGTTCTTTTGGAATTTTTTGTGAAACTAACAGATTAATTGATCTAGTCAAACCTGACTAAATTTAGCAGCGTAGTTCATTTTATAAAAGCCCATCAGATATGTACTGTTGACTGGATTAGTCATATCAGCACCGAGAAGTTACATTTTCTTAATATATAACTTTCCAAAAACAACGAGACCTAAAGTTTTTTTAGATGCGGGATTATCATCAAGTTTGTCTTGTGCAGATAAAGTATCTGGCACTGATTTCACAAACTCTTCTGGGAAATAGCAAGGCTTATGAGTTTCTCAAGAATACAGATAGAGAAGGAAGTGAGGAGATGAATCAGGCTCATGAAGCACCAGGGAGAATACCTGCTGAATAGTGTCAGCATTCTTGGTGGCAGAAAGTAAGAATAAAATACTCCATATAGGGAGTTCAGTGTTTTTGAAATATGCCATTCATCTGGGACACTAGATCCTGTTTCTTTAGTTTGCAGTGGGTACAAAGGGATATACTATAGTTTTCTTCATTTTTGGAGGAGTAAAAGAAGGATAGAATATTGGACTTAATATGTAGAGCAGTTTTATCATACAGTATAAAAACTTTTAGTTGGTCAGACATTTTGTTCATCCGTTTAAGAGAACCATAAAAATACACACACATATACATATATACGGTATATATGTTTGTAGCCAACCTGAGGTTTTGTAAGAAACCTTTCCTATTTGAGAGGTAGCTTTACTATTCTCTCATATTCTCCTTAGAGGAGCATCAGTAGCCTATTCATTTTATCATTCCACAGTCATAGCAATCAAGCACCAGCAGACATCAGCAGAGTACATCTTTTTTATCACAATTGTAAGGCCTTTACACATTGGGGGGGGAGGGGGGACAAATACCTACCAAAATGGGAAATTATGGCTTGCTTGTATAAATATTATTGTTATACACACTTTTATCGTGAATGTATGCAATGCCTTTGTCAAAGTTGATATGAATAGTAAAGTTGACTTCCACACAGTGGGTAAATACTAAACTGTTAAGGTGCTAGTTTATTTTAAACCTAAACTATTAACGACAAACGACTGTTGATAGATGATAATGTGAACGCTGGCATTTAAAGTTACTCTAGGTTAATGTTAGCTAGTAAGCCGAACATGCTAATAATTGCAGCCTACCGAGCAAATACAAATATTGTTTAATCTTTTTTAACACTTGTTTTTCGTTGTGCTATAAAAAAAATCTACGAACCCTTTAAATGTTTTAGCGCATAGAGAAAGCGTAATAATGTCATCCCTAGTTAAGGTTGCTAAGCTATGATTTATAAATCAGCCTCTTGGATATTGGGTCAAAGGCTTATTAGTAAACACTCATTTGCAAAAGTATTGATATGTCCTAGGTTTTCAAGAAGTTGTTTAAGTCATTATCAAATATTATTTATTAAAAACCAAGTTCCAGTGAAACAAGAAAAAAGGCATAACAAAGATTACCATCAGAGAAAGAGAATTAATATAATAATTAAAGCTGTTGCACACTTCACACAGAGTTAATGCTCCGACATGAGGCGGTAAATATTTGTTCTTCCATTGAATGGAGTAGGCCTAATCATGCCCAGTAGGCCACCTTCCCACATGCACTAGACACCATGGATTTAAAGGTTGTTTCTTAATCTTATTTTATTTATTTTTGTATATAGGTTAATAAAATTACTATTGCACCAGTATTGGTTTAAGATTGTAGTCAAAATTCTGATTAATGTTGAGAGTATAATCTTTAAAAGTGTCAAAGTAATTTTGTAATTACCTTTTTAAAAGCCCATTATTTATTCCAGTGTGTGGAAAACGTATTTGTAGTTAAAGTCAGGAAACATTTAAAGTAATTTAATGTGTGATATTAAAAAATAATAACACTAACTGATTTTTTTATTGCTGTCCTGTCTTTCTTTTACCAGTGCAATAGTATATTAGCCAAGCCGCTCATTAACATGGATATTAACATGATATTTTACAGTGTACCCATTGTAACCGCCTTAACGAGTCGATGAGAATTTCTCCTCCGCTGAAAATGTGAATGCAGTGTCTGTAAAAATGATCTAGGATTTTAGGGCAATGGCATTAGTGACAGTGCTGGTACTTCATGATCTCTTTGAGATAATATTCTCTTTATGGCCCTTGTGGCTCCACTGAAAGCCTCAGGTCAAATATTTTCCCAGTCTATGAATTCTTAATGTAAAGGCATGATCAGTAACTGGAATTTGCGAATGTAAGACTAATACAGTATATGATTTAGGGCCAGGACGTTCTATACATTCAGAATGAATAATTTAGTAATCCAAATGCAGAAGCAGCCCTTCATATCTTGGTTTTAGTCTTTGGCAAGGTAATGTTTATACAGTGTGCAAATCACTGTATGTCACAGAAAACACTGCCCCACTTTTTGGTATGCAATGGAAATGAATGCATGTGGTGCTGTGAATACTCAGTCAATTGAAAACAAATCTTAACATGCTTGTAGGTGTGAGTGTGATTGTTTTTTTGCCTGATGACTGGTGCATGCTGGGATAAGTTCAACAGTAGGTCCCTGCCTGCAGCTATGGGGAGGATAGACACTATAGGAAATGGATTTTAAGATGGAAGGTGGATGACTAATTGATGAATCCCTCACTGTGTAAACACAAGTACATGAAAAGGAGGGTAGACACCCCCCCCCCCCCCTCCCGAGCAGATCAGTGAGCAGTTGTAGGAGAAGTAGGCGCACCCTTTGCTGAAGTAAAAGTAACAATATCACTATGTAGAAATACAAGCAATTAAGGTTGTTACATTTAAAAGTTGAGTATTCCAAAAGTATTGTTCACTTTTCTACTTTATTCCCGAAAGTGCAACGTTTTTGTCTTTTATGCTGATATTTATAATCTTTATTGGATTATTATCAATGATCCATGCAAGCAACAGTTTAAAGCTGTATCTAGCGGAGATAGAGCTCAATACAGCAACTTTACTTCATTATTTTTACTTCTGGGTAGTTTTAGGTAGGCTAGAAGTGCTTCAAATTAAGTGAGACAAATATTACTGTTCTGATGTGAAAGAGCAACGGTTATGGATAGACAACATTTAAAGCTGCTGGAGCAGTGACACTTATCTCATTAAAGCTGAGTATCACTACTACAGTGCCAGGTGGCCCTTGACCATTTTCGAATTCACCCCAAATGCCCTGAATGTCCTTTTATGTGTTTATTAACTGGTCCTTGGCATCCTGTCCTTATGCAAAAGTGGCCCGAGAGGGCAAAGCAAGTTGTCCTTCGCTAGAGGGCTTTTCAATTGAATGTAAACATGTGTAGTTTAGGGGAATTTCCTGAAATGCCTGATGCTGTTGATTTTCTTGAGAAGAAAGTCACACTTAAGTATAGAACTCGGGTATCATTCTGTGGTACTTGAGCTCTGAGGTAATGTAACTAGGATTTCCCAGCACTGCAATTGGACGACAGGGTGTGTTTGTATTTTTTCAGGTAAGTGTGTTTGTATCCTCTATTTCTTTTAGTCATGCACTCACTTATACTGCTCAGTATGTGCACTTTTGCCAACACTTCAACTTAGGTCACAGTGAGCTTCACTCCTCCCATCCAACCACCCCTTGTACCCACCCACCCACCCATCTCCACCTTCATAACCCCATCAGAGAGTGAAAGCTTTCTCTGGTGAGCAGATCGATGTACAGGTTTGTATCTGGGTGCGCACCTTCTTCTGGCCTCTAAGAAACTCCCTGAGAGCGGTGAGCTCAGGGTGTGTTTAAGTGAAAGTCCTGTTAACCCCCATTACCCTCTGCAGCACTGTACTGGAGGATTAGCAGAATACAAATAGCCCCTCATGCGCCGCCCCTGTCCTCTACATCGCAACTCCCACACCATCCTGGCGAAGAGTTGCTGACGATGAGAAAGAGTCAAATATGATTTGGGGGCCAAGCAGGTGTTTACTGAATGCTAAACAGTCTCCTGCTGCTCATTATGCAAGCCTTAATGGTGTGAATATATTACAAGACCATGTGCATTTTGAGGGCATTGAAGCAAGCCATTGAAATGTTACTACAGCCTGGTATCATGTGACCTTGGCTTGCGTAAGCTCGGATCATGGTGTGGAACCAGGGAAATGCCAGAGGGTTTGGAGGCAAATTCATAATTAATGATTCCATGCTTCTTTGTATTGCATTTGGTAGAGTGACATCAAAAGGCATTACAAGTCAGCTGGAGCTGATCTCCTAACAGCCAAAACCTGCCTACACTGGCCTTCTGAAACGTTTTTAGGTACTGTTGTCATCACTGTAAAATAATTTATGCACATTCTTTATCAACTCACGGAATATGAATATTATTTATTGCAATAAATAACTATTATTGTTTATGGTTTAATTAATTAATCATTAAGTGTAGTTTCAATCTTAAAAAATGCTTTAAAAAGCTCATCACTATTTCCAGAATCCCCATGTTGCCTTCTCATCGCTTGTTTTGTTTGGCAAACACCCAAGAAGAAAAACATATTCAATTGACTATTATGTAAAAGAGAGAAGCATACCAGCACATTTGAGAAACAGAGAGAAGAGAATTGTCGGTGTCTTACAAATAAAAAATGGCTTGCCAGTGATCGAAATTGATGTTGAATAATGTTTCAACTTTCAATAATAATATCCTGTTGACTCTGCCACGTTAGAGCTCCTGATTATTTTGCTGCACAGTGACTACAAGCATGTGAAGAGCAAACGACTCATTGTAATAAGTAGATTGGAAATCGGTTTCTTTTCAGGGCCATTAAGTGAGAATTTATAGGCTACAACAATGCACAATGTGGATTTCTTTACAGCAAATAGCGGTATCCGATAATTACCTGTGTGTCTTCAAAAGAAGTTGATGGGCTGTAGTTTATGCACCTGAGGGCTAGAAAGGCTAAGACATGGCCTTCTTCTTTTGCTGTCTCCTGCTGCATAAAAGTGTCTAGATACTGTTCGATTTAAGGTCAACAAAAACAATTTGGCATCACATATCTGGCTAAAACCAATAGAATGTGTCCATCAGAGTAAAACATGATCATTTAAACATCCCGTTATCAGCCCAGATACAGTATATACCAGGCATCCCTACCTCCTTCCTGAGAGGAGGCTGCTTTATTTATTTAGTCATTTACGCTGTGTATGAAATTATCATGCCTTTATTGTGAGCAGCCTTAAACAATGATTAGCTCCTAACCTTCTGCCTTAACCCAGTTTGAACACAGAGGTAGAGTGAAAACCACAGAGAGGGTAGCTATTAATTTTGTGTCCACAAACCCGCCCTCTCATCCTTTTTATCTTCATGTCTACCTTCCTCGACGTGCCTCTCCTTGTTTCCCCCCCCAAAATGTTACCCCCTCTCTCCTGATTCTCATCACTCACTCTCCTTCCATTGAACCTCCCATGTTCAATTGTCTCTTTCTCTCACACCCTTTCTGTCTTTTCTCCTCTTCGTTGTAACACAGCTCAATATAATACAGACCAATATGAGATTTCTTGGTTGATGGAGAGCCACAGCCAATTTTGTGTGTGTGCTGTGTGTGTGTGTGTGTGTGTGTGTGTGTGTGTGTGTGTGTGTGTGTGTGTGTGTGTGTGTGTGTGTGTGTGTGTGTGTGTGTGTGTGTGTGTGTGTGTGTGTGTGTGTGTGTGTGTGTGTGTGTGTGTGTGTGTGTGTGTGTGTGTGTGTGTGTGTGTGTGTGTGTGTGTGTGTGTGTGTGTGTGTGTGTGTGTGTGTGTGTGTGTGTGTGTGTGTGTGTGTGTGTGTGTGTGTGTGTGTGTGTGTGTGTGTGTGTGTGTGTGTGTGTGTCACAATTGCAGCTTTGCAGGCCAGTGGCTGTCGCTCTAATTCCTTTTCTATGGGAGAGAGAGATGCTGGAGATAACAGTGTTATGGGAGCAACTGTACTGGGCTTGTGTTTCAGTGGAGCTTCAATTAAAGTGTACTGGCTCCTGGGAGACGAGTGGTGGCCGTCTGCCATTCTGCAGACACGCACTCTATTCCCAGTGACTGATCGAATGGTTCCACATTATACAACACCGCTTGACAGCACACAGCCTGATGGAAAATAGTGACGGAGGCAGGCACACACACACAAGTAGATGGAGTCAATGGCCTGCAAATAGATGCACACACACAAATTAGCGTGCACACATTTCTGAATCTGCTCTGATTGCAGTTTTAGTCGAGAGGTATTTATTGGTACTATAGGAATACCTATACACTGTATGCTGAAAATTACATTTCATAGATAATGGCAACCCTGCGATGCGCACGGCCGCACCTTCTGAGCAGAAATTACTAAACTTTGTCATTGTTCGACTCGTGGCATCCATATTTTCACCTCGAGTCCAATGTGTGCATATATTTTTATGGTTATTAATCATAGTGGCATCTCATTTTGACTGGCTTATTCCTCAGAGTGTGCAGAATGTTGCTGTCGTGCAACATCAGCTCACTGCCTCCTGGGGAATAAATGTACTTAAGCTGAGAGCCTGTATGACTCTTACATGGCAGCAGCACTGAGTGTATTTCCCTCCTGAGGTCATAAACTAAATCTTAATGTTTACAGCCGTGCAAGTCTAATAAACTGCCGATTCAGAGGGATTTTCTTTAAATGGAAAGTGATCGTCAGCTCAGGCTTTAGGAAAGTTATTGTATAGTTTAAATATTTCTATGTCCTTATTTGTACTGACTAATAATAGAGCGAAGACATGCTAAATTAACTTTTTTATTAGGTATATTAAAGGGGGCTATAATGTATATGTACTATGTGCAGAGAATGGACTTATGATTGCATTGGTTTGCTAAAATCAACTTGTGATACTAATATCAATGTTGTGTTCACTGCTTGTTTCCAACCCGCTTTTAAAAAATCAACTATCGCAGGCCAAATTACAGGCCTTGTTGATTTGCAAACAACAGTCACAGTGTTTTTAAGGCATGGATGAAGAGTAATGAACAGAAAAGAGACAATAATAAAGAAGTATTTCAGAAAATGCTTACCTCTTGGTCCTTCTAGCAGCATTTCTAGAGCTTTCCATCACCTTACATGATGTGAGGCTCATTTGTCTTGGATTTATTGATGTTCAATTTCCCATTAGTTTTCCGAGCATTTCAAGGACTCTTACTGTGGGCTTCAAAGTGCTTTGGAAAAAAAATTACATTTCTGTAACAACTGAGCCACCTGCTGATCGAGATCACGTGATATAATGAAAAAGCTCCATAACAGGTTCAACCGTTCTGTTAACTGATGTTTCCCAGGTCAAGAGTGAACTTGAAGAAGGTTGCAACATGCACATTAATCACTTCGTATGCATATCAAACAGGGAGGGTGACAGTCCAGACTACAGAGGAACAATGCACCATCAGTTTTCAGTGCTGAGAGGGATGGAAAGCAAGACAAAATTCAAAGCTTTGTTCAATCAGCTGCAGTTTAATGGCTTCATATGTTGCAGCTAAGCAGAAAACATTTTATAGCACATCCTTGATGTCTGTGGCAGTTGTTTGTAGAGCCTCTCAGGTGGAGTACAGCTGAACATACACTAATCCAGTGTTTGTCTGGTCTTGTTTTCCACACTGCTGCACAGAGAAGAAGTTGCTTAAACTCTTTACCCTCTATTCTCTCTTTGCTGAGCTGGGATGTGAAACAAACCCAATCCCATGGTTTCTTTTGCTCAGCATACATCCACTGAGTATTCCCCCACTTCACTGGTTACACAAGATAACGTGCCATAAATACACCCAGAGAAGGACTCCATCGGTATCACATAAAAGACGGAGTTTACTCACGTCAGCGCTCCTTAATCTTGACACGTGACAAACGACACTAATTTCCTCTCTTCTTTCCTCCTGCAAGTGCGACACGGTATTGATGATGTAAGCACCTTAGTCTATCTTGCTTGCTTCCAAATTGCCTGAAGTGGCTCCTTATGTAATTGCAGGTTTGAGCAGAGTCGTGTGTGTGTGTGTGTGTGTGTGTGTGTGTGTGTGTGAGTGTTTTTTACACACACACATTTGTACATACCTCTTACAAGTGTTTACAGTTCATTCTGCTGCGGTGTAGTGAGAAGTGTGCCGTAAATTATCCTTAAACAGTCACAGAGACTTGTGACTCTATCAAACCTACACCTTGATTAAGATCTTAAGGGTGTGACAGTAATTACCTGCCAGCTACTCGTCTTAACCACAATGGAGACCCCAGGGAGGGAAGGGGAAAGCTTGAGGTGGAAAAAAAGGAAACAGGGGGGAGAGGGGGGAAATGAATGAAAAGGTATGATTAAGACATAGTTGGAGTGTTAGTGAAAAACAAGAACTAGGGGAATTAGGAGGAGCAAGTGTTGGAGAAAAGGGGGAATATAGTACAAACAGAATTTGATAGGATTTTAGGAGGAAATTAAGGCCTGAGAGAGGATATACCAATTGATAACGTTAAATGGGGAGTTACATGCCAAACCATGTCTCCTTTTAGAGTAATAATACCTTTATCTACTACTGAGATTAATTTGTTTTATCTATAGCAAGGAAACGCCCTTAATGAAATAGAAAGTACACAACACTTCAGGGGAGGCTCTTGCAAATGTAAACTACTCCTTATCTAGTCCGTTCTATTCTTCTGCAAATGCAGACTTTATATGTACATAGAGATAAGGGTTGGGCGTTATTGAAATTCCCATCATGATGACATTGCTTTAAAAAAGGTGTTGGATGGTGACATTTGAGATTGAGACCTACTCTTGAACTCACCACACATATACTGATGTAGTCAACCAAGCATCAATGTTCTGTATGTCTTCAGAGGCCTAACAATGGATTGTCACATCTCCTGTCTTGTTTCTGAATTTCGTCTTCTTTTGTTCCCGTTTTGTCAGGCATTGTAACTCCCATCTTTTCACCTCCTACGAATTAAGGCCTGCATTCAGCCATCAATCACATGACTACAGTCTTAAACAGAACAAGAGAATAAAGAGGCGAGGGCTGTAATCCTTATTTGTCCATCAACTCCCCCTAACTGACTAACAAGCTGAATCAGAGTTAGCTCGGCAGCCATGGGTGGCCTTGTGCTCTGTGAGATTGGTATTTTATTCAGGTTTGATTTCTGTAGCCGTTCTGGTGTATTTGGTTGTCAAAGTGAGGTTCGAAGGTGGTTGGCGCACTACCTGCTTGCCTTTGCGACTGCTGATCCATGAAGACAAACTCATTTTCCCCTCCACCGGTAATGAAGAATGAAATCCTTTTTGTTAACGGCCGTGGGTTTAGCACACAATTGTCTTTACGTCTGTCTGTGCCTAGAGCAGGCCAAGTAGATTTTGCTAAAGTGCCTTGTGTCTCTTCCTGAGACAGATGATTCATTTAAAGAATCATTCAGGCATATGTTGTTAGCTTGCTACCCTTCATATACTGCCTCATGGCTCGCAGTCACACACACACACATACCGTGCCATGTAGAGGTGCATGAATACCTATACATATAGGGCCCTTACCTTAATGAGCTACTTTTCTGTTTTCAGTAATTGCAAAAGCAAAATACAAAGTGCAATTGTATACCACGGCAGCATTAAAGCACCTTATAACAATCAAATCAGATTTGCTTGTTTGAGCTTTTTTATTTAAATCATTACCCCTCATCCCACAGATAAAAATAATCACAGGTAATTAAGTGTGTTTAATCACTTCCCCTCTACACCTTAGTGGAATATACTAACACTATATCTTAAACGTGTCTTATTTTGTGTCTTATGTCATTTTTACTATTTTTTGTTAACCCAATGTTCTTTGTTCTTGTTGTCTTTCCTTGACACGTACATCCGTCCATCCTATCATCCATGGAGGAAATGTCTTCCATTCGGCCAAAATGTTTTACTTAAACTTAAGGATAAACTGCTCAAAGGTCTAAGTCACTGTGACCTGACTAAACCGGCTGTTGGCCATAACTCAATAATTCATATACTTATTATGACAATTTCCTATAAATATGTAATAGGATAAAATAATGAGATTTTAGAAAACTGTAAACTGCAACTGGACTGGTTGGCAGAGCTTCACTTATCATTATTATATTGGCAATGGGATGAATAATTCATCTGCAGTGACAAATCTACAGAAAACCAGCAATTTTATGGTTTTGCTTCAGTTCCACCACTATAGTTAACCTTGTTTCCAATAACCACCAAAGCTCCGACAGCAAAGTTATGGAACGTAGTGACAAACGGAACATCTTAAGAGCCATTTATGTTTTTCCGGAGTTGGTGGAGCCCAAATAAGAGCTTAAACAAGAGTGAGAATTTGATAAACATGTATCAAGTGGCCAGCAGCATGAGAAAATGCCACTCCTTTTAGGTCATTTTATGTCAACATTGTGCAACAATGTGCAACGTATTCCGTTGCCCCAAAGTGCCAAGATAAATCCAGTTAATGCTTAGGAATTCCAAAAGAGTGAAATAGAATTACCATTTCTTCTGTAACCTGCTTCTTTTCTGTCTTTTTACACTCCTGCGCTCCTGGCCCCTGTAATTTGGTGATCTTCCCCTCAGGTTGGCAATTAAGCATCCTCAGGTTTTCTGATAGCACCTCATATCTCGTAGAGGGAGTGATTATCATACAGTAGGTGCTTGAGGAAAAAACTGATTTGCATTTCTGTCAGTACTTCAGTCAGCTTTCCCTAGACTCGCCCCTTCCACTCAGCAGAAGCAGAAGAAGCCAGGGTTGTTAACAGAAGGATATATAATAGCCCTTCATTAGAGTACTGGCTCATATCCAGCCTACCTGAGTTTCATCTGATCTAATTGATACTTCCTTTCCTGCAAACCTGGGTCAAATAGCACTTGTAAATTATTCAGTGTTTATTTTAACCTACATAGAGTACTAGATAGGTAAGGAGACGTTTCCACTAAATAGATGCTGTAATACTTTTCTTAGATATTTTTTTTTTGTCTTCTGTTTGTTGCTTAACTTTACACACATTAGTTTAAACGGTATTTTGAAATTATATACAGCGTTTCTTGAACCATCCATACTTTCTTTCACATTCCTGCCCTCTTCATGTGTCTCCGTCCTTCCTACCTCCCTTGTTTCCATCTGTAGCAGTGTTTTGCACTTCTTCTTGGTCCTGATGTTGTTTTCCTATCATAGCTCCCACTCTTTTTCCTCCTCTTTTGGCAACAGTAAGTAAATTATATATGCCCAGCAGGTGTTTCTGTATGGCCGCCAGGGCTTATACCTGACATTTTTCTACAATAACATTCAAAAAGACAGGAAATACTAACAGTCCCTTATCATACCCCTTAATACTGTGGAATAGGGAAGAAGAGATGATTGATATCTCTGGAAACACTGTTCAATTGTTTGCACAAAAAGCCTTCTGCAGCATCTGATGTTTCCCGTGGCAATAAAGGGGTCAGTACTTATCCCTGTGTACTTCTTGTGGCAGCCAGTTTTCCCCTCCCAATTGGCTGGGGTTGGTGTAGGAGGCAACGCTGCCATCCAGTAACATGGCAGATGTCTCTCACTGTGTGATTACTCAGTGTCAAGTAGGCGGTGAAAACAGGTGACACGTTTATTTGGGAGGCGTTTGACGATTAGTCATCGTTTGTGCAAATGTTCCCTCTCTTCACTTTCACTTCCCAAACAGACCGGTCTTGGTTTAAATAAATAAAAAGCCTGTTGCCTCACATTGCCTTCAAGTTCTTTGGCAACCTCAGCCCGTTTCACTCCCACACCAGTAGACTGCACCGTACAAAATTACTCCAGTTATCTATTTAGACAAAAGAGCCTATTGTCGCATGGAAAACCGATGAGTATCACAACTATCTAACGCCTTGCTCTTCAATGCAAAAGCAGCAAGAATGGTGCTGGAGCACTACAGTCCAGTCCGTGTGTAGTGTACTTATGTAACACTTACTGTACTCTCTACAGTCATCTGTCTACTACAGTCCGGCTTTAGTCTGTAGAGGACAACTTCTGCAGCCTCCCACTAACCCAATTTTAAAGGCAGTCTGTCTACATTTAATAGGCCAAATGTTTTTTTTACGTTTTAGGTCCATCCAGGACATTTGAACATGTGCTGCAAAGCTCCTTTACCAAACTGCTACTTAATCAATATATAAAGGTTTGTACATTGTTCATGAACTCAAATATATACTGAGTTTCCAGTCATTTGTTCCACTGATATACTTCTGTAAACTTTATCTTAACGCAAACATAAGATCGTTTTGTGAGCTCTAATGGAATGTTTAAATTGATATAATTAGTCTGTTATTCAGTTGATTAACAGAAACGTACTATTTTGATAACTGATTAATTGTTTCAATCATGTGTTTAATGTGAATATTTTTGAATTTCAGTCTGTTGAAGACCTCAACTGGGGCGTATTGAGGTTGTGATGTAGATTATTTTCACAATTTTGGAAAAAAAAAAAAAAGCAAAATATCTCCTAACCAAATTGCTTTATAAACATCATCCACAGCTTTTGTTTGGAGGCAGCATTCACAAGTTTAAAACCAGGCTAGTACAGAAACAACTGCTCCGTGATTTAATAATAATAATAAAAAAAGACTGCTTGATTATAGGAGGGGCGCTCCTAATATTGAAGATCATCAAGTGGCAATCCAAACAGATCACATCTCAAGCATATCAGGTGTCTGAGACACCTGTCTGCTCCAGATTAACTACCCTCTGCGATCCCAATGTCTGTTGACCCAGTAGTTGTAAACCTACAGGTAGAGATGAGTGTTCTTCAGCAAAGACACACAGAGAGCATCGTTATCCTGTCGTTCAGGCGGTCACAGGCGGTGTCATGTGCGTATGATTTGAACACACGTGCACACACATAAAGCTTGAACCACTGTGCTCTATCTGGAGGGCATGCTGGGACACGGGGCCCTGTTGCAGCGGCAGATATGGCAGTGTTGATGGCTAATGAATGTATATGGTAGATTCCACCCCCCAGGTAATACTTGACTAAAATCTCTAGAGTGTCTTCCTAGATCTACAGCACATATGTTGATTAATATTCATTATATGACTCCTCCGTTGCCTACAGATGCCCCCCTCTATATCCGCTGGGACCTATACAACACTAACAATACATCCATTTACTCACAGCCGGATTGATGCATTGCGTGCTTGACTGTGTGCTGTGCTAAGGTTAAGGTGTCTAGCCCAAGGGCGATGTGGTGTAGCGGTGGCAGGTATGGCCCTGCTGGGAATTCAGGAACCTCGTCATGTATTCAGACCCCCAGCTGGTAAATACACGTTTAATGCTACAGAGTCAGCAGGGGCGAGCGATGTGCACAGAATACACGATCACTTCAAGTGATTTACTTTGAAGAGACGAAGGTGTGAGGGACTGAAAGGAAGATTCTCCGAGTCAGCAAATGGAGACTGTACCCTGCCTTACCCTATATGAAAACTAACTCTAAACTCCAGTGAGGAGTATCACGTTTCAGATTCAGCAGTTTCTTGCCAGATATTGCAGAATTATTATATTAAAAGATGAAATTGCTAAAGGCCGTATTTTGCTATTGTATCCCATAGTTTTCCAAACTGATTTGGAAGCCTCGAACACTCGAGTCAGTAGGCCTTTCGGCATTTGACTTCATATTCATATTTAAAACAAAAATATCCTAAAATCTTTTGTTTATTTTAAGATATAGGTTAGTTTACTGATAAGATTATTTTGGTGCTATCAATATACAACTCCTACCTCTGTTCCACTGTGATGAATGAGATCACACAAAGATGTAAATGTTTAACTGGAGACTGAAATATTGCTTTTCTTTTATTTTTCCATTATTGGTAACATTAAGTTTACTATTATAATTTGTTTACCTTATTCTGTATATGCCTGGGGGCAGAACAGTATGCCAAACACATCATTAGCTGATATTGTTCATTAAATAAGGAATGTCTTAGCACAAATCTGGCTTTTTATTCATCTATTACATTTTAATTTGGAGTAAATTTTCCAATGTTAATCTGATTTTCATTCTTATTTTAGCCCGGTTTTGGCTTCCACCAACTTGTGAGAGACGAATATGGCTTATGAGCTGTTAAAAGCTTTGCTGTGTTCACCTGCTCATCACTGATTTTGCCTGTCTAGTGTTTGGTGCTGGGCAGATGGGGAAGAGTGGATTCTTTTTAGCTTTTTCTTTGTAAAGGCACTAATGAGAACACTGAGTGAACTATAACAGTGAAGTTTTGGCCCGTAAATCTAAACAATAAGTGTAAATATGCTAAAATGTTGCTTCCACCTGAAGGAAACCGCATCGGAGTCAGATGAAATGACTAGATTTTTGTCATAACAGATGCCCTCTTTTACTTTACACATAAGTCCTTTTTCCGGTCTACATGTGCTCAGGGCCATCCAATCTCTGTACTCCCAAAGCGAGAGCTGTGTCCGGGTCCTCGGCAGCACGTCGGACCGTTTTCCGGTGAGGGTTGGCCTCCGCCAGGGCTGCGCTTTGTCACCAATCCTGTTTGTGATATTCATGGACAGGATTTCGAGGCGTAGTCGTGGGGGAGGGGGTTTGCAGTTCGGTGGGCTAAGGATTGCACCACTGCTTTTTGCAGATGATGTGGTCCTAATGGCTTCATCGGTCTGTGACCTTCAGCACTCACTGGATCGGTTCGCGGCCGAGTGTGAAGCGGCTGGGATGAGGATCAGCACCTCCAAATCTGAGGCCATGGTTCTCAGCAGGAAACCGATGGATTGTCCACTCCAGGTAGGGAATGAAGCCTTACCCCAAGTGAAGGAGTTCAAGTATCTCGGGGTCTTGTTCTCGAGTGAGGGAACAATGGAGCGTGAGATGGGCCGGAGAATCGGAGCAGCGGGAGCGGTACTGCAGTCGCTTTACCGCACCGTTGTGACGAAAAGAGAGCTGAGCCAGAAGGCAAAGCTCTCTGTCTACCGGGCCATCTTCGTTCCTACCCTCACCTATGGTCATGAAGGATGGGTCATGACCGAAAGAACGAGATCGCGGATACAAGCGGCCGAAATGGGATTTCTCCACAGGGTGGCTGGCATCTCCCTTAGGGATAAGGTGAGAAGTTCAGTCATCCGGGAGGGACTCGGAGTAGAACCGCTGCTCCTTCGCGTTGAAAGGAGCCAGTTGAGGTGGTTCGGGCACCTAGTGAGGATGCCACCTGGGCGCCTCCCTAGGGAGGTGTTCCAGGCACGTCCAGCCGGGAAGAGACCGAGGGGTAGACCTAGGACCAGGTGGAGGGATTATATCTCTTCACTGGCCTGGGAGCGCCTTGGAATCCCCCAGTCAGAGCTGGTTGATGTGGCCAGGGAAAGGAAAGTTTGGGGCTCTCTGCTGGAGCTGTTACCTCCGCGACCCTGACGGAAAAGCGGGAGAAGATGGATGGATGGATGGATGGATAAGTCCTTTTTCATAAACAAATGTTGATTTTTGCAGCTTTCAGCGCAAAAGCACTTTTGTAGCATTTTGTGCTGACATTCAACAGTCATACAGGGTGCACACAGATTCTAATTTTCCCACCGACAATAAACAACATAGCTTGTGGCACTGCGACCACAAAACACCATGTCTGTTGAGTGAGCAAAATAATGCTCCTCTTTTTTGCCTGGATATTCTCACTCTATAGCAGTTACTATGCTGTTGCTATCCTTATCTGTATTGCACTCTCCTCCCACACAAATTGAATGCAACAAGTTCACTCCTGTTGTCTGGGGGTTGTATAAATGCATTGTGGGAAATTTATTGAAAAGCCAAAGCAGAGCCAGATAAGGCAGTTTGAGTAAGAGTGGCTACGGCAAAATGTACCTCGCCCATAATAACTCCCAGAAAGCATTGAAAATCACAGACATTGAGTTTATCCAGGGTAAGACATTTCCATTCACATCAAATGATTGAAATATCATACCAAATAACTTCCATCTGATTTAAGATATCAAAAGATTTTTTCTCTCTGCAACGTCTTGATTTTTTAATAATATTCAACATAGAAAAAAACTCTAGACTGACTGTTTGACGACACTGCAGATGCAGGTCCTTAGGTTTCTTGCTTTATAAAAATAGTGTTAGTATGAGTATGGGGAATTTCTAAACAAAATGTGTTTTAACCGCTTTTTATGTATGTTTTTGGGACCTCAGAATCTCAATTCAGCTCATTAATGTAATTGTCAACTCTGTGTACTTCCTATTTGTGTAAGACTTGTTAGGGGTCCAAACTAAAACCAGGATGTGTTGGGGTGTTTCTACATTTTGTGCTTCTCAGAGAAAAAAATGTTTGCAAACAATCTCAACGAAAAGCAATCCTTCTTACAACACCCACGCAACAAACACACTAAGAAATGTGCCTTAACCCGTGCACATACTGTATGCATACAAAGGAGAATATACACACACAAAACAACCATTTTTCGCAAACACTTGTACAAGTACTAATAGCTTGCATGCACCGGCGTAACTAATTGTTTGTAGAATTGATTTCTTATTTAATTACCAGACAAGCAAATTAGTTTAAACTTGAAATCCCAGAGCCACTCAAAGGGAATTAAAGTGTTTTCCAAAAGTTTTCAGTAGAGAGGAAAATGAAATTATCTTTTCATGGTGATTGTTTATGTCGCTGAATTGAAGGCGTTGTGCTTCCACCATGGGTTTATTTGCTGAATGTACACAGTGTCTCCCCAAAGAGAATTGTGAGGGCTTCCTTCCTACTTGCATCCCCTACACAGAGACAATGTACATTTTCAATACAGCATCTTCCCAAAACTGCTACTCAATTCTGAGAGCTGCTTCTTTAATTTGTCACTGTGTGAAAAATGAATATGTTGCCCTCAGTGTAAATGGTGCCCTTCAGGGACAGAACAGATGCACAAGTTAGATTTAATGGAAATTGAGGAAAACACAAAGAAAATGTCTTCGGCTTCCCTTTTCATCACTTTGCAACGCATTTTATTGTTTTGTTAAAATTACAGTTATTTTCCATATATTATTTTCCAATCACATCAAATAAAAAATGATTAAACGCCAATACGCATTATAAATGTGCAGTAAGAGATATCTCCAACCATTTTTTGTCCATGCTAAAAACAACGCTGATATGTTTGTTTCCCATACTGTACGACTATCTAGCAGCATAATGGGCTAAGAATGAGTCATTCTGTTGCCCAACCAAAAGTAGGCAGCTTTTGCATCATGCCCTTTGTCTATTTCAAGGCTCTCCCACATAAGAAGGCAATGCCCTCCCCATTCCCAGCCATTCTTGTTCTTATCAATTTTAAAATATATTGAGTGCTATAATTCATTACTCATCTATTGCTAGTACAACTTGTTCAGCTGGCCTTCGTGACGCCTATTAGCCTGCAAGCTTTTTATTTGTCCACATGTCGGTTCATGAAGGGTCATGTTTTTTCCAAACACCAAGAACCTAAGAGGAACAAGGTGTAGAGAAAGGATTAAATGTGTGTTTAATTGCTAAAGGTGCAACTTTTAGCATATCAGGCTAAGAAACTTACCACCTAGCCTACAACTGTTCTTCAATGTTATTTAAAGTCCTAGTTACCTAAGACAACTTGGAGACTTTCTCTGTAAAATAAACAACTTTTAAGACCGTCTTAGCACATTTTTAATACTTATTCAGACCATCAAGTGCATATCAAAGCACTTTTTTACAATATCTTTCGCATTCAAGTCAGCTAAAAAAAGTAAATCACAGACTATGTTTTCAAGCAACACAAGAAGCTAATGTTAGTTCGATTAGCTACTGCATGAAATAATCAGACAGCGACATGTGTCAATTTAATATGTTGCTTGCTAGAAATGAGACACCTGCCATTGTTCTTCTCTTTTCAGAATCAAGGGCCCAATTGTTTAAAAAAAATCCAAGAATTTCAAGTGCTAACAAATGATAAAATTGTTGTTATAAAGTGTGTCCTGTGACTGCTACACTAGAAATAAGAGTTGTCAGTGTTTCTGAGCCAATTGAGCCATGTGCTGTCGTCATTATTCACCAACAGTTCTCAAGGCTGGAAAAGAGAAAACCACTGAGTGAAATACATTGTGACCTCTTCCTTTTTGTGAGCCCCACTTCCCTGCGACATCACTGCAGTCCTCGCTGCTGTCGAGTCATCATATTTGAGCGGAAAATGAGATTCGCTGTGCCACGAAGACTGATGATCCCCTTTAACCTCAGCTACTGAAGCTCTCGGTTCCAAAATAGCATACAAGCCTTTTTGTCTACGCTCTTTGAAGGCCTCTCGTATCTTATGTTTAAGTGCTGTTGACTTTGAACATGCCCTGTCCCAGTCTTCATAGGCCGCCGTATCAGCTGAGCGTCTTGAGGGGGATCGCCTTCTTCAAGTACCCTCAAAGAACACTCCACAAGCATATCCCAAGGGCAAATTGGATAACGCTGTGGTAAAAGACTTGCTTTCTTCACGTGAGCGGTACATCATTGGCTTAGGAATATGTACTAGAATCAGGAAATTTGGGAAGGATGCTAATTTTAATCTGTCTGGTAGCGTTGGTTACATTGCATGTATTAGGTTCAAGCAATTACATTTCTAACTAACATAGTTTGGAATAAGAATGTTAAAATACTTTGATGCTGAGAAACCACGAGCCAAATGTGCGTCATTAACCCACACACAAACTGGTATTTATAAAGAGAGAATTGTCACACTTTACGCATACCACAGCAAGCAGAGTATTATATAATGTAGTGGAGACATCATTTGTTTTGGTAATTAGTTAATATAATTAATTTCCTCTTTTTATTCCACACTACACAGCAGTCTATAAGAGGCCAATGAAAGGGCATTATTTTATTACTAGGCGGTTATTATTACAACTTATCCTTCAATGTGAAGTCTTTTTTTGTGCTATAAACTATTCTGGAGATCAACGATGATGAGATACTTCTGATGATAACAGGGTGATAAATGTATGATATGAGCTCATCGTGTGTTTGAATAAAAACGGGGACAGAGCTGGCTGCTGTCAGATGATCCAGCTGTACCGGCGTCATCATACTGGACGTCGCTTCAAGTGACGCTCCAAGGAAATGACGTCCCATTGCTCTTAAAACTAATTTCCTTGCTTCCTCTTTCTTCGCGTGGTTTCCTTGCATCTCTCCGTGCATCCCTGGTGGGAGGGACTAATGTGCAAGGAAAAGACGCAAGTAAGGGATGCAGGGATGCAATTTAAGAGAAGTGAGAAGTATATCACTTATAATATATAAATGAAATGCTTTAAGATTGCTTCCTGGCATGTGGTGAACTGTGGGAGTGGAGATCAGTGTGCCCAGTTTCACAGTTATGATCATTTTAAAAAAACCCAAGCAGGCTTATAAATATTATCAAAAAGAGTGGATGCATATCTTTGTGCTTTTTAATCTACAGTGTGAACGTACACTGAGTTCAATATATTTGGCCCTTGATTGGAAAGTCTGGTTTATTCTAATAACAACATTACTATTTTGCCATTTATTCTTCTTATATGATGTCTGTGCAAAGTTAAGCCCCCAAATCTGCATGCATCGGGGAAAATATTGGGTTAATAAATGGGTTTCAGAGGTTCATGTAACCAGGTTTGTGCAGGTAAACATAGCCACTTGTATGTTTGTGGTTATTATAGAGGCGAGTTTCTTAGGGAGAGAAAGATTAAGAGAGTTATGAAGAGGAATAGAATATTACAGTCTGACATAGCGGGAGAGAAAGTGAGAGAGTGGAAGAATCTCATAGACGGGAAGAAAAACAATTCTCTGGGAACACAATGCCGGATGGCATGCTCCAGCTAAATAAATTATCACGGGGGCTATTTTTAAGCTGAAGTGTAAATGCAGTAATCCTTGGAGCAGGAGCTGTGAAGAGCCAACACACAGACGCCACATCAGGGAATACAGCTCTGCCTTTATCTCCCCCTCCTGTTCCTGTCTCTCTTCCCTCTCTCCCTCTCTGTTTTTCTTCCCATACACACACATCCTCCAATCCCAGCTCCTTTTATGTTTTCTTGCTTTTTCCCCTCTTCGTTTTTCTCTTTCTTTTCTCCCCTGCCTTTCAAATGGTAAAAGCCTCCTTTCTGTGTCAGAGTATTTTGCTTATCACTGAGCCCTCTATTGGGACTCCACTGAGGTCTATTGTAATAAACAATAACAGACTTTGAACAAGACAGGGAGGGGAAACATGTAAGTGGCACGGAAAGAAGCGGCAGTCAGAGGATATTAGGCCACAGTGGGTCATTCTGTAACTTGCAAACAAATCTTTCTAAGCGGGTGTTTTGTTTCAAAGTCCCTCAGGGAGAATGTTGTCGGGCAGAGGGACCTCTCTCTAAGAAGTCACGATTTCTTGGTATGGGAGAACATTTTGTGTTTAATAGCATGTAATGAGATGTCGTTTATCACCTTTCCCTGGCTGTGGTTTCACAAGGTTAATGACGAAGTACCCAGGCTCTCGACTGTGTACTATTCCTCAGGTATTTATCAGTGTCAGCAGGAGCCCGGGAGCTGGGGGCCGTTCAGAGTGCTTTCACTCAGTGTGTCCACATGTCTTTACCTCATCTTCACTTTCCTTTGTCTCTTAGCTCTGTGTCACTCCACCTTGTCCCTTTGTCACTCTTTTCCTCGATTTGTTATACACTTGAGAATTTAAAAAATGTAGCCTAGGGCTTGGCAATATGGATAAAAGATTCTATATTCTATATATACAGTATATATGTATATATATATATATATATATATATATATATATATATATATATATATACATATATATATATATATATATATATATATATATATACATATATATATATATATATATATATATATATATATATATATATATTGAAATACTTAGGGCTGCAACTAAATCATTTAAAATCATTTTGTTTGCAGAAACTATGACTGAAACCGTTTGTCAGCAAAAGTGTCATGAGACGCCACAGACGTCGTTAAGCATTGTGACTGTTTTATCATGCAAAATTGTTTACGGAAAAGAACGAGGATTAAATGTAGTTTAAAAATATGAAGTATTTTCCTCAGCTGCAGGAGGACTCAGAATAACTAACTAAGGAACAATAAAACAACAGGTCTGGAGGAGATATTTTGGCTAGATTCTGATGAGTAAAAAATACCAGTTTTTACGGAACAGTTTAATCGTCGTTTTTGGGCTAAAATAAGATTTAATGCCCAAATGTGTTGTTTTTTCTATCATCACCCAAAGCTAGCATAGCATTCACAAACAATGATGCAGTGTCCACCGATCTCTGAAAAGTAAAACTACAGAATTTAGGAAAATTCATTATTTCGCTTTCCTGCTTGGAAAAAGACAAGATAATTGATACCACTCTCAAATCTGTGCTGTTAATATGAATATGATATTGGTGATCATGTTAGCTTAGCTGAAAAGATTGGAAAGAGGGTAAAAAAGGTCACAATTACCACCTACCAGCACCTGATAAGTTAATTATTAACACATTCATGTCTCTCTAAAATATATATATTGTATATTGGCCAAAAAGTTGGAGCAATTCTTTTATTTTTTATGTCCATCAGTATTTCTACAATAAGTGATAAGCTGTTTAGTGTTGCTTTTTTCAGTCGACGGGAAGTATTTCAGGAGCTGAAAATGACAAAATAGTGTTGCCATGTTTTTAAACCATATCCACCACAATTATTGTTATTGAGCAAATTGCACCATTAATGCCAGCATTGTCATTTAACACCATGGTCCATCTGAAGGCATCCCTCCTCAAATGTCCACTTGTGTAAACTGAGCTTTCACCCACGTAAACTTGCTAACAAAAACATATTGTAGATACATGCTGACATCAGCCGAGTGCCTTGTTTTTACTGTTCCACTTTTTGCTCCTTTGCATCGGCATCTTAAAGCCCTGAAGGACATGACAGCCCTGTTTCTGGAGAAATATCCTGCATGATAGAGCAGCTCACCAAAGAAATGTGACTGAGCTTGGTTTCAATGTCCCCTGCTGAGCAACTAAACGAAGTTAAGGCATGGAGGCAAGATCTCTGTGCGTGCGTGCGTGTGTGTGTGCGTGTTGGCAGGTGCCACTGGAAAAGGCTTGGTAGCAAACAAATCCAACTTGACACGCAACTGGAATAGCAGAATACAAGCACTTTCAGAAGCGCCACTCCTTTGTCTTTTGCTATGCATAAAATAAATGTATTTAGTAAACCTCGCTGAGTTACGTTGATGAGAGGCGCGGGCTTTAGAGAGATAGATGGAGAGAGCGAGAGGGGGTAAAACTTCCCGTCAGTTGTTTATGTTGTTGAAATCAGGGCAGGAGAAGAAGCAGGCGCGCTCGCTCGGATCCGCAGAATAAGATGACCTATTTTGAACACACGCTGGGAGACGAGGCACTCTGAACCTTATCTGAACAACACAGAGGCGCAGAACTCTACATATATTGTGTGCTCCTCATCAGCGTCCCCTCATAACTTATCAAACTTTAATTTAGATTCATTTATGATGTAGCTGTACTCCATGACCCCTCCGTTTCAACAACCTCTGCTGGACGCCTTTGAGTCAGACGGACAGTAGACTATTCATATCACTCTATGAATCAATAACAAGCGTTTTTCCATGAGGTTATTAGCCTAGGGAAGTTAACCTTCATGAACCAAGCTGATCATGCCAGTAAGATTGTGTATCAAAGGTCACTGGGTTGTATTTATATTCTAATTGTTGCCTTTATCCCAACCACCCTTTGTGGATGTCGGGTGACTCCACATCTCACAAAATATGTCCAATGCCAATATTCAATACAAGCAAACCTTATGAATAGTGTTGTTTACCATGATAAGATTAAATGTACATGAAATCAACCTTTTATATGTTTTTTGCATCTTTTACCTCTTCAATCTTTCTTAAAATGCTTAAAATGCGTTTCCTCACTCAGGCTATAATCTGGAACAAGACTTATACTTCATTATTAAGAGTGACAAACCAAAACGTTGGGAGCTGTTGTGCTAAGTAGTTTTGGCTTAGTAATATTTTTTTCTCTATTCTCTATTTTGTACATTTCTGAGTTGTTGGTGATTAGTGGTCATGAGGCGTGTCTTTTTCGCGGTGTGTGAACTTTGTTTCAGGCATCTAGGGCTAACAGACTCCCTTGTTCTCAGAGAATCACCACTTATAAAAATAAGGACTTTTCATCTTCATCTTCCAACAAGGCCAGGGTTTTCATTGTGACCTGTGCTCCTTTTTTCCAACACAGGAAGGTTTCCAATCAAAGCTTAATTTGTTATTGTCATCAAATCCCATTTCATGCGTTAATACTGGCAAATTATATTCCTCATTGGCAACGGTGGCACAGGAGACTGAGGTGTGTGTGTGTGTGTGTGTGTGTGTGTGTGTGTGTGTGTGTGTGTGTGTGTGTGTGTGTGTGTGTGTGTGTGTGTGTGTGTGTGTGTGTGTGTGTGTGTGTGTGTGTGTGTGTGTGTGTGTGTGTGTGTGTGTGTGTGTGTGTGTGTGTGTGTGTGTGTGTGTGTGTGTGTGTGTGTGTGTGTGTGTGTGTGTGTGTGTGTGTGTGACCACTCATGCGTGATCGCGTGGCAATGACACTGAATCCTTGTGTGAATTACGCTGCGGAAGAAGTACATTAATAATAGATCAACTCTCCCTTTGTTTGCGACGTAAACGTGATGAGTGGGCCTTGTAATTGGTTAGTTTAATAACTGGGGACAAACCAACAGTTCTGTGCCTCTCATTCAAACACACACATGCAATTACACACCACAGAAACATGCTGAAATTGTAATTCTGTGTCAGACGCTGGAACACACAGACACACAGACACCACACTCATGTCAGGGAGGCATTCAAACTCTGGCCTGTTTAATTTAGGTTAGGCAGATTATAGTAATTATGTTAAAGAAAAGAGTTTTCGAGAGTAATTTGCCCTTTTCCGTCCTTGAAAAATGGAACAGTTCTAGCTGAAGGATTATCATATTCATATTTTTCTCCAGCTTGGAAAATATGTTTGCATAAATGTTGTGAAAACACCAACACTTTTATTGTTTTGCTTGGTTTTATGGCAACAATAATCTCTTTGATCATCCAAACCACACCCATAACTGTAAGCTATCCTTTGTATTGAGGTGCGGAGCATGGCAATTATGTGTTTGCGTGTGTGTAAGGGACACAGAGTTTGTGTGTGTGGCAGCCAATAGAAGCGTAGTGACTTCTATATATATTAGAAACACAGTGTGTCATTGAACTGCACCTCTGCTCTCTGTTCAGCGGTGCCTCTGAATAATGTGTGTGATGGAGAGAGTCAAATGTAAACTACCCATGAAATTAAGAGTCAGAACAGAGTTTTCTGTGTTCCTATGATGGTGCAAATGTTGCCGTGTGACAATGCAAACTGTCCTTGAATTGAAGATGCAGACCTGGAGACATTCCTGTGTGCGCATATGTGTGCATAACGTGTGTGTGAGGAAGCAGAAAGCAGTGCTCTGAGTATTCTCAGTATTCTCCGGAGACAGGGGAGGGGGATTTGACGAATCTTTCGAACATACTGGGCGCTTGCCAAGGCCCACCTATGTCTGTAATGAATTTCAGCCTTTTGTGGTGTGTGGTCCCTCTGCACTGATAAGCCCTGGCACTAATACAGTTAACATGGAGTGTGTGTGGGGTGTGTGTGCTGACATGGTGTTTACATGCTCTTGATCAGAAGTAGCTTATTGAATTTCGGTGTTAGTCAATAGTCATGATTTATATTACGGGGTCGAATTTGCATGACCAATTTTGTGTGTTATAGTAGCCAAGCAGTGTTTTAGTATCGTCCTTAAGCACATTTTTCGGGTTTTTCAAGTAATCCTGTTTTATGGTAATTCATATTATCTACTCAGCTACAACCACAACTAGCCAAAACTTCTTAACTTGAACAGAGTTATTTATTCCACATTTAAAAACATTTAAAAAAGAGACATCACCAGGTCAGGTTGGATGAATGAATAGTAAAAGGGCTGACAATTACCTTCACAGGTGCCACAGAAATATTTATATTTTATTTTATACCATAAGTACATTTCAGCCAATAGTTGTTCTGCTTCTCTATGCTGGATGACTTTTACTGAACCAAGTTTCTAAACCTCAAAATGTTCTTACCTTGCACAGTCGTGAAGGAATAATATAAGAAAATCAGTTTTCTGTCACCAAGCACTGCAACCACACACCCATCCACACACACACATGCTGTTGTCAGAGTCGGGCTGGCATGTATCTTTGTGCCTTGTCATCACATGCTCCGACTGAGCTCTAAATGTCACTTGTCTCTCTCCGCTTCATCTGCCAGACTCATTCTCCTTGTCTTCTGTGTGTGTGTGTGTGTGTGTCTGTGTGTCTGTGTGTGTGTGTGTGTGTGATGGACACAGCACTGTCTACCACCTCCCTCTGTACGGCGCTTGCAAGCACAATGATGCTCCCTGCATTGATTTTTTTTCCTGACATTTTATAATTATGTCCCCTCTCTTTTTATTCGTCCTCTCCCTCCCTCCTTCTCTCTTTTATCCTGTCTCTCTTATCTCCCCTCTCTCTTCTATTTTTCTAATTCCATCCCCCTGATCCATTTTTATGCCTCACTGTGCCCATGCTTGTTATCTCGGCCCTTTCTCTTTCTTTTCCTGTTTGATCTCAACTTCTTAATTTCCTCTCTCATCTACGTCACTCGGCTCGGTTGGGGTTTCGGCCTGCTCTTTCTGTTATGGCTTTCATTGTTTCTCTTTTGCGCTCCTGTTTTCATCTTATATTTCCCTTTCTTGTCATTGCTGATTTTTCTCATCCTCTTCCTCTTTCTGACAGGAGCATTGTTTCTCTGTTTCAAACCCCCCAACCCTCCTTTCTGTTATTTTTGCTCATTAATTCTCTATCTTTTTCTTCTGCAGCCTCTCTGGAGTGCACTCCGTCTTCACCATAGACTGACTGAGGAGGACTACCCAGTCATAAAAAGGACAAGGACATCCACCGCCTTGCCCGCATAACAACGCCCAATATGTGATCAACAGACTTCTTCCAGGAACAATCTCAGCTCTCTATCACCTTTGGTCTTCATCTTTATCCAATCTAGGAAAAACTCTTCTTCCAAGCCACTCCTGAGAAGCTCCCACAAGTTCTGACTCGCAGTCCAAATACTCCTTACAGCTTCCTGGAATCAGACCAATAGTTTCCATTGCAGGCGCCCTGTCTCCTTTTCATTTCTGACCTTTGCAGAAAGACCTTCAGTAGACCTCTCACGCTATAACTCCCACAATTCTCTCAGAATCACTCCCTTTTTCTCAAGAAACACGCAGCCAAGCCCTCCCAACAAAAATTCAGACCCAAGTTTTAACATTAGCCTTGGCTGGCTTTCCTTAAAGCGTTGTTACAGGGGATAATCTGTGCATTATTAGTGATTAATAGACATTTTCTGTGTGTGCTTATTGATTTCAAGGGAAACCTACCCCACCCTTACAGTTAAAAGTAACATCTATAATCTACTCCTTCATGCAAACGCAGTCTCTTGGTCTGTTTGTGTAATCTTAGGTCCTTCATTGTACCACATAAGTGTGTATTTCCTCCCATGAGTACTACTTGTGCTTGGGCTGAGCCTCTGCTTTTACTGAGAACTTTCAGTAGTTGCAACATAATGACAACAATACAGCTCTCCTTCCCTAATTGCAAATGGATGACCAATCAACACAACCATTGTGTGTTTCTGTGCTCTCATTCTGTGCATAGGTTCTGTAAAAGATGTCCTGGTGAAGTATCGGTATCGCTGCCCACTTTTTGCCCTCTATATATTCTGAATCACTTAGGGTAGACATTTTCCCTGAGAGAACTTCCCTGTGAAAACAAACAACAGTTGGGGAATAAACACTGAACCTGGCATCACATTAGGTACGGTTAAGTTGGCTCCTCCGAAATGAACGACATCGCTGTGAAAAGCAATCTGAAGGAGATGAAGCAAAAAATGGGATGAACTGAAGGAAATTCCCTTGGTGTTCCTAAAAGCCTTGTGCTAGTAGATAAACCGGGAAAAGGGAGTGGCTGAAAGGAGAAAAGGAACAGGCACATCAGAAGGGCTTCGAGATGCTTCAACTTGAAACTCTGTTCTGCTAATGAGGAGAGAAAGAGAAGAAAAGACACATCACAGATAACAAAAGAAGAAGCTTTTTCATATCCTCCCCTCTGTATTGCTGACTCTTTTATTGCTTTGTCTGCTTTCCATCTCACTGCTTGAAACTATTTTTAGATGAGATGTATTGAAAATAGTCTAGAAAGGAGACGTGCTGTGCGCAAAAGCTCATCATGAAGATGTTGTCTGTCAGTCTATTAGAAAAATACACTGTATTCTATTTATCTATGTTGAAAAACTCTAAATCTCTGCTGTCTATGTGAATAATGGCCACTCACTGTTAATATTATAGGTATTTTAACTGCACTTAAAAGCACATACAAAACAGCTGTTACCCGGACCATCATCAATTTCTTTTATGAGTGTAAATACATATAATCCTGAATCCGTTATAACGACCTCTCAATATCTGATGCTGAAGTGTGATAATCATCAAAAGCTCATCTCATATCCACGCTGGTGTAGCATGAGCTGTTGTCATGGTAACAACATCTTTTCTCTTCCTGGATGGGAGCTGTCAATCAGTGTAGCATAAAATAGCTGCTGCGGTTGGAGCAGGGAGGAAAAAAGGGGGTCAGCAACGGGCCCCGAGAGCCATTGGGTTTTAATGGTATTTCATTTGTACACTGGCCCCTCTGTGTCCAGCTATTCATTGTTTGGATAGCAGCTGTAGCCTAATGCGGCAAGGACCCGTGAGCAGATTGAATGGTATTGATCAGTTCTTCGGACATGCATTTGGTCCTCCAGGAATCCAAAAGCCTCAAGGTGTGTGTGTGTGTGTGTGTGTGTGTGTGTGTGTGTGTGTGTGTGTGTGTGTGTGTGTGTGTGTTGTGTGTGTGTGTGTGTGTGTGTGTGTGTGTGTGTGTGTGTGTGTGTGTGTGTGTGTGTGTGTGTGTGTGTGTGTGTGTGTGTGTGTGTGTGTGTGTGTGTGTGTGTGTGTGTGTGTGTGTGTGTGTGTGTGTGTGTGTGTGTGTGTGTGTGTGTGTGTCAGTCTCATAGGAATGGAGTTGTTCAGGCTAAAACACAAGTGGCTATTTCATGGTCGGGTGGAGATGCCATGTCCATGTCTGTCAAGGCCACAAGAGGAAGGAGTTTGGGGGGCGGGGGGGGGCTGAAGATTCTGTTAAGTTGGAATATCTCTACCACTCGATTTCAGTTTGGAAGCTGTCAATATGTGAACTGTGAGAAATGGTTTGCAGTGGCAAAAGGTTGGTTAGTTTACCACCTGGCTTTATGTATGCTAATGACCTTAAGCAGGAGCCTGACTCTAACATTAGTATTTTCATTAATATGATGTGTCGTAATTGATGATGAAATTGTGAAAAACAGATTCAATATGACCTTTCATTGGTGACGAAAGAAGACTATGGCATTTAAGTTTATACACAGTATGGTGTATCATATATGAATCTACAGTCAACAGCCTGGTAGCTTAGCTTCACTTAGCATAATAACTGGAAAAAGGGTAACAGCTAACAAAAGGTCATGCTCTTCTGTTCTAATATCCACGCAAAAAGGAAAATATATCTTTTTAAACCTTCTTCATTCGCTTTCTTGCCGAGAGTTATATTATAAGTCAATACCACTTTTATTTTTGTTCATTAAATATAAAGCTACAACCAGCCATCAGTAAACTTAGCATAAATTGAAGAATGGCTTTGTGTAGAGGTATTACAATTTGCCACATTCTTTAATTCTTAATGCGTACAAAAACTGAAGGAAAAAGTGCATATTGACAAAGCCAGGTTAGTTGTATCCAGTCTATAAACCAAGCTAATCTACTGCTGAGTACAGCGAATATTTAGTAAAAATCATCACATTTAAGTCAGTGAAAGAAATACAAAAATATTCCAAAATACAAACTTCTTTATATTTAACTTTTTGCTTGGATTTGGTCAGAAGTATTACAAATCTGCACATAAGAGCCTGACAAAACCAAGGTCCATGCATTCCGAAAATCTTGTTGGAAAAGCCCACAAGGCTGACTTCTTGTGATCTTACAGATAACAACCACTTGCATTGAATTTCATCATACTTTTGATTGTGGCCCTGTAAAGAAAGTACTGTGTCTGTGTTCTCACTCATTTGCAATTCTACACTCCAATGTGGTTGTAAAGGATTATTGAAAGTGTTGGTGTCCAAATGTATTCTCTCAAAGACTCTTTGAAATTAAATTTTGACAAATTTCATGCAGCTAGTCTAAACTTTGGGTCAAGGCCTAAAATTGCTTGCAGGCTCTCCACTAAATAATAAATGTAGCAGTGTCTTTTGGTGATCCCAGGCTACACCACTATAATAACCCTGGATGTATGCAGTGAAGAGTTGATTTCTTATTGTTACTCTACAGAGAGTGTGCTGGCTCCCTACATACAGACAGGGAGCAACGGAATTCTCCTCCAGGGCCATATGAAAAAACAGTGTTTCTGGCTCTTGTATCCAGGTATAACCAGCTTGAGATTTGGCAACTGTGCCAAGATCTCCACTGACTTGCCTGCACTGGTTAAGCCCATAGAGTCTACGTTTGGCACGCAAACATGGACACTGATACACTGATACACCAGAAAATGGCAGGCTAACTCTCACACACATTGCACAACAATTTTCAAACATGCTGGGACGCACGTTCGACAGACACAAACCCAGACTTACAAGCATATACATGGTGACACTATATACATACATATTTCTCAACAAATTATCAGGCAGCCGCTCACGGGTTTCACAATAGTTATGCAAAAACAAACTAGAAGCAAACATGTAAGTAACAACGTTAACACAATCCAAAATCGAGGACTAGAAATCTAAAAATGTTCTGCCATGTTGACAGCATGTTTGTTTTTGTAACCAACTGGCATGCAGACCAAGTCTCTACTCCCAATCCAGCTACATACTGTATAAGGTGCCTAATGATGGATATTAATGATGATATTGATATCATGAGTGTATATATAATAAACAGATTAATCTTCATGTATAATTTGTTCTCTGTTTATTTTGTGTTGAATTGGTGCTCTAGGATGTTGCAACTCCTTCTAAATCAGCTCACAGGTGTGTTTGTGTGTTTGTCTTTCTGTGTGTACATCTACGCACTTGCAGCAGACTGAGTTTGCAAAACAGATTACCTGTGACAGATGTTGTGGCTGAAGAGGTGTGACGTTGCAGTTTTGGCTGCCTCCATGGGGCCTCTGGACCCTGCAGGAGACGCTGTAGATAACAACTAAAGATTACTGCATGTGAGTTTTATTAGTCATTCACAAAGGTAAAATATAGCTTGTTATATTCTACTTTTTCACAGACAGCGGCGATAGCCAAATAAACTAGATTTCAAAGTCAATGTTAAGGCAAATAGCCTATTCCTTAAGTTTAAGTGAAATTATTATGAATTATATCATTTAGAATTGAAACAAAAAAATGATTTCAACGTTCATTGTAGCCAGAGCCAGAAGACTGTTAGGCTAGCTTAGCCTAAAGACGAAACAAGGATGGCTATCCTGGCAAAAAACGAACTGAAGTTTTCTGAAGTGTTTTTTTACTGAGGGTTTACATGCAGGAAGATTTTGGGCCACAAGCAGTGACAATTTAGTGAGCTTGGGGCACAGTCAGAGCCTGTCCCCCGGTTTTTAGTCTTTATGCTAAGCTACCCTCATGTTGGCTCTAGCTTCATATTGAACCGACAGACACGAGAGCGATATCAGTTTTCCTGTCCAAGCCAGGGAAAGGAAGTAAAGAACTGTATTTCCCAAAGTGTGGCTTTTCCTTGAAAAAATAATGTGTTGATCATTTATAGATGAGTTATAAGACATGATCTAGCTAAAAAGGCAAGTTTATGCTAGAGGCAGATGTACACAAGTCAAAGAAATTTGCCACTCCCTGGATAACTAAAAGCTGTTGTGGCAGATAGCATTTGACTGATTTGGGCTTTATTCAACTATTTATTAACTATTGAAAAAGCCATGTTTTATATAGTACTTCTTGTTCTTTTAATGACTGGAAGGAACTGGTTGCATAAGAAACATGGTCTTAATTCTGAGAAAACTAATTATACCAAGGTGTAATGATTAATCCCACAGTGAAATTGATACCAGCAAAGACTAAACAGTACTCCTGCTACACGTGCTGGAGGGTGGGGTGAGGTAGCATGGGGAGGTGGATAACAGGCGTGAGGGATGAAGAGAAAGAGAGATATGACAGAAAATCGCTAGCACTCAGTCCCCTGCCTGCCTCTCCTGAGACCTGCAACACACACCCTCAGCACTCTGGGCTCTTACCGCCTGCCTGCATGAGGATTTTTTATTTTTTATTTGTGTGTCTGCAAAATCCCCTCCAATGTTTTCTCACTTTTCTGTGTCCCTCTTTCCTGTCTTTCACTTTTGCTGCTCCACTTCTATCCATCACTTATTCTGTGTGAGCCAGCATCTGTTTCTTAAATATTATTTTCTCATCCATTCTCTGGTGTCTTTTTACTGCTTCATAGTTTTTAACCGTGTCTATTTCTATAACCTTGTTTTCTTTGTGGCTGTGGGTACTCCTATACCACTTTCTTCTTCTTTGTTCATTGGCATTATCTCTCTCTTTTTCTGTATTGATGTAGCCTCCCTCTCTTGTGTCTCTGAATCATGGCAAGCCTGACTGTTGCGCATAATGCTCTGCATTCCCATCCTCCTCCGTCACACATTCATGTTGAGCACAAGCAGGCGGCTTTATGAATTAAACATCTTAGACTGTGCACACGCTGAGCCCCTTTGGAGTGTCAGGATGAGCACTGGTACTCAAATAGGGGGCTTTGGCCACACACCGTGAGTGTTCATCTGTGTGTATTTCTGATACGCAGTACTTGAGACAGTATCACATAGAGCAGCAAGGGTTATCATATCTGTTTTCCTTCTTGTTTCTTTGACGTAGGGAGAGCAAGAAGCCGTCTTTAGCAGTAAAGTAAACTCGGTTTTCTTACATTCTTCTTATGCTTTCCTTGTCTTTCCTTGTGCCTTATCTCCCCATTTCTTATCTTGTTTGATTTCTCAGTACGTGTTCTTTTCAACTGGTGGTTTATGTCAAAATTGTTTGGTTGCTCTACCCCCTTCCTATATTCCCTGTTTTATTCTCGCGCTTTCATATTTCAACTTTTATTCAACCTTTTTCTTTTTGTTTTTGATCTTTGTTTTTCGTCTTTCTCATCTTTCATCTATATCCCTCCTACTCCTCCCCCTGCATCTCCGCTCTCTTTCTCTCTGTCTCCCTTCCTCTTGTTTTCACTGATCCTGTCAATATGACTGATATAAAAACCTTTCATATCAATTGATGTTGCTTTTTTTTGCAGAGGATCGTCCCGGATCTCAGTGGGCTGCGTGTGTCATTATCTCTACATGTGTCAGTATCTAGAAGCGTCAATCTGCTTCTTATGTACATACCGTATCTTTGCCAAAGTGTGCATACATTTAAGTGGCCATCAGGAGAGTATTTTCACCAGCTGAGAAGGTTAAGCCTTCTTATCAACCTTCGCTGTGTGTTGATTCAGTAAAGATCAAGCCGACATCCATCCGGTCGTGAACTCCCAGTCCCTGCTCTGTGCCACCTGGCTCTGCTCTCATCTCAAATAGACACTTTTTATGGGGGTTTATCTTACCAACCTCTTCATGATCAGTGTCAGCATTGCAGAGGATAATGCGCACTTACGTTTCACTGATTTAGTGCATCTTTCACAGTTTAGAGGGGTCTTTTTCAGGTTAAAAAAAGGAAAATAATCTATTGAATTTGACAGGCAGTGTACAGAGGAAAATAAGGGGTCAAAAAAAGGAAGGCTTCGTGTCTAAACCTTTTATTCAGTTCAGCTTTCTTTTAAAGTAATGTTCATACCTTAAAATGCAGGTTCTTTAAAGGCAAAGGTAAAGCTTGTACCTGCACAAATCAATACTTTTATATAAACATGGTGCCAAAAGATTTTGTGTTATGTGAGATGGTTAACTCGTTGTCACAGTCCCTACAGATAATGTGCAAAGTCAGCAGTTACCCTGCGCTCCATAAGATGTTTTAGTGTCTATCAGTCCACAGTTTCTGTTCTTATGGCACCCATCACTAATGGCAACATCGTTTCCAGCCATAATAAGCAATGTTTTTGTCGAAAAATACTTTCTAATATTCCCGTTGTATCCTTTGTATTATTTAACACTATTTGAATCTCATCAGGTAAAGGATGACTCATCACAGAATACTAAATCTGGCATTTCTTAGTTGGTAAAAGCTTCATGAATGGTCTTGTACAGTATAAGGGTGTTGGTATTAAAAACAGACACATAAGTCTTGTATAGCGTTATCAATCAATCAGTACTTTACGCATGAATAAAATTGAATGAATAATATAACATTTCCTGTACTGCTTGCATATAGAGATAAAAGCCAAACATGTAAAAATAGTCATGAATATATAGAATCATTTTAAATGACATTATGACAGTGGAGCATAGTGCTTTCAAGTAAATGCTACGAAAATATGAGCAAATGGTAATAATTTCTTGAAGGCAATTTTCAACAATAATTTTTTAACTCTAGTGAATAAATTTCTATTCATTTGTTTTAAATGAGTGTTACTTAATTATACAGAGGAATAAATTGTATAAAGGGTTGGATACACAGACAATACTTATTAGTAGGATCAAGTCATTGTTTGGTTTTGTTGTTTTTATATGATTTGTTGCTAAGTTAAAAAAGCTAGATAATCACAAGACATTTATTAAGGTCATATTTTATAATAAGCACAGAGCAGCTCCTATTTCATTGCAATGGCAGACGGAAAACAGCTTTATGAGGAGATAATATGAAGTGCTCTTCTCATCAGAACAACCAATTAAAGTATGTGTCACATCTTCCTTAAGCCTGATATCTATTTATGTCTTTTCTGTGATGCGCTAACATGGCTTTTTATTCTTTATCGTAACAGCTTATTGTTCCTTCATAATTCCCTGCCTTTCTGTGTTTTGCCTCTCTCAGCCTTGTGATTCTAATCTCTCTCCCCTCTTTTAAAACTGATGTAATAAAATGAGACATGGCTCTTCTTTGACGGTGGGATGTTTTCTGGTCAGCCTGCCACAGCGGGAGCACAGTCGCAGCTGAAAAGGTAACGGCAGGGATGCTACAAGCTAGCAGACGCCCGCTGCCCTGTGACTTTTCCCTGCACCTCGCACAGCTGTGTGCTCTAGCGCTCAACATCAAGGGGAAGCAAGGGTTATTACCACTATGTTTATGTGTCAGGCAGAGTCAATTATAGCCTACCTCTGACTGGAGAGAGAGAGAAAAAACATACACCGTAAACCTTTTCTCCCCTGGGGCTGCGTGTGTGTGCGAATGAGATTCAGACTGAATGTTTCTTGTTTTGTTTTTAGTTGGGTTTGTGCATGTGTCTGTGCTAATGTGCTGCTATGCTCCACAGGTAGTTAGAGAAATCCCCCCCCCCCCCCCCCGTGTGTTCGTCAGTGATGGAACAGGCGGCGGCCCCTACTGGGGAGCCAGAACCTAGGGGCCTCCAGCCAGCAGGCGCCACTGAGGATGAAGGGGTGCTGTGAGCTCGCTCGTTAAACAGCCCTGTGCCCGACCTTAATAATATCCGCCAGCACGTTTCCCCTCTCCTCTGCCCTCTCCCTCACTGTATCTCTTCACTTTCACTCTCCCTCCAGCCTTCCCCCGCTCCTTCTCTCCATCTTTGCCATCTGCCTCTCTCCCTCTCTCCTCTCCCTTCCTTTTTTTCTGTTTGGGTGAGAAAGTCGAACTCGTCTGGTGAAGGGGGGAGAGATTCTCTGTCACCTTCTAATGAGCAGTTGCTCTGCGTGCCACCAGCTCCGACGGAGCCAAAATGGCCGACACACTTCACACTGCTGGGCCTTGATCTGTCAGGTTTTTAGAGTGGCTGGCTAGATGGCTTCAATGTGGAATGATATCATGCGGAAAAACAAAGAAAGAAAGGAGAAACAAAAAACAGAACTGAAGAAATGATGTAACATGCTGCCTTTGGTGGGAAATCCACTATTCTTGTTTTCACTTTTGCGCCTACATGAGACAGTGAAATGTGTGTTGGGACTGGTTTCCCTAAGGGTGTAAAGTACAGGCCTGTTTGATTGCCTCCTCACTTTGATCCTCTGTGTGTGTTTGAGTCACTACTCATTTAGAGGCTTTTCACTCTCCATTTTCACCCCCTGGACAGTAGATATTTGATGGGTATTTCCACTGCCCCGGTGAATTATTAACATCAGTGTCCTAAATTACTCCCTTACCGGAATTTTTATTGAGACAGAAACAGTCTGTTTGTCCCAGGTCATATTTGCCCTGCAGGTTGATGATCAATAGAAACAGGCCATTTACAATCACCAACCCTTAACCCATACAAACGGGCATGAGGAAAATGTTTTATCAAGTTCATTGGACATTCATTTACGATATGCTCTCTATTCACAGAGAGGATTGTACGACTTCGCGACATATTTAAAGCCAAATACATGACAGCTGCAGTATAAAGATGTGTGGTTAACAAACAGAAACACTCCTTGTCCCACCTTATTGTGCAACATTGTATGTGGTTTCTGGTTAACCATAGATCTTTTTATTAAAAATATTCCACGTTTCTTATGCAATCACTCTCAATGTTATGCAGTTGTACCCATCAGGCATTTGTTTTAATTTGTTTTTAGCAGTCATGGTTTTATTGGGATTAGACTACATATTTTTTATGTCTAATAAAGAAGGAGTTAACTCTGTAAAGTTAGGAGATTTGGGAAACACGTTGAGCACCAACCCAACATAACAGGAAGGTCCTCTTTCTGTTTGTGTTACGTCTGGGGCACAATAAAATGATAAAACCCAAACGCACGACTCGACACAAAAAGAGTTTCCAAAAAAAAGGTTTTACTAGAGGTAATATTCCATAGTCACAAAAGTCTAAGCATAACGCACACTAGTGTGGTGATAACTCAAAACGATCTGGCACTGGGCACAGAGACAAACACAGCTTAAATATACAAGGTGAACACAGGTGTAAACAATAAGGGCGGGGCAGTTAATCAGGTCAAGGGGAAATCAAGCTACCTGAAATGAGAAAGGATGTTAGTGATAAAATAAAACCGGAAATGACACACAGGAAATGGCAGACAACAAAAAGGATTATACACATATACATAAACTAAGGACAATAGACACATATACATAAACTAAGGTCAAAAAACCATAACCATGATTCAGCATATTTGCCGAGACACAACAGTTTGTCATGTTTGGTAATGTGATTTCCTGTTGATCAGTGGTACAGATCACTAAATGAAGTTGTCAAGAGGTAAAAGATAATGACATTTTCACTTCAAAAAATACATAATAGTAATTGTTTTTGTCAATGCTAGTATATTTTAAAGTAGAACTCTTTAACAAAAGACTCCCCACACTCTCCACTGCCCTGGCAGTCAGAGTCTTTAGCAATCACATTTTTGGAACGCAGACCATGATCTAATGAAGGTATTTTTTTGTCTTTTGTTCTGCTTTGACAACCCATGATCTCCTACGCACCATTATCCAGGTGTGAATAAGTTCTGCTCCCTTTAGAGTAATGATCTTGAAGACTTCTTTAATAGGAGCCTGTTGATTCACTACCTGTCGCCGAACGAGGTACACAAGGTGATTGTGTATAAACCATGAGTCTTCTGGCAAGTCATACTGAGTTAAAAATGCTTTGATACACTGTGTGGGAATTCAAAAGTCCCTGCCTTTTACAGTATGACAAACTGGGTGTCTTTGGCGAGATTCCTGAGAAAAATAACAGAAAGACTTTGAGATCTTAACTTCACCTTTGAGCTTGCTTAAAGGGGACAAATTATTTAAATGTTGTTTCTCATACTGTCTGTCTGAATATTGCTGTATTCTCTCTCACGCTAGACTATTGAATGGATTACTCGTCATGTTCTTGGTCTTGTAGTCTGCCGTGTCTCTTTGCCAAGTTACGGCAAGATTTTATCACTGTTTATTAGACAGACACGGTGACCATCATAACAGACCACCATGTTGTGTATTCTGTACCCGGCCTTAGTCACGTTGTATTGTAATTTGCTCCGACAATTATACCGTGACCATCATGCTGATGTTCTATTATGCTGTAGAAGATGTGGAAATTAATTAAATGACTCAGCGTTTATTGGCACGGACGTCTTGCATTTTACGTCATTTTATCCATGTGTTGTTAGAGTTGTATTATATATTTGAAAGTTGTTTGCACCAAATAATTGTGTTTGATCAACATAAACTTTGTTATTTTTAATGTAGTTCCCCGGATAATGGTTGTAGCGAGTGATCTGGTGGTGCACTCAGGATGTGAGTCACTCTAGAGCAGAGCTGGAAAACTGACTGTTTGTGTGTGTGTGTGTGTGTGTGTGTGTGTGTGTGTGTGTGTGTGTGTGTGTGTGTGTGTGTGTGTGTGTGTGTGTGTGTGTGTGTGTGTGTGTGTGTGTGTGTGTGTGTGTGTGTGTGTGTGTGTGTGTGTGTGTGTGTGTGTGTGTGTGTGTGTGTCTTTACAAGGTAAGCATATCTGTCCGTCCATCATGAGTGCATACTTGAGATTGTGTCTGTGGACATGTAGGTACGAGATGTGCATGATTGTTTTTGTGTGTGTCAGTATAAAGCCACTGTGACCACTTCCATTCATACACAGGCAAAAACTGGCATTGGTTCCTCACAGCCAAAGACAAACAAAGGAGCTGATATCCTGTCCACACTTCTGAAGACAAACTCACACCAAACAAACGCCGCAAGACACACCGAGGTTTCTAAGTACCAAACGGCACAATAACCCAAGATGACATTATTCTGTGTTTAAGAACCAGCACTGTGGAGCATCGCAGCTGATTGGCTTGGATGGCAATTTGCAGTACGCGTAGGCTGGAATAGTGCTGAACAATAACCGTTTCAATATGAATGGGCAGTTTAAGATCTATGGTAACCAAACAGTGGATAAACAACAATTTGAGGAACAAAAGTCACTCTCAGCTCTTATCCTTCAGCTACGGCTAAATGACTTGATTGTCTCATTGGCCTACATCCTCTCTACAACATTAAACTCTCACATTTATCTCTGAATTGGCTTCTTAATCTCTGCAGTATGATCCAGCATTTCTATTATAAATAGTCCACCAAAATTAGAGATGACATCACTTTCTGTCCCAGCAGAATGCTCCACGCCTCCCATTTCTTTTTCCTTAAGACGTGTTGAGCGAAAGCTCTGATTTATTGATTGAGGCTGTGTGTCTGCGCTGCCGTGCTCGGGGGGATGAGGAGGATTATGTAGCAGCACCGTGATGTTGTTGACACTCCTGTCGCCTTTACAGCTCCGACATGCCAAGACTTGGGCTTGTGCCCACCCTGAGTGTGTCTAAATGTGTGTATTAAGGAGGGGGAAGTGGGGGAGTTTGAGAGGTCAATGGAGGAGGTTTTGGCGCTGAGATAGTGGGAATTGTGTGTGTGTGTGTGTCTGCCTGTGTCATCAAGGGGTGGGGCGAGAGAGAGGTGGGCCAGCTGGCAGCCTCTGGCTCCACTGTGCCCCCTGGGCTTCCGGCTTGGCGGAAATTCGCTCTACTGCGACAGCTGGGACCTGGGTGCCAACCTAGACAGAACTCACAAACACACAGCGACGCTAACAAAGACAAACACATTTACACAGCAGGAGGACACAAAGAATCGGGTGGGGGGCAAACAGAAGATGGGATGAGTCTCATCCAAGAGTAGAGGATAAGCAGTTTTGTGTAAAATTGTGTAGACTGGAAGTAGCTGAAGCTGATTGGTCACTTTAAAAAAAAAGAAAGAACAGTAACTCCTTAATACAGAAGTTAGTTTGACCTGCGTTGGGCCCACAGGACTTTCATATTCAACTGATGGCTTTTTTATTTTTGATGCCCGAAAACAACCCAAAATGTGCTTATTGCAGGTCCAGGTTTATACCTTGACCCTGACTACAATCTTTTGACAACCTTAACCATACCATACACATTATGCAGGTTTTGGTGTCACTTAACATTTTCCAGGATTTTGCAGAATTGTCTTTTATAGACATTTTTGTCTGGAGAGGTTTGAACATTTTAGAAAGTGGTTTCTCAAAACCCCTCCATCCATCCATCCATCTTCTCTTGCTTTTCCGTCAGGGTCGCAGAGGTGACAGCTCCAGCAGAGAGCCCCAAACTTCTCTTTCCCTGGCTACATCAACTAGCTCTGACTGGGGGATTCCAAGGTGCTCCCAGGCCAGCGAAGAGATATAATCCCTCCACCTGGTCCTAGGTCTACCCCTCGGTCTCTTCCCAGCTGGACATGCCCAGAACACCACCCTAGGGAGGCGCCCAGGTGGCATCCTTTCTAGGTGCGCGAACCAGACAAATTAAACCTTGTTCATAATTCATAATTGAAGTTTAGCAGCCTTTTTAAGTTCAACTTGCCTGGGATCAGTTGGAGCGCTTCATAATTAGCATACAATTTATGGCCATTAAAATGTTTAATCTGCTAGTGTTCCTAATTTTTCATCCCAGAGTTAAACCAGCTTTTAAATTGCTCCCATATTTCTATGTCAGTGGGTGGTGAATAAGTACACAGATAAGGATAGAAATTAACTGTGCCATTCGCTTTAGAATAAGGACATTCTTCCTTATGATGGAAAAAAGGCTTAGTATTACATTTTCTTAAACAGGAAAGGCACAGATGAATGTTATGTGTAATATTCTTTTTTTCATTCAATTGGATCAGGGCTTTGAATTTTAAATAGTTTTGATTTCCTATTCTCTTAATGGAAAAGTTAGTTTCATTGAAGCAGTGTGTGCCACAGACCCACAGAGAAAACATAGTATAGTAGGTTCCCGTTTCACAGGTTGTGGCTCCAGGCACCAGGGAGCCGAAAATGAGGACATGATTTCTGGAAAGCAGGAGACTGAAGTCATGGAGGTCGGAGACTGCCGCAAGCCGTCAAGGGAGGGAGGCTAATGGGAGTAAAACGAGGACCCGCGGAGGTGAGGTGGAACCTTTTCAGTTTTTTTATGCTGACTGTCCGACTCGCCTCATTTGTCAGTGTACTCTGTAACGGCTTGCTACCCAGCAACAGTTTAAAATGGAAAAAAACTAACTCAAGATATGATCAAGTTTTCCACTTTACCACTGTCATTTGAACACCTTTATTTATTTAGTTTCAAATGGTGTGGACTCCAGAGCTGAAAGATTTAGATATACATTGAAAGATATTGAAAGTATGTTTACAGATCAGATGGATAATCCTGTATATGTGACAAAAGGTGTATGAAGCCTTTTTTCATTTTAAAGACTGCCTCAAGTGATGTCACCTGAATCAGCTTTTCGTTAATTTTAATCACATTAAAATTCATCATTATTTTTGTCTAAAGACTAAGACTAAATCTAATATATCCTCCAAACTAAACACTGCTACTCTTCTCCACTACATGCATAACACACCTGAAGTTGCATTATGGGTAATGCAGCTGCAAGGTTTTGACATGGAAGAATAATGCATTGATTTAAAAAGACAAAGAATTTGATACCTTTTTAAAAAACATTCCAAAAATGGTAAAGGAAGACAATGCTAAAATGTTAGAATTTTTTTTTTTTTTAAATCAGCAGTAGGCTAAAGCAAAATGCCTTACAGGGAAAATTGAGAAAATGTAGGGAAAAGAAGAGAAACAAGCAGAAAACAGAAAGTGGCCAGGTGCTCAGAAAAGACCTCTGATCTTTCCACCTATTCATCCAGTGTGAGAGTAATAACACCAACATGTACCTCAACATGCAACAAAGTGCTTCACCAGGCAACAGAGTACATTGTACCACGATATGCATTATCGCTCTCATGTGTTTTGACAGAGTCCCTCAATATTAATCTCAACTGAAAATGGAATGAAAACCGCTGGGGCACACGGTTAGGTCAACATTTCAGGCCCTCTCCCCTTGATGATACAAAACATTCATGCATTCAAAATGGCATTCATTTTTTACACACCCACCCACGCATTCACTGTGAATAACCGTCATACAACACTTTTGCTAATGCACCATTGCATGTGAAGCCTCAAAAATCAGCAAAAGTGAAACAATAACACAACAAACAGCCCATAACAAAGTAAATATGAAGTGCAGTTAGCGGGAATTCATTAATTTTAGGTCCTAAAAACTGTAGTTGAAGTTAAGCAGGTGTGTAGGCTGGTGACGGACGGGTTGGATAGATTGATCTTCTGGCTTATAAAGATCAAGACAGACAGGAAAACAGAAAGATAGAGATGAAGAGTTATGTTTGTCTCTTTATCTTGCCGTTGAGCTGTAATGCAGAGAGAAAGGTTAGCGCCCTCCCACTTCACACAAACACAGAAATCCTCAGTGGGACTTTAAGGCTGGCACGATGCAAACAGCGCCTTTCATAATTGCTTGTGCCTTCCCTTATCTAAGTACCCGGGACAGCAGCACTTTGTTAGGACTCACTTTGATTAATTACTGATGCACAGAACCGCTCTATTTACTGCATGTAGGTCAGGTTGTACCTGCCTAACCATTAGGTGGCAACACCTTGATGTGGCTGCAATATATATAAGTTTACTTTTAGTTAACTTCCCAAAAGACACAGTGGGCTGATGTTGCACCTGGCGCCAGGTCCAAAAATATTTACTTGCTCCAGATATGAAGACATGTTTTTTTCTTAAGGTGGAAAGATGTAGACGGCTGCAGGGTCTGCGGCCCAGTCAATGATTAATCTTTTTTTTATATCACTGGGGTCTCTCTGTTTTCAGTGGAGAGTCTATTCACATGTTTGTGTTTTACCCTGGCTTGCTATCACCACAAGTGAGCCTTCATTCAGAGTCACCAAGTTTTGTTCAGGTGGGAAGACAGACAGGAAGACAGAATCAAAAACTGCACCTCCTTCAAGCCACTTGGCTATAAAAGCATATCAATTAGTGTAGACCCCCATGTAAAGATTCCTAACTTCCCAATTCAATTATGAAAAGGCCTTAAAGTATGCTTATAGTCGCTTAATGCCCACCTCAGCTTCACCGACAATCCATGCCCGGAGTTCGCAATGCCTAGATGATGCTGGCCAGAGTAACTCACAGTCAAGTGAGTCAAAAATGGCTCTCTTGTAACTTCTGGGTGACATCGCAGAAACAACACTATTTTTAAAACATCCATATCCCCCTCAGCATGAACTGTAAACACTTTGGCGATTCCTGAACATCCTGAATTACTGCTGCTTGCAGCGCTTATGACATCCCATCAGCCTCAGCTGCTTTTTTTACTTTTGAAAATTGTTCTTAACAAAAATGTCCTGCCATTAGTTGTCACATAAAATTGCATCCAGTGTAACTGGGATGCACATAAAGATGTATAGTTCTGAATGTTACAAGCCTTTTAAAGTCTCTGTAATGTATGTTGTTGAATACTGTGTCTTTTTTTAGTGTTACTGACGTTAAGAAACAACAATGTCACATATAAAGAACCTCTATAAAAAAAAGTGACTGTTAAAAAGTCCATTATCTGCTATAAAAAAATTACTGGCTTTGTGGAATCTCCTTATCGTCTCTCTTTTGGACTCTTAAATGTCCCATCTGGTGAAGTGGAATTTGGCTTTTGGCAGAAATAATGTCATGAAGATGACTGCACAGGCCTGCTGTTTTATGGCAAAATCCATTTATCAATACCAGACACAGACCTCATTACTGAATCGTTGCATCTCAGTGAACGTTTAATTTTCACAGTATACTTTATGTGTTTTTTTGTGTAAAGCTAATTCAAAAGTATACTATTATTGTATAGTGTTTTCTATGTTGCCTACATTGTCTTCACCTTTACATTTGTTTAAATTCACAAAAATATATAATATTCATTCAGCATAGTTCAACATACAATTTCAAAAAATCAACTCAACTGTTGTAGTTTCATGGTGACATTTTAGTTGTTGACATTATTTTGTTTTCCTGGGGTCATCTGGGTTAGTCTCCCCTTGTTTTGTTCTTTCAAATGTACTCCAAGTGGAGGTAAAATAATTTATTCCACATTTCACACACCTTACAATTTCCTTACACTGGGGGGGCTCATGCTATGAGATTTTTAATTATCTGGTTTTCAATCTCCCGCAAGTCCTGACATGATTAGACTGAAAGCCATGTCTGCCTCACATTACTTGAATTTAGACAATTTGTCAGGAATTAATCAGGTTGAAAATCCTTGAAATGTGAGTTTGCAGGGCCGTTGCTGCATGGTATGTATTACAATGATACTTGCCAAGCTTTTCAGGCAAGCTCGAACTCAGAGCAGACTGAGGCAAGGACGGGGGGGTTTGGTGTGAAAAGACTGAAAAAGACAAGAGTTGCAGATATTTCTGCAGACATGTATTGGCACACGTAAAGGAGAAGGGGCATGTCTGATATTCCAGGTAGATATAGATATCTACATGCAGACACAGCGATCATTAAACATCTTTCTTAGAAAAGGTTTTGACACTTACAATGAGTTCCCAGAATTTGCCTGTTTAACGAACACAAACCAGCTGTCCCAAAAATGCTCTCTGTTTCTTGTATTTATTTCAGTATTAAACATCTTGCTTTTCTGTCTCTATACTCAATCTCTAAGAAGTATTGCTCCACACTCTATAAACATCTTTTAAAACTAAATCCAGTCCTCATGCGTGTTCAAACCCTTGACTTGGATCTTTTTCGACAGTGACGTTTTCATGGTCCACATAAATTAACCACAATTTGCATAGTTTGTTTTTAAAGTAAGAGTTCCGTAACTGGCGACTGTTTTTTTCTTTAGTATTGTAAGGTTAACAGTGTTACCGCCAGTGAAGGGAACAGGAACAACCGGTTTATTAGAAAGGCTAGGCCTTTTATAGCTTCCCTAAAACTCTTCATCATTAAAAATGTTTCTAAAGAGAGAACCAGGAGGAGAGGTCAAACCCTACTTCAGATGAAGCTTACCCCCTCCTTTTTGTTTGCAGTCATTATCAGAATGATTTAGATTCATTTGTGCCCACAGATTGGATACTGTGGAGTGATTCAAATATATTTATATACATATGGGATTGGGTTTGCACTTTATTTTCTTTTCCTTCTGCTGCATTATAATTATATCGCCCTACATATCAGAAATGAGTTATGCATGAATCAGATTTTACATTTAAAGTAATTGGTTGCACAAAATGTGCTTATTGAATCATTTTGGTAATGAATTAAGTCATTGATTTTCTCTTTTAAGTGAAAAAGAATCTATTCTGGTGTAGCAACTTGCCCATCACTTATGTTTGGAGCTACAAACACAATTTCAAGGAAATTGTTTAGTAACAAGTTGAATTAAATAACACAAAAATCCTTACTGGCAGATCTTTTAACAAGTTTGTTGCATGACACAATCAAAAATTACTACCAGAAAGTTTTCTGCAAATTAGGTTTTACACTTACGATTTGGTTTTACCATTACCATCCATTTCATCTTCTACTTAAAAGTAGTGACATAGTCGTTTTAAGGCCTGTGCTGGCAACTAGACTTTACAACCCAATCCCAATTCATTTTTAGTACTATATCCATGTGATATGGGCTTTGGTAGTAAAACAGTTCAAAAATAAACCTGCAAAACTGTCATTTTCAAATTTACGCTCACTCTTCTTACTTTGTCTACTCTGCGTTTTTGCATCATTTCTATACTGAATGGTTCCCAGCCTCTCCTTCCTATTTCCAGCTGATTCTGATTAAAGGCACTCAAAAGTTCAGGTTTGAATGCGCCCCATATTCTTAAAGTTTACGAGGGCCATCCAGTGATTTACATGAAGACCCCTCCTTCAGTCTGCAGAAAACGAGGAAAGCTGTAGGAGATATCTCACCTCTGCTTTAGCAGATAGTGTACCGGACAACATTCATGTGAAATTAATCGTATTTTGATCAATGTGCTTCTGCTTCACTGGGCCCTGAGTTAGCAAGCTGTCAGTCAGAGGTTGTGAGCCAATGGGCTGTCCTTGAACTTCTTGTGGTAGTTTTTGAGCAGTGTCCAGCGCTGTTGGCCAAATTCATCTTTCATCACGCAATTAGAAAAGAAAGAACTCTATGACCTTTGGCTTTCAGTTCAAGATGCAACCTTGTATTCTCAATTAAACATCCTCTAAGTCCAGCTTCACTTACTTAATGTTACCCCTGGCAAGTAACGTCACGATGGTTAATTTACAACTTGAAAATCTTAGTGATTATTTCAAACAAAGGTGAACTTAAAGATTATTCTATTTAAAGCCAGCTGAAATGACAGCGGTTTCTTGCAGATTTCAAGTCAATGGACTTTCCAGCTGATCTAGCTGTTCAACGCCATTGTAGGATGGAAAAATCCTAGTCATGTAAATGAAAATGATCTGACCGGCCTATCTTGGATGTTATTTGCAAACATTAATTTAAGTAAAGCCTAAAAGGATATAGACAGCCATGTTTGGCAATAATACTTCAAGACCAAGGACGCACATACTAAATTAGATTCTTTTCAGCCTAATGCATCAACATTTCAAGCCTTGAAATCTCAAACCCTGACCACCTGCTTTGCGTTTTACAGTTGCTATGCGAGTATGTAGGATTGTCAAACTTAAAAGGTTGAGGGTTTAAGGGCTTGATGACTATATTTTAAACAGTACGAGGCATTTGAATTTACTATCTTTCAACAAGGTGGGTACTGCAAGACTTCTTTGATTCAAAAGCAAGTTTAATCACGATAGCATGATTAAGATGACTGAAAGATGTGCAATTGCTGTTTGACATCTAAAGTAAGTGCACAAAACCATTATTTATAACGCAGTGCAGATACCATGTTTGATTTGAAGATATCCTACTGCATGCGATTCTTCATAGGTTGATGCGTCCCCAATATCAAACTGCGGTTGTTTAATGCAACTTGGTGATGACGCATAGTAATACTATGGCTTCATATGTCATTTAGACTGTGAGATTGCACATTGTCAGCACAATCATTTAATGATAACTTTTGTGCATGCCTGTTATCAAATGCTGTGGTTGTTTGTGCACTACATCTGCTTTGCTTTCATTCATGTGCATGTATAATGTATGTATCGCTAATTATATGAATGATGTATGTATGATGTATGTATAGATTATGTATATGTATATAGTAATGGTTGTATGATGCTTATGTGATTATTGTATGTATATGATGTATATTAATGTATTTGTATTTTATTAAATTCTAAAAGTAGCACAAAGATATTCTGCTGAAGTTTTTTACAAATAATGTCCTATTTTCTTTAGCTTATTTTCTACTTTAAACAAAACAAGATATAGCATTTATAATGCATATCTGAATGTATACAAAAAAACAAATATATTCCCCAACATCACACAGCAGACAGAGTGTTCATCCTCACACATCGTGTTTTTTCGAAAAAATAAAACTCAGAACCATTTCACTCCTTCTACTTAAAAGTTGGTGAACTATAGTCGTTTTAAGCCTGCTGCTACTTTTACTTGATACACCAATACCCAATTCATTTTTTAACTCACTATATCCATGTTGATATGGGCTTTGGTAGTAAAACAAGTTCAAAAAATAAAACCTGGCAAAGAAACTGTCAGTATTTCAAACTTTACTGCTGCCTCTTCTTTACTTTGTCTACTCTCGCTTCTTTCATCTTTCTTTATTATCTGATGGTTTCCCCTCTTCCTTTCCCCTATTTCCAGCTGGTATTTTGATTAAAGGCAACTCCAAAAGTTCAGGTTTGGAAGCGTCCCAATTTCTTAAAGGTTTACGAGGGGCCACTGCCAGGTGATTTACAGTGGGAAGACCCCCTCCTTCAGTCTGCAGTAGAACGGAGGAAACAGCTGTAGGTAGGATATCAGTCACCTTCTGTCTTTAGCAGATAGTGTACCGGACAACATTCATGTGAAATTAATCGTATTTTGATCAATGTGCTTCTGCTTCACTGGGCCCTGATTAGCAAGCTGTCAGTCAGAGGTTGTGAGCCAATGGGCTGTCCTTGAACTTCTTGTGGTAGTTTTTGAGCAGTGTCCAGCGCTGTTGGCCAAATTCATCTTTCATCACGCAATTAGAAAAGAAAGAACTCTATGACCTTTGGCTTTCAGTTCAAGATGCAACCTTGTATTCTCAATTAAACATCCTCTAAGTCCAGCTTCACTTACTTAATGTTACCCCTGGCAAGTAACGTCACAATGGTTAATTTACAACTTGAAAATCTTAGTGATTATTTTCAAACAAAGGTGAACTTAAAGATTATTCTAATTTAAAGCCAGGCTGAAATGACAGCGGTTTCTTGCAGATTTCAAGTCAATGGACTTTCCAGCTGATCTAGCTGTTCAACGCCATTGCAGATGGAAAAAGTCCTAGTCATGTAAATGAAAATGATCTGACCGCTATCTTGGATGTATTTGCAAACATTTAATTTAAGTAAAGCCTAAAAGGATATAGACTAGCCATTGTGTTTGGCAATAATGACTCAGATGACCAAGGACAGACACATATCTAAATGTTAGATATCTTTTACTAGCCTAATGCACAACATTCAAGCCTTGAAAAATCCAAACCCTGACACACCTGCTTTGCTTTTTTACAGTTGCTATGCTAGTATGTTAGGATTTGTCAAACACTTAAAAGGGTGAGGGTTTAGGGCTTGGTGAGCTCATATTTTAAACAGGTTACGAGCATTTGATTTACTATCTTTTCAACATAGGTGTTACTTGTCAAGACTTCTTTGATTCAAAAGCTTGTTTTAAATCACCGCCTAGCATGATTTTAAGATGACTGTAAAAGGATTGTGAATTGCTGTTTTGACAATCTAAAGATCTAAGTGCACAAAACCCATTATTTATATAGTGCAGTGCAGAGACTATGTGTGTGTGAGTGTTTGAAGATATCTCTTACTGGCATGCGATTCCTTTCAATAGAGGTTGATGCGCTGCACCGCAATATCAAACTGCGGTTTGTTTAAACTGCCAACTTGGCTGATGACGCAGTTATGTAATGACTAATGGCTTCAGTATGTGCATTTAGACTGTGATGTTGGCCTTTGTTCAGCACAATCATTTAATTGTATAACTCTTTGTGCATGCCTGTGTATGCAAATGTGTGTTGGTATGTTTGTGCACACATCTGCTTTGCTTTCATTTCAGTGTATGTATGTATGTATGTATGTATGTATGTATGTATGTATGTATGTATGTATGTATGTATGTATGTATGTATGTATGTATGTATGTATGTATGTATGTATGTATGTATGTATGTATGTATGTATGTATGTATGTATGTATGTATGTATGTATGTATGTATGTATGTATGTATGTATGTATGTATGTATGCTTTGATGTAAATGTCTAAAATAGCACAAAGATAGTCTTGCTGAAGTTTTTTACAAATTATGTCTATTTTCTCAGGGATTTTTCTATCTTTAAAAATAAACAAAATATAGCATTTTAATGCATATTTCTGAATGTGTACTACAATGAAAAACAGATATAGTTCCCCCAACATCACACAGCAGACAGAGTGTATCATCCTCACATGCATCTGTTGTTGTGTCTGAAAATAAACTGAGCACTTGTCTCCTTTTATATTTTCCAGACAGGTTTTGTGAAACCTATAGTATAGTCATACAGTATGTGAAAACAAATCATGACAGTATGTGAATATACAATCAGCTATGCTTCTCCACGGGAACATTTGCAGACTGCTATGAATCACTGTTATTAAATTGTTGAGCTGTGTGTAGTGGATAATGGACTTCTCTTCAAGAAGGAAATTGTCGAGCTCTTTGAGGAGTTACATTTCAAGTTTTGCTCTGGAGCGTTCCATCAAGCTGGATTTATTGATATTAGTTTTGAAGACCTTGCACAGTGAGCATATAAAATGGACGGATGAAGACCTGGTGATTGTAACAGCAGTGGCAGGGAGTTTTTTTAAGAAGACAAGTTCATAGATCACTCTTGACCTGGGAAACAGCTTTTGAAGAAACAACACAGCAATGTAAGAATAGTAAGATCAAGTAATACACTTTGAACCTCAGCTTTAGAGCAAGGTTGACAAGCAGCCCTCAAATGTAATGAAGATCATGTAGTAAGATTAAAAGCTACTACAGTAGAAGCAGTTTTTTTTAAAGATGTAATTGAATGAATGCGTCATTGTAGACTATTATTTGACTTTAACAACATAAAGAATTAGAGAGCACATTATTTACATCGTATTATTTGCATCATGAGTAGCCTCTGGTTCTGTAGAATACCAACATGACTGTTGTGCAAGTACTCTATGACTCTCTTTACATGGATACTGATGCGTTCCGATAGCTTCCATGCTACCATCTGGCAAACATCTGGAAGAACACTGTGGTTGTAACACTATTTGGGGTTTTCCAGCCATAAACCTGATGCAGGAAGTGTGTAAACCACCTTATCCGACCGTATTACATTATCAGCTGTTTACTTACCCCGCTCTCTTGCCCCCGTACTTCCGTCTTAATGAATTGGTCTTTTGAAAGACATACCTGTTAATATATTTCTCTGTTCTCTGAGTGTATCTAGGAGATGTTGATTATCTTCTGATGGTACAGAAAGTCTCTAGTTTTTCTATAACAACAATATGTATATTCTTAAGATAAATGAGTTATCTTTTACTTGCAACTGCTGTTATTCCAAAAAGTGCCACATTTAAAAACTTGCTGGGCTTGCTGCTTTGTCATTTTGTCACTGACTTCTTTGCCCTGGTGTATTTGCTTAATGTTGTTTTACAAGTCACTTAACAAAGGCATGAAGAAACAGTGTTAACTTCATTTCATTTCATTTGTAATCCGTCATCATTTCAAGTTGTAACCGCTTACACACTTATTTCCCGAATCTTTCAACCACATCTTTATGCTCTTGTTTAGCTGATGGCCTTTGCTCAGTTGTCATGGACATAGCTCTTCTGTATTCTACTGCATCTCCATGACAACGAAGCAAACTCCATCCCTTGAGAGATACCACATGATGTTATTAACCTCAGAAAAAAGCCAGTGAGCATTGAGTTAGCTTTACATATATACATTTGAGTATAACTAATGCTTCTGAGGTCAAGAAAGACCTTTTTTTTGTGTCGTGTTGAACTACAGTTCAAGAGAATCTGTTGATCTGTTTCTGCTTTGTTTCTTCAATGTGATCCCCAGTTTCATCTTTTAATACTGCCAATATTATACACAGTAAATCTCTCTCTGTCAACTTTATGAACAACACATCCCTTAGGATTTCCCATTGAGCGGTAAAATGTAATAAAGACTAACAAACATGTCAGTTTACACGACAGCGGTCATGGGAAGTTATTCAGAAAGCAGCAATATCCGTTCCCTGTAAATATTTGACGGCTGGCGTGTGGGGGCTTCGACATCACAGTGAATGGAAAATGTTGTTCTTATCACTGTGTTGGTTAGCCCCAGGCAATGTAGCATGTGGCATTACTGCGGATGTGTCACTGCCTTCACTCAGAGCTCAGGGAGTAATGAGGAACTCCCTAACTGTTACACAGATTTCTTTAAACTTGATTTACAACCGTGCTCTTCTTTTTTTGTTTCCTTCCCACACTCTCTCCTCCCTTTTTTTCCTTCCTCCACACCTTAGTCACTTTCATCCCACTCTTTTCTCTTACCATCTAAACAAATTAGGGAGCAAATGAGGAGGGAGGAGTGATATGGGTGATGAGGCATGCCATAACGTCAACAGCTAACAAGTGGTGCAGATGGGGGGGGGGGGGGAGAAAGAAAAAGGGAGAGAGAATATAATGAAAAGAGAAAAGTATTCCCTAAAAATCCAGACCTGAAAGACATGATTAATGAGGCCAGATGTTAGGCTTCTTTTAGCATGAATCATCACATTTCCCATGACAAACCAAAAATGACCCTCCATTTCCCAAACATAGACGCAGCAGGGAAATTACTTCTCAGACTGTCGACAATGGAGACAAATCCAGTACTTTTCTGGCTTGAGCAACTTTCCCCTCGCCAGGTCAGGACAGTCTATCGACTAAATGTTTCAGCCCTTTGTTTCCTGCTGACATCACTTTATTCCAATCTATACCCCTCTGAAAAAACAAGGTCTCTTAAATAGATACACTCAGGCAGAAGCACTTCAGAGCAGCGTGTTGGCCTGACCAAGCTAATTGTGGCATGCGGGCAATCAAGTGGGTATGAATCTGCAGTGCCTCAACAATCATGTGAGAAAACAACAGATCCTTCAGAGGCAAATTTAAAAGCCACAGAAGCCTGATATCTTTTAACAGATCAATGCAGCTCAGCTGATGGACCAGTAATGTCAGCTTGGCATCTTTGATTGATTGAACAAGTACAGCAGAAATGGATGAGAAGAGGAACTGAAGGGAAATTGCTTTTTCTTTGACCAAGTTTATGAAATGTTTTTTTGTTTTTTTACTTTCATAAAATGTATCGTTAGATTCAGCGTATACTGTAGAGCGTGACTTCTGTCCATATCTGCTATTAATGTCTTTTTTCAGCACCTTCAGTTACTTTCTATCACCAAGGTATTTAATTTGAATACATCTCAACTTGAACATTTCTTTCTGACAGCTACTGCCCTCATTTTATCCCCTCCAATGTACACTATCATCTTTTTGACTATATCTCTTTACCCTACACTTCCTCATTCTTCAAATTGTGAACATTTGTAAAATTCCTAATTTTTCCAATTTCCGCACAATACTATCACTTTAAAACTGCAGAGCTCTTACAATTTTAACTCAGATCATTTTTATATTATATTTTTGTTTTTCTATGTTGTACAGTATAGTTATATAGTTTTTAAAACATTTGAATAACATTTATTTTTTTCTGCAGTATTTATTCATATAATATATATATATATATATACAGTATATATATACTTTGTTTATGTATGCACCATTATTCAGTAAAGGAAATCCCATTTAAGTATAAAAAAAGTAAATCTACATCTGATACTGATAAAAAAGCTATACATCCCCCTCGTGCTCCTACGTTTCGTTCACATATTCACATTCCCTGTTACATTCCTTAGATTCCAACTCACAGACATGCTAATAGCATTACCTTCATGCTAACTGCATGCTTAGATATCTTTGAAGACAAGAAACATTCCTTCCATATCAAGAACATGCTCGCTGAAACATCTGCTCTCCTCAGAGGATGTATTTTGCTAATAACCCACAAGTAAAATGGGTCAGCCATAAAACATCTGCCGAAACTGTTGTTAACTTCTCATGTCAGAAAGCTCATTTCAAATCCTTAGTGAAACTCCACCAGCCCAATGCAACCTTGAGTAGTAATAAAACATAAGAGGAGCCTAATGCACATAGCCAGAAGGCAGCCGGGCCTCAGTTGTCTCTGCGACTTAGTGTTCAGCCTTTGCCAACAGAGGAGGCCATCCATAATTAACCCTGCACTGTCAAGTCAAGGCAGCAGTCATAACATGTCCTCACATGTCATTCTAACCTTTTTCCCTGCATCATTTTCTCCGCCGTCAACTCGTCACCCAGATCTGTCGTTTCCTGGCATAAGGACTGCTGCGAGAGAGGGCGAGGGAGAAGGCTTTGATCTGCTGTGTTTCCTTCACAGCCTCTCTCTCAAAGGCTTTGGGCTGCAAATGATACTCAGACCAGAGGGAGAAAAATGTGTTTCTCATTTGCTTTTGTTGAGAGTGATTTTCTCTGATTTATTCCGTGTTAGTAAAAGGTGATAGAGCTATTTGGCCATAGGGTAATCATTGCTATCAACATCTGTTGTTCTCAGCAAAAGTACATCGTTCTGTTTCCTGTTTCCTCTCAGTATTCCCGTCGCATCGCTCTAAATCTTAATAAATCTTTGTATGAATAAAGATTTCATTAATTCCGGAGATGGGGAAATGGGCAATTAAAATGTGTGAATCAAAGCAGAGGAAGTGGAGAGTTATAGGGAGTGCAATTGACTAAGTCAAAGGGTCAGAGAGGCTAAGTCAGAGAGAAAGAAGGAACAAGAAAAAGAACCAGTGATTAAAAAGTGAAAGAGGGAGATTGATATGCGTATCTTTGACTAGAAAATAAAAATAAGGGCCAATCAAATGTGTGAGGGAGGTGTAAAGTGAGAGAATTGAAAGACAAAGGTAAATCAGAGACAGCAGCCATATGGGCACAGCCAGAGAATGATAGAGAATAAGATTAAAGATAGATTTGCCTTAGACTGAAGTATGGAGAAAAATACTATAAAATGTGGGGGGAAATTAATTCTAAGGACAAAAGAAATAAAGTAAATAAAAGTGCTTAGGATTGTCAGGAAACGTTTATGGTCAACAGAGCATAAAGCCCTCTGATACTATCATATTAGTGATCCCTGGACATTTTCTCTAGCGCCACCTTGAGGTTAAAATGAGTGCTTTAAATGTCAATATGATGAAAAATGTATTATGGATTCAAAAATCATGTTTACCTTGTGAACTGTAATTGGAGATACCTGAGTTTTTGAGTTTTAAGCGGTAGTGCAGAATTTTGGACATAGGACCTAATTTCCAAGTTAGCCAGTGTGCTATTTATCAGTGGAGGCCGTTTTCAACACGTTTCATCCAGTCCTTCTAGTTGCAGAGTTCGCTGGTGCTAGGCTAGCGCAAGTCAACGGTTTCTGCTAGCCTGCCAATAAAAACAGTCTTACTCACTCCACAGTACACCCGAAGCAAATCAATTAAAATGCCAGACTATCGATGTAAATGTCTGTGTTGATAGAGTAATGTTAGAAATAAAACCATCCTTGCATCGCAATGATCGCATTACATTTTGAGGGACTAGTTTCTCAGCAGTGGCGGAATTATTCTTTGCTCCGGTTAGTTGTGTAGTAACGAAGCTGCGACGAAAAGTAAACAGAGAAGCGCCCTCCTGTCGGGACACCTAGTAGTACAGTGGGATTGAAGCATTGGATTGTAAACGAACAACTAGGCAAGGTATGTCTTTTAAACATGGCCATATGTTGTTGATTGGTTAGTCTAATACAATTCCTTTGAGCACTGTATTCTGCTTCTGTAGCAATGACAGCGGCAGGTAAATAAACTATAATAGAGCCGGTAGCCTATTAGCAGCTAATATCAGTCCGCTGCTGCCGTAGCCTACTACCGACTACCTGGAACAAAATATAAACTAAGCTGCTGCTGAGACACTAGTCCCTCAAAATGCAATGCGATGCAAGGGTAGTTTTATTTCTAACATTAATTTATTTGCTTCGGGTGTACTGTAGAGTGGCTAAGACTGTTTCTATTGGCAGGCTAGCAGAAACCGTTGACTTGCACTAGCCTAGCAACAGCGAACTCTGCAACTAGAAGGACTGGATGAAACGTGTTGAAAACATTCTCCACTGATAAATAGCACGCTGGCTCTTCTTGGAAATTAGGTCCTATGTCCAAAATTCTGAACTACCCCTTTAATGATAATGACATTTTGTCTTATCATCAGGTCAAAATTTTCAATTTATCACCTGTTTATTTATATAGCACATTTAAAACAACCTCACAAAACAGAAGTTTTGGAAAAACAAGACAAAAGTGCTTTCCATATTTAAAATAAGACAATCAGCAATCAATAAAAGAATAAAAACTTTGCACACAGCCTAAAAATAGACCCAAAAAAGGCGTTAACCTGTTAAACATCAGCCTGTTAGCTTGTCATACAGAGTCAATTTCACCTCTCCATGTATCGACAAGCTTCTGTAACGTATGCCATCTATGACTCAATTTTTTCATCATGCTCCAGCAGCTGCCATTACAAACTGAAACCTTTGTGATCTAAATAATGTTAAGTGATTACTTGATGAGTAGCTCTTGCGAAAATTGACGAGCAGAACAGCACTCTTTCCTGTTGTTATAACAGACATGTCTGAACTTACCACAGACGCTTGATTCCCACATCTTTTGTGGGCGATTAACCCATGAACAGCTAGGGCTTATGAAAAATTATGTTTTCTGAAGGCTGTTCATATGATAAATATTTATTGAAAACAAGACTATGTAGACATTTCCAGCAAGTCACATGACATTCTGGTGAGAAGGGCTCTCATCCAAGAATGGATTTTTTGTGTTAAGCGCAACAATGATAGGTTTTCTTTCCCCAGAGAAGATCCCTGACATTCAAAGCATCACAACCACTGGTGTTGGACCAATCTCTCAATCCTTGTGCCAATAAATCCTTACTATACCAAATAACCAGCAGCCCGCAGCAAGAACGGGGCAAGGCAAGGTTGGTACAGTGAAAAGTGGGTTAGGGTTCAAAGGGCTGAGGAAAACTGATCTTTGGCAGGGGAGTTAAAACATTAACATTCACCATGCACAGCCAGGCTTTACCCCTGCATCTCCTCAAAGTCAGGGAGGAGGTTCATACAGTATGCAGGCGCGGTAAGGCATATGTGCAGGATATATATCTTCAAATATGTGTGTGCATGCTTGAGCTTCTAAACTGAGAGGGGTTCATATATATGGCAACATGCTGTACATGTGGAGACAAACAATGAATGGAAAAAAGATCATATAGAGTGTATATAGTATGATTTCCAGGCTCGCTGGCTCCAGCAGTGGGATTACTTCAGTCAATTTATCATTCCATATGAGTGTGGATTGCATGGGTAATTGTAAATTAAGTGGATTACTGTGCAGTATAGTCCCTAAGGGAATTAGAGAATCTCTGAATGGATGCAAAATCCTATCGTACTGGCACAGCAGCATCAGCACTTTCTGAAGCAATGATACCGTCATGAGCCCTTTTGATTGATGCTGATTTAATATCAGCATGGTAGATTTAATGATTCTGACACTCATTATGTTTCAGATCCCTAAAGATTAGCCCAAGTGATTGGCACATTCAGCTACAAGTGTGCTTAAGAATGGGTGTTTTATGGGATGTACTCTACACCTTTTTTATACCAGCAGGGATAGTCTCTGTTCAGCCAAGATGTGTCTCACAAAGTTGGAAAGTGAGTGAGTACATGTAAAGTTACTCTTTCAGGGCTTTGCATAAGAAGACATTTCAAGACGCATTCTTTTTTCATCCTGGCTTCAGTGGCCTTACACCAACTAAATTCCCCCCAAATCAAAATCCACTTTGAATGAATTGCGATGGAATACAAATGAGCAAGCAGTGGCAGGGATTTCTGCTTTAATGAGGACAAAAACTTATCACCACATCTAACCTGAAACGCTTCATTTGCTGCTGCCTGCCAGCCGGGACTTCCCAGTAGAATTCCTGGGTTAAAATTGTAGAGTTTCAGCTCAGTTCGCTCAGGGCCCTGGCAACAAACCATGGCCTCCCTCCCACAGCCCCGAACATTTGAACCTAGCTCAGTTTGCCCAAAGCAGTCTCGGCTCGGGAGTCGAAAGGTCACTTTAAATAAATAAAGAATGGGCAGATCACTAAGCATCCCACACACGGAGCGAGCAGCACTTTCAAAGGATAGCCAAGGCTACACCATTTAGCATTCAGTAGCCCGAAGCAATCCGTAGGGCTGGCAGTCTAAGGACGTAAAGTCCAAGTCCAGATTGGCTCCCACTCACTTATCACGTATGCATCACTCACTTTGCTCTTTAAGCTAAACTTCTGCCCTGTTTGTCACTGTTGTTGTCAGCTGTGAGAACTGTATTGAATTAATTCATTGCCTCAGGTACAGGCCTGGTCTGTGTTTTGACCAGCATTTCATTACAATATGTTCATAATTATATCCTTTCTCAACCTTTATTCTCTTAAGGTTTGCAGGAATAGGCACAGGGAAACAAAAACAGGTGACGAGAATTAAATGAATAATTTACTTGTTTGTGTTGTTTTGTGAATCTCCCGAAAAAAAAACAACGTGTTGTCAGAAAGGATGAGCATACTCCCTGTGAGACCGTGAATGCAAGATTAGACTCACAAGACTTTAAAAAGTATAAACCTTAGTGTATTTGCGACTGGTTATTCACACAAGTTCCACAGTCTCAAGTGCGTAACCAAGCCAGGTGCATGGACCCAAACGTACGCAGCACCCATGAGAAGCAATATTTGGCCATGAGTGCCTGTGCACACCTTGATACACTCGCACACACATGCCCTTTGTGTTCGAAGGAGCCCAGCTTGTTACATCATCCAGAGGGGAGTTTATCAGCGACTGATCAGCAGCAGCCTGAAGACTCTCAAAGGCTGTTTTGTCTTCCTCTTGCCTGAAACTCCCTGAACCCACAGATTACTTTCCAGTCATGGGTATTTGTTTACCGTGGCCTGAATTTGCAAGTCTTTATCATGGCTGCCGGCCGTCGCTAAGGGGAAATGCTTCACGTGCATCAACGGGAGGAGAAAAGGAAGTCAACAGGTAATCCAGGTCTTTAAGGACATATCAAACTATTTAAATTACTGCATTTCCTGGTTCTAGTTATCATTTTATTATTTTTTTATTTAAATACAAGATGAGAGTTCAGGTCAGCATAGAGTGAAGAAGTCACTTAGGTCCATGTATCCATTTGCCAAATATAAAGAATTGTGTTCCTTTGATATCTACATTCTTTATTTATTTTTGACTATTCAAGTAACTTTATAAATTAAAATAATAATAATCGAGGTGTAATAAAAAGAACTTCATAATAAACAAGTTAAGCAAAAACAAGTAACACAAAGCTTCAGTGCATTAGCCACACAGACTGATCCACTCATTCATCACCATTACATTTGAGTCACAGAGCAAAGCATGAGCATCCAATTCTCTAAATCATAAAGAAATGTGAAAAAGCTTTATCCAAAAAAAGGAATCCTACATCTGGAGAAAAAATATTAACATATGTTCTACTCTTTTTGTGAAACACAAGCAAAGTATAAGCACACCATTTTGTATGAAACACATAAATTCCTAGGAAATAAATCACTTTTCTACTACTTTCTGTTTAATTAATTTTGTGCGAATTTAGCTAGGGGTCATCCTGTGAAAAATTTGGGAGGGGATAAAAAGGAGCAACATTATGCTATTTTATCCAGATGGTTATAGAACTCTTTGAGGAATACCTTCAAACAGTAGTGAGTGTTATGGGACGACCTTCTAGGCTTTTCAAAGGTCACTAAGACTTTGTTTTTCTGCAAAGGTAATGGAAATACATGAGAGGTAAAAGCTGGGGCAATACAAAAGTTAGATATGAGTGTAAGTCATCTTGCTAGATTTATTTGAACGTTTACCGTACACTGACTGGGACATATTTGATTGTGAAAGAAAACTATTGATCTCTTTGATAGCTGAGCATTTACTTTGTGTAGTATTTCGTCACTTTGTGTACCATCTACTAAAAAAAGCTGTATTTTACATCACATTTTTCCATATCTATCTTCTTTTTTTTTCACAGCTAGCCAGGCTTTCTCATCTTCTCATATCTCAGACCGGCTACAGTCCTGAGAAGGAGGGCATCCAAACTGTGATTGAAGAGGGGAATTTTTAGGGGGTGGAAATATTAGAAGTGTACACAAGGAAGGATGAAGGCACAGCTCCCTGGAATGGCTCCCAGTCCTTACTGCTGTCATGCAGAGACCACACTGCTCCAAAATGTTCCAAAGCAGTGGGGATACACAGGGGATGAACAGGGGGCCTTTGAAGGTGCAGCACTTAACACAGTCTCTGCTCCGGCTCCACAGTGTTTCACCTGCAATCAGACAAAGGCTTAATGATGTGAACAACCCGCATTACATTAAGAGGAGAGAAGCATTTTTTAGAAAGAACAACTTTATTTGGATTTACAACATCTTCTCCTGTTAACACAATCCTGGTTTTAAGTGTCATTTAGCAACCGCAGTATTCCCATTAGAGTTGTAAGCAATTAAGAAGCAAATCCCCCAGGCATAAACAACAACTTGATTCTCCAAAGAGAGACAGTGGTGGTAAAATGTGTGGCATTTCTAGAGTGCAGAGCTAAGAGACTTGGGTGAAAAGGAGATAGACTATAAGGCTATAGAGCTTTATATGGGCGGCAAAAGAATATGTATGTTTTTCTTGCAGTCTTAACAACTTTTCTATATGGACTGCTTGAAATTGGATTTAGCAGGACAACCACGAAGACAGGAGCAGCCCTCTGGAACAGCACCCAGGGCTCTTCATCACCACCATACTCCGACGATGAGCGCCGGCCAACCACAGGATCCTGGCCTGTCTCCCAGCCAGCCCCGCTAATTAGTCCCCCTCTTCTGAGCTAATTGGCCGATAAAAAATGAGGATGGCCTCTTCACCCAGTCGGAGTGTTTTGCCACCAAATGGCAGCAGGGAGGATTATGCGGGCTTATGAGGCATGGTGACACTTAGTGAGAGCCGCTCCTCTGCTATTAATTTCCTTGTCAAGGGGGTTGTCTATGCTGTGTCACTTTGCTTTTTTCTGTGGATACAAGAAAACTTTAGTCTTGGAATGACTTCCAACAAGTTTTCTGGCTGAGATGCCTTCATGTCTTAACTATTTTACTATGTAGTTTATGGTACAAATTAACAATGAGATCATTCTTTTGAACAGATGCTGAGTCCTCTAGGCAATACAAGTGTTACAACTTGTTAAAATTGCACAGGGCTTATCTTTCTTACGTGGCATTTGGTTTTCTTTTCATTGTCAGGATTGTGGATTAGTTATTTTGGATTTCTGTCAAACTGTCTGTTGGCATTGTTGGCAAAATATTTCACTGTATGAGATAATAAGCTTTAAGAAAAACAGATCAATAAGTAATACTGATGATAGTATACCGGGGAGCTTAATATGAAAGGAAATTGACTTAAAAAGTGCCCCTAGTGAGGTGATTAGTTAGAAGTTAGAAAGAAAATGGAATAGAAAATTATTCCCACATACGAGTTTTGTATAATATAATGTTCAATTGTGAGGAAAGATGCCTATTGCGCGAAATTAAGGAAAACAACTATTTTTTAAAGTCTCAAACCTGGGTTGCATGCTCATGTGAAACCCTCGGTTGGTGCTGAATATTATAGGAGCCATCATATGCTTTACTTTTAAAAAGTACATTTATGTAATGTGCTTGCTTTATGCTTTATTGCAATATTTATGACTATGAGATCAATATTGGACATATTTAGGTTAAAGGGATCGTGAAAAACTGTTTGTTTTCATACTTAAAGTCATTTGTTTTCTTTTTTTAATTAAAATGTTACAATTAGAAAACAATTACAAAGAAAAACATACACAAATAAAAGCAACAAAGCATGCATTAATAATAGGCAGATTTAAAAAAAAAAGTATAAACCCAAAACGTTCCTTGACTTGAGTATAAACATGAGACCGAATACTGCCACAAAATAACTTCTCAGTGGGAATCTTACTAACAAAGGATGGCTTTTGCTCTCTGGCACATTTCCAAACAACTTCCATAGGTTTTACAATTCGATCATTTGCACATGCGGAGGACTCCGGTTATGAATGGGTGCATTTCCCTACGTCCCGCCTCTTCCGTTCCCACAGAAAGACCAATCAGCGGCGTTGGAGTGCATCGATGGGACGTCACGTCAGCTGCCGTCGTGTCGGGATTGGAATGTTACCGACTAACAATCGGGACAACTGAGCACTCGGTAATTGGACACTAGGATCAAGGAATCCAGTCTTTTTGAACATTTTCTCAGCTATTTACCCGGTCTGAGGCTAGCGTTTCCCCCCCTCTTGTCGACAGGATAACTTCGTCTCTTGCCTGCTGCTCGCCGGTGAGGTTTTTATTCTAAATCAGCGAGAGCGAGGCTGTGTGTGGAGGTTGTAATAAATAAGAAGGGAAATGCAGGGATTCGTCAGGTTACAGTTGTACCGTTGAGCTGCCCCTGCGCTACGAAGCTTCCCCCGGTTTTTTGCCTTTCTTCACACGGGACCATGGAGTGGTAAAAGAGGGGGAATAGGACGAATTCACCCGGAGCCATTTGGATTCAAACCCAGCGACCACACCGACTGTTTTTTACACTCTGGTGCTACCGAGTTTATCCAAACCGGGGTATACCTTTGCGTCTGGGAGAGCCTCGGGGACCCCTGCCGCTTTACACCCGGGGAAAGAGAGTTCCCAGGCGGCTGCCGGACAGCTTTTCCCTTTGAAAAGCCCCACACAGGCAGCCTGAATGAGGGTGAGAGGAAGCGCCGCGGAACAGAGTGGCTGCATGTGATTGTGTCCGAGGGTCCGGGCATCACAGAGCTTTTTCAGGCACCTCAGCCCCGCTGTAGGCGCTGTCCGATATGGTGAAACTCTACAGAAGAGGGAGAACGGGTCACTACTTTTAAAATCGCCCACATGCACTGGATCAATTGCTGGATTTGGGAACCGAATACGCAGAAGGGGGGTTGGGGATCCTTGGAGGCTGCCACAGGATGGAGCGGTGTAGCCGGGGTTGGTGAGAGCCTAACTTCGGGCCACTTTACATTTCTTATTCCTACACAACTCGCCCCAGTTCCCAGGACACATGCAGGCCAAAAAACGCTACCTGATCCTGCTCTCCGCCGGTGCATGTCTGGTGCTTCTCTTCTACCTCGGAGGGGTTCAACTTCCAGCGGCGAGCAGGAGCCGGCATGACCGCAGCCGGCATGGGTACCGGCCCGATCAGCCCTGGCCTCACTTTTCTGACCCTTTACACCTTTTCCTGCCTCTGGATCAGACGGACACCGAGGAGTACAACCTGCACATATCTCCGAGGCAGAAGAGGGACGTCAACACGAGTGTTTACAAAGGCAAACGGTGCCGCATGGATTCCTGCTTTGATTTCTCTCAGTGTCAAAAGAACGGATTCAAAGTTTATGTTTACCCGCAGCAGAAGGGGGAGAAGATCTCAGAGAGTTATCAGAATATTTTATCAACCATTGAGGGGTCCAGGTTTTACACCTCAGACCCTGGACAGGCGTGTCTGTTCATCCTGAGTCTGGACACTCTGGACCGGGACCAGCTGTCCCCGCAATACGTCCACAACCTGAAGACCAAGGTCCAGAACCTGCCTCTGTGGAACGATGGCAGGAACCACCTCATATTTAACTTGTATTCGGGGACGTGGCCGGACTATACGGAAGACTTGGGCTTTGACATCAGCCAAGCCATGTTGGCCAAAGCCAGCATCAGCACTGAGAACTTCAGGCCCAACTTCGACGTGTCCATCCCCCTCTTCTCCAAGGAGCATCTGAGGACTGGCGGAGAGAGGGGCTTCCTCAAGTACAACTCCATCCCGCCTTTTAGAAAATACATGCTGGTGTTCAAAGGGAAGCGCTACCTGACAGGTATTGGCTCGGACACCAGGAATGCCTTACATCACGTCCACAACGCAGAGGATGTGGTGCTGCTCACCACCTGCAAACATGGCAAAGACTGGCAGAAGCACAAGGACGTGCGATGTGACAAGGACAACGCTGAGTATGACAAGTAAGTTACACTAAGTGAGATGGTTTTATGTGAAACAAAGTTTATTTTCATGTTTTAAAGCTTTTATGCACAATGGCTGCCTTGAGCTGTCACTCACATCCTCCTGGGTTCTCAGAGTGTGTGCATTTGGATGTGTTTTTATGAAGAAATGTACCTAAACTCTCTCCTTTCTAGCTGAAAATAGGTAACCAGTAACACACCCTTGTTAAAATGTAGACTTTTATTTCCCACCAACAACAGGTTAACTATCAATGATGGCAAGCATAGTTAACCAACCTTTTTATGTACCACTACATGACTGGGTTTTACCCTCCTGTGCTCCCTTTCAAGCATGAAGTAAAAGCTCTCCAGCCAGTCTATTAGCTCCCTGGACACCCCCCCTCCCATCCCTCCCTCCTTTCCTATGAAGGAATTCACCCTCCTCCTCCACCACCTTCCAGCTCCCCTCCATGGGAACAGTGCCTTCACCAGGATATGCAGGGACATGTTTGATTTGCACCCTGCACTTAGTGCAAATGAAGTGAAAGTCAACGGTAGGATCATTTTTTGCTCGGAAATTAGATCTGTTCTGGTGACCTTGTCATGACAAAACGCTGCTTCCCATTTAAGGGCGCATGTTTATGTCCACCTTGGCGTGTAACAAGTTTGGTTGAAATATGAAGCTATTTATTGCGAATAAATCAGTCGTAATGGGTTAATTATCACTTTCATTTCCAGGAGTTAGTGCCATCCTTTCCACTTAGCCCCCAGGGACAGTTGATTACCTCTAATTTCGGAGGTCTATGTTTTCTCAAGGTGGTAATAAATGATTCCCCCCCTGTGATCAACAGCTGCACTTGAATGCTTGGTATGTTTTTAATATAGAACGCAGTGTCTTCTGATGTTTACATAGCTGAATTACGTAGTGAGCTTCACTGTCAGGTTCACTTCTCTGAGTGACAGTGGTTTGATCTGCATTTATCAACCTGTGGATCCCATGGCTTTTGTTAAGCCTGGATCAACTCAGGCATGTGATAACAGCACTTGTCGACATTGTTCCTAGTGGGTGTGTGTGTACCTATACACTACCATGTCAAGATTAAGAGAAAGCACAAATAGGGGGCATATGGAAAGTGAACCTACGCATATTTCCATTCGATCAGTCAGAAAGACAGAAGGGTGCAGTGAGGGAAGATAAGAAATATTTTGAACCACTTTTTTGTTAGGCTAAGAGAGGATGTGACTCTCCTTGAACTGGAAATGAACTCTAAAACCTCTTCACAGACAAACTCATAATGCCAAAGAGGGAACTCTGACAAAACTTTACAAGCATGTACTTGTCTATCCATTTGTCATCCTTTTCCCCCCGCTCACATACTCATTCTCTACATCGCTTTCTCCTTGGATGCCTTGGGCTTGGTGTCACCTGGAGAGATGTGTCATCCATTATCTGACATTCCAGTCGTCCCTGGACAACCCACCTCTGCCCCGCTCCGCTCAGTTCTCTTCTTCCCTGCGGATCGGGCCTTGTTTTCCCAGAGGTCCCTCTTTCTCTGGAACATCTGGGTGCCATAATCAGCTGATTGACACAGCTGATCTCATTGAGTTCTGGGAACCACCAGCTTTCCCTAATCACTCTTTCCACTGCAGTGTGTTTCATGGTTGATTTATTTTGATCAATACTGCTGCCTGTTAGTCATTTCATTTCCAGCATCGATATTGCATTTGATTTGTGTCTCCACTGAAAGTTGATGAATCCAATTTTGTTTGTACACAACACTTGTACAGTATTTAGCATGCACTGGCTTTACTTGTGTGTCTTTTCACACTTCTTTGTGAACGATTGTCTCCCTTCTTGTAGTTAAAAAAATATATTTATGGTTTTAAACTTTTTAGATTGCTCACCACTCTGGCATCTGGCTACAACCAATACATTTAAGATTTTTTTTTTTTCCTGTTATTGTTTACCAGTCTGTTTAAATTTAATCAAACTGATGCCTTTCATTTTAATCTGATTTAAAGTCCTTTGGGTGCCAGCCCGTGCTCTGCTAAAAACCCTGACGTAGCTCTCTCAGGTAAATGGATCTATATGTAGCTGGCCAAGCCGAGCGCTACATTTCCACGGGCTGGGGGCGGACAGGCGGTGCCTTGCGGGGATGCTGTGCTGCAGACTCAGGAATGCACACACGTGTCAGAGCAGCTGTTAGCGGCTCAGGAAGGAGCACTGCCAAGGCAGGGTGGCTAGCTGTACAGTACATGTACAGTCTGGATGCTTTTTGAATGTAGCCTGACACATCACTTAAAAACGCAGAAGAAGTGATGCGATAACCCCAGGTCTTATCTATTTGGTTGATTAGAATCAATATGAATCAACCCACTGACCCAAAACACACTCATAAATACACTCATACACCATGCCAAGGCTGTTGTTGCAGAGCTATGCTACATCCAGGCTCACCTTTGCCTCCTGGTCTCCTGACCTTTGACCTTGTTGCCTTATGGAGGAATGCTGCTTTTTAAAGGAATGCAGCAGGAGGAGGGCAGACTGAGAGCCGATAGGTGCAAGAACCGGCTCCCACCCACACACCATTGTAGCACACAGACACACAATGCACCATGCTCCCCACATTTATTCAATTGATTTTCTTAGCTGCAATAGCTTTCAATTGGAGTCACTCTGGTCCACTTCCATGGCCAAACGCTGATGAAAGGGCCCATTCACTGCTACATTATCCACTGAGTTTTCAGCACTGCCGACAATGATTCTGGGAGAGGACAGTGAAAGGCTATTACAGACTCGACAATTGAAAAATTTCACGTTAGGCAAGATTTTGCTGTAATGCCGTGCCTTGTGGTGACTAAACTTCTTTTCATGTCAGACTTCTTACTAGGTACATTTTTATTTCTAACTCTATGATTTCAGTTCAGGGAAAAGTTCTCTTTTCTGTTTAATTAGGAAGTAAAATGTTTTGGACTTCCTGTTTTGAAGAAGGAATCAAGCACAGATCGTTCAACTTATTTTATTCATCTGTATTTCACAATTATGGCATACGTGCTTCACATGTGTAGCCCAACATTTACTCCAGTATGACAGTGCTTTCTTTTACACTGGCAAGCAAAATATCCTGAAAAATCCAAAGTGCATCAATGCTTGAATCGCATCATTATGACTATTGAGCAGTCCATTAAAGTCTAACTGCTCATTCCTTTTATTTGCTCTTTGTTAAGCCTTTTGCTGGCTAACAGCAGCGTAATCATCCCCCATTTAATACTTAACCAGCTTTGTTGTCTCGTATTGACTTTGTACTTTAGGTACTTTACTGGCAGCTGCCGCTCAAGGTCACCCGAGGGACTTGAAAATGGAGAGAGATTGGAAGGGCAATGAAGAGAAGTAGAAAGAGATTTAGAGAATGAGAAATTCAAGAGTAGATGCATAAGATGTGTCTGTGTGGCCTGCAAGTGTGTGGAAGGAAGAAAAACGAAGAGGAAGAGCAAGTGGGAGTGATAATAGTCTGCGCTATATGTCTGCGTGAGTTGGGATGAAAAGAATGGAGAGTCCAGAAAATTGCGTGTGTAGGGGGATTTTTCCCATTAGGAGTCAATGACAGTTACATCAACCAAGCGCTGTGGCATTTTCATTTCACAACCGTGTCATCAGCAGAAATGTTCCCACTTGAGAAAATCCTCAAAAGCGTGAGTGGCTGAGATGGAGAAAAGAGGAAGAAGGCCTGCCTCCCATCCTCCATTTTTTTCCCCCATTATTTCCTTTTTACTTCCCCTTTCCTTCCTACCCTCTGCATTGGTTTCTTTTAGATTTCTCTCCCTTCCTCCCTCCTTCCCCCTCTCAGTAAGAATGACATAGAAACACTGATGTGATTTGTCTTGAGATGGCTCCCCGCCACGTTTCCTTTTCTCTTTTATTTTCTTATTCTTTTGACGACGCTGCGGTTGACATTTTGTTGACACAATGCCACAGAATGAGAAGCAGTAGCTGATCCGCGGCAAGTGAAGAGAACCACCAACCCCTTCCTCTACCCCTTATCGCAGTAAAACACTTTTATGAGTGAGAATACCAGCATTCACCTGAATGTCAGTGCGGTGGAGGCGGCTTCTGATAGTGGACTACTGTTGGAGATTTGTAGAGTGCAGAGCGAGAAGCAAAAACAGTCATGTTGCTGCCTCGCTGTTTGGCAGAGGAGGCTGTCACACTCCCCGGGTTGCCATTGTTTGTTTTTCTGTAGTCAGATTAATAAGTCATGAATATTTCATGATTGCCTGCTCTCTCTTAGATAAAGTACCAGAGCTTGTGATGGGGAATGTTAATGGTGTGAAGGATAATATGTTTGAATGCGGAGCAGCTTAATTAGGGCTCTTTGATACGTTTGTGTGTTCATGTGTGTAAGCAACAGGCTCATGCCTTTGCCTTGATACCACCTTTACATCCCTTTTCATTATCTTTGTCTTTCTCTTGTCTCGTGTGTGTATTTATTTCTTCAGCCTTATAGAAATACAGCAATAAACTTTTGTTTTAAGCCTGATAATCTGAAATAGGTCAAATCAATGTAAAACTTGTCTTTCACAAGTTCCTAAAGGTCAACTTTATGTATTTCAAATAGCAGCCCTAAACCAAGTTCAAAATATGGTCTAATGAAAACCCTGTAAAACATTGTATTTAAGCAGCTAAATCAACATATTTGGTGTGTTTGCTTGCTAAACGATATATTCTTTATAGCTTTAGGTATTCGTGCAACCTTTGATCTTTTAATACTCAGCTGTTTATCAACGGTCAATATTTTTGACTGTACTCATCTTGAGGGCTGCAGCTAATAAAAGTTGACCATTTTAATATTTGACTAATGCCTGAATTGAGGATGTTATCAATTTAAATGTTTAAAAACAATCCTATAGCCCAATAGGGGCCTTTTTAAATTAGTTGTTTTAAAACCAGAAGACCTGAGGCGCTCCCATCAGCAAATGCTGGCCCTTTTGCTTTACAACAGCATGATGATCAGAACTGTTAATTTATTTTCGGTCTGTCAAGTACTCCATTATTCTTTCAATCATTTCAGCTCTTCTAATCTCAGATCTGCTCAAACGTATTCTCAGTTTGGGTTGCTGCTTGTTTTCGTCTGTGTGAGTTTTGTCCGTGTGTGGTTGCTCATCCATCCGTGTCTCTTCTTTTGTTTGTCTGTGTGTGCGCATCCCAGTGTTCCAGTCTTTGTCTTCGTACGTGTGTGTGCGCGAGTGCATGCAGGATGACTGGGGTCACAACCTTGCTGTCTGTCCCCTCGCTGAGTGACGAAGGCAAAGCCCGACTCACTGACCCACATTCATTGAGGGATTACCAGCACAGCCAAGCCGCCCCTGGCCTCCGAGGTGGTGGCGGTGGTAGTGGGTGGTTGGCTGGGGGGCTGGGGAAGAAGGACAAACTGGTAGGGTGGACATGAACTCCACTCAAACGTTGTGTCAGACAGTGAAACCCAGGCCAGCTACCGGCTAGCTGCTGTAAAGAAATTGATCAGCCAGGAGGGTTTCCCCAAAATGAAAATTGATTAGTGTATTAGCACAGCAGTTGGCTGGCCCCTGGAATCATTTCCTTTATTAAAACCTGCCCACTCCCACCCTGTATAAAAAAAACTGGTCCAGAAGCTTGTTGTGCTAGCGGTAACAGTAATTGAAAGAGTGAAGAATAACAAGGCGTCAAATCTCCTTCCCTTCCCAGAACTGTCAGTAAATGTTTTATAGGAATGAATTAATAAGAGACGGGCACAAATTGTAAAACCCGTTCTCTCTGTCACTCTCTCTCTCTCATCCTTAACCAGTGCTGATACAGTGATGTAGAAAGTTTGCAGGCAGACAGGTAAGTGAGTAGCTTCGCAGTTTTTTGGACGACTCTGACAGTGCAGAACAGAAGGGGAATGAGAGCAGAGAGAAAGAAGCTGATTGGGTCCTTGTGAACTCAATTAAACTAGACAGGTTTGTGACTGGCTGAGTCAAGAGAAGTTGATCGGAAAAGACACGTGATTGTCTTCTCATTAAATTCTCTCCCGAGGAGAAGTGAGCGGCGATATGGCTGCTGTCTGCAGGTTTGGCGAGCACGAGTACTGAGTTTTGGCACCTGTCCTTTTTTTAAAAAAGGAGATAGACAGAGTATAAAAAACATTTGCACATCCCTGCTCTATCTCGATGGCAAGGGGCATGCTGAGACAGGGGGCAACGCGGCTTGCAGCAAACATTCCAAACTCCATCATTCCAACGTTCTCCAGTTGAGATGCAGCAGGGTTTTGTCATCAGCCCCCTCAAACATGAACTGATTCAGTCTGAGAACCACAGTTTGTTTTTCTCTTGTGTCTTTATATAAAACCGAAGAATCCTAAAAGCAAATACGTCGAGTTAATGAATGTCTTGATGGTGTTTATTGCTGGAAGAAAGTCAGGGAAATGTCTAATTGTGAGTTTTCTTGCTAAATTTGGATTTCAATTGGCATTGTTTCCTTAAAAGCTGATCTCTTCAAAATGTATTTACCCTGGATACATTCTCATTACTAATAATACTTTACTGTTTTGATTCATGCTCACAGTTCTAATCTCTGATACGTTCAGCAAAAGAGCTGTTAAACCTGCTGTACGGCCGCCACCAAACCGCAATCAGGTCAAGCTAGTAACTAACTGTTTTTAGATCTTGTTGTGGTGCCTTTTTAAAATGCCCCAAAAATATGTAATTGCATGCTAAACATGCTTTACACTACAGGGCTGTATTGACTGTCTACAATGTACCAAATGCAGTTTCTTAATTGGTGAGGTCCTGTAAAAGTAATTTTCCAAGTTATTCTGAGAAATTAAATTCGCTCTTTGCTCGATACAAGGCTCTTATATCCGATTTAACAACAATTTGTGTTAGACAGTTCATCCTTCCTCTCTATGTGGTCAGTCAAGTGAATATGGGTTTCTCTGTGAGTATAATAGGCTGTGGTTATATGCCTGTTATCTTTCGCTACAGAACGTGTGTGTGTGTGTGTGTGGAAATAGAGGAAGCGCAGGGTTGCCGCTGGTCCCAGTGCCCCAGGGATTTGTCCCTCTTCCTGAATGACTCTGTGGTCCCCCAGGCTGTGGAGCACCTGACCAGAGTTGTCTCATCAACGAGGGGCAGTGGCCAGAAACTCCAACCTATATCTGCTCTGGACAATGACACTATCAGAGTATTTCTTTCTAAATAGGAGAACTACACGGACTCTTCAGAATCAGCAGTTGTTGCCGACCTCGACTCCTGCCATCTCTGCAACTCCCTTGGGGCGTAGCAGCAGCTCCACTGCGGTGAAAGAGGGGGAGGTGGGAGTAGTAGCTAGTTTTTATGGCAGCTTTTATGGCCCCAAGAGGCCGTTCAGCAAACACCTACTGCCGGCACATCAATGAGAATTCAGATCGTTGACGTCAGCTAGCACGCAGACCTCCCTCCTTCACTTCTCACCACCACAGGAGCGAAAACAAACACTGAACCTCTCTGCTGGTATTCATATTCAAATAGTAATTGGCAAAAGGGGGAAATCTGAGTAAGGGTAAAGAGGAGGAGTGGGGGAGTTGAAGAGGGCAATAGCTTAAAAAAGCATTATGTCACTGAAGAATGTGTGCATGGCTCAACGTTTAAGGGGCCAAGGCTTGGCGAAGAGAAAGAGTGTTTTGTTGCAGCAGATCTGGCTGCCTGGCAGGCTGATGGAAGGGCTCTTTTCCCCGTCTGTTTCATCATGCTTTATGGCTCAGTTTGACTTCAACTCATGGGGTGTAAAAAGTTGGGGCTGCCCCCAGGCGCTCCAAAGGGGTCCTTTTGTGCTAAAGTTTGCTCTCTTTCCAGAAGGAACGCTTGTGCCTTGTTTACATCGCAGCCTCCCCATATGGTCCCCTTTTTATTCCTTCGTATTTCACCCCTCTCCATCAACCCTGACTCTCCTACTGTCGTGGCCTCTCTTCCTTGCGCACCTCTTTCCTTTTGATGCCAGGGCGACAACAGGCAACAATGGCTGCTCTCGCAGCTCCAGCCACAGACAACCATGCCCTGGTTTGGCAGATTCCACGGCACTTCACGGATCAGGGGCTTAGCCAAATCTGACTGGGGAGGAGGAGGAGGAGGTGGAGACGGTTTCAAGGGAAGAAGGCATCTGGTCTCACCAAGCAGAGTCTCAGTGTGCCCAAAGTGTGGGTGTATGATTGACCAGATAGAGGAAGGAAAGAATTATTTTGGTTTATTGCTATTTTTCCCTAGTTTCCTTGACAGTTTGTTTGGTGGTGTTTATTCATGAGCTTGAAGGGGCCTCCTTTTCAAATAAAGGAGAAGGAGTGAATGCTTGTTTTTGGTGAAGGCAATGTAGGACAAAGTGCAACTGCTGGTGGTAATGCTGGATATTTTTGAATTAACGCCCACTCTTCAATCTCTGCCTTTTCTTCTCTGTGCTGTTCCCAACTCACAATTTTTTTTCTTCTTTATGCAATCATTTCTTCTTTCTCACACTCCCAAAGCCTAAAAATGGCACTTTACACAATTATTTAATTCTGCATACATGTGGAAAGTTTCTTAATATGGCATGCGAGCATTACTTCTCATAAGCCCGGCCTTCTGTATGATGTCATTACATAATTGATGGAAACATTTAAGGAATAACTACATTTGTAAGAGTAATTTCCACAGACTTTCAGTGGTTTAATGGCATTTTTCTACAGCATGTCCAGTTAGCATCAGATATATATTCTAGTAAAATGATATTCGGCTTCTTTTTCTGCCACTCGTATCTTTCTGTGGCCCTATCCCCTAGCTGTAGGACGGTTTTCCCATTTTAGTGGCTTCATTTTTACCCTGCTGCATCCTAACTGGTTGTGTCTATCCAACCACATGCCATCAAAGCAGACCCCGAAATAAAAAAATGCAGGGGAGGAAGAGCTTGAGTGGGAAAAACCAGTGATCCTCTCTTGAATCAGAGGCATTGAGGTAAAAGGAGGAAAGAAAAGTAGAAAGACAGGAGGGGATAAAAGATGGAGGATGTGTAGCAGGAAGAGCAGCCGGCTTTGTTTAGCAGCTCAACGGGTTGTTTGTTTTTTTCTGCGGGGTGATTTGAAGTGTTTATTTCCCCAGAAAGTTGTGACACGACAGCACTGTGTTTCCAGCGTCTCTGTCTTGTTTGCCTTTGCCGCTCGCTCGCTAGACACGACGTGCCCTGGCTGTCTGCGGTGAGACAGGCAATATTTGGATCCTATAGGAAGCAAGAACATATCTGTGTGTGTGGATGTGTGTTGTCATTCAGTGATGACACATGTCAAGCAAGCACAAATATACAAAGCAGATGAGGCATGTTCCTACTTCAAGAAGGAAAATTATGATAAAGCCACCAAAATACACAAGTTCACCGTCTTCCCGCTTACAAAAACACCAGTAATTCCGTTTGTGGGACTTGAACCCTGAGGTATGCAGAGGTGGGCGAGTGCTCTGACTTCGCATCAACTGGATGTCAGGCTGGGCAGTAGATCCATTTTATATTGGTATTGTTATGAGGCTACATATCATGTGAGAATTTGAATAATGTCATGTTAGTAAATGGCCTGGGTCTAGTCTTTTCCTGCTTTTAAAGGCTTTATCAAAGTTAAGTTATGTAATTTACTCAACTTTCCATTCAGATCTACCTGTTGTGTTTTGTCTTACCCACTTATAAACTACAATTTCGAGTTATTGGCTCAATAATATTGTGAAATATTGGATTTTCTCCATATTGCCTTGCACTACCTCGATGCCCAGGGCTCTTTATTTCAGCCCAGAATCCAATATATTAGAGGATTTGTATATCTGGCCTGAAAGTCTTAAAAAGAAACTCAATCTGAGAGTTTCCTTTGCGCAGGATAAACCGGGATTTATGGCATGTTGGCAGATTGTCAGGGTACGGACTTTATATTGCCTTTCATCACAATCCACTTCCTGGCACTCTCAAAATGCTAAACTAAACCCGGCAATATGTCTTAATTAATTTGAAATCCAAAAGCTCAGCTTTTTCTTCTATTTTTGCGTGTTTGTTTTAGTGAATTTCAAAAAACATCTCATACTCTTACATATGAGACATGTCAGAAGACTTATGGGGGTGCATTTAATCAGCAGCTGTGCCAGCCCAAGTGTTTTCAGTATCATTGCTTCTATCTTGAGTTGACGGGTCAAATTCTCCTCAGGTTCCCCCAGACACAGGTGTGTGTGTGTGTGTGTGTGTGTGTGTGTGTGTGTGTGTGTGTGTGTGTGTGTGTGTGTGTGTGTGTGTGTGTGTGTGTGTGTGTGTGTGTGTGTGTGTGTGTGTGTGTGGAAGCTCCTCTATTTGGTAGTGGGCTCAGTCTGGAGTTTGTGGGGTATCTGGTGACTGGAGAGTATTTGCATAGCTTACTATCTATAAACACACACTTATATTCTAGTGGGATTGCTGACTCTTTCAGGAGCTTTAGGAAAGCATGGGCTAAAAAGGTCTAAATATACCACTCATTTAATTCAGTTTTACCGTGTGTATTTTTTTTAACAGTGGAGGGATGCTTTTCTCCCCAAGTATCAGTAAAGTGTTTGCACTGTAGCCGTCGAGGGCACAGACAGAAATTCAGACAAGTATGTGTTAAGTTTACACTGGTGTGTGTGTGTGTGTGTGTGTGTGTGTGTGTGTGTGTGTGTGTGTGTGTGTGTGTGTGTGTGTGTGTGTGTGTGTGTGTGTGTGTGTGTGTGTGTGTGTGTGTGTGTGTGTGTGTGTGTGTGTGTGTGTGTGTGTGTGTGTGTGTGTGTGTGTGTGTGTGTGTGTGTGTGTGCGCGCATCTGTATGTGTGCGTGCGCGCATCTGTATGTGTGCATGCTGCTCGGCCTACGTGTGTTTTACAAGGTAGTGCTGTTTCAGAAGTGTGTCCTTATATTCACACTTTTGCTTTCCTCAGTAAGTGTTCTTCTTTTTAAGCCATTGGAAAATCCTGCCGCCCAGCGTCTTCCTCCCTGTCCACTTACACACAAACACACACACATGCACGCACACACAGCCCTCCCTCTCAGAAACTCAGCAGCTTCTTGTTTGGCCAAAACCCGGCGCTAACTCTAACTGTGGCCACTCATGTGGAACCCCCAGAAGCTACAAACCATGAATAATGTATCGGCAAGAGTCGTTTTTATTCATGTTTTTTCTATTTTTTTTGCTCTTCATATTAAGTAGCATGTCCGCACATTCCCATGCAGTGGTACAGTGCAGCACGGCCTTCACATCGTCCTTGTAACAGGCCGCCCCAGGATTTCACCAATATTTTCACTCAGTAGCGCAAAGGCATCTGACTTTCCTGTGTGTCACTTTGACGTGTAGAAAATTTCATTTGAATTTCATCCAAGATCAGAAGGTGACCTTGAAGGCCTTTTTTTTGGGGTGAATGCTGAGTGAATTTACTGAGTTCACATGGTCTGAGGAGCAGAGGAGATTCATTATTCAAATTGCATTTAATGTGGAGTATGAAGCGAGACCAAATGAGCCTCAAAGCCGGAGGCATCTCTGGATGCTGATAAGCTTTTTAGAGGACGACACAGGGGAGGTTTTTCGGGAACAGGAACAGACGGACTACATCTTCAAAAAATAGATGCGTTGCTTTGCATTTTCCAGCTGCCGTATCTTTTGGGAGAGCTGAGGAGAGTAGATCTAAGAGCTCTGTCATTACTGAGTTTGCTGTAGCTTCATCACTGCTGCCAGATCTACTGGGCTTTTTCCATTTTAAATCTCCCAAAATAAATCAGCAAATCTCCAGCCGCAGAAAAATCTTAAGAATCTCCGTTGCTCATTACTATTGTGTTAAGTTTATCTGTAAAACTTGCATATCTTAAGCCTCGCCATTGAGCAGAGCCTTTTTCCCCCATGGTGTTGTCAGTGAATAAAATGTCTCTCTTTGCAGCATGCTCTTAGTTTCAGGCAAAGTTAATATGAATAATTAATCTACAACGATGACACTCACATCTTCTCTAGTGCACTTTTGAAAAAAATAAGCTAATTTGCTGTATGTAAACCCACCCTATGAAGCTCCATGTATACGTTTACCATCTGAATCGTATGTTTTCACTTTACAAACTCAGTCCCGTGTGTAGGAGTACTGTTGTACAGATACCTTACAAACAGCGCTGCTGCTGTGAGCAGCTGTGATCAGAGTCCATGCTCCGGGCAGGCTGCCCTCTGAAAGTCTACAGAGCGGCCACAGGAGAGAAAAGGCCGCAGTCATCTTTCATTACATGTTGGGAGATGGCTGGGCCACACTGTAAAAAGCTTTTGCACCTTTTCATTTAACCCCTTCAGCGGTGTGAGACTCCATTGTTTGCTGCTTTAGACACATAAAGTAAAACATAGGCTCCTTTTTTACTCAACATTTTATTTTAAAGAATAACCATTGTTAAAATTACAATAACCATGTGAAAATTAAATGACTTTATTATAATGGCTCTCCTTTTAACATTTGTTTTTGATTCAAACCTCATTAGCTTTGACAACACCCACCATTAAGACTTTTCATTCAGGAAGTGTTGAGTTAGCATCTACATTATTTTAACACTTCAGCCCCACATTTAAGAGTTTTTAGTTACTCTAAATGTAACATTGATTATATATTGCCTTATACCTGGTCCTTCATCCTTTACTGTCAATGCAGATGTATCTTGTACTATTTTGTTGAAATTGCTGTGCGTCCTTTTCTTAAAGCTTCAATTAACACAGACAAGTCAAGTTAGCCTTAGCTCTACTTTCCAGGCTAATCAGAGAGCAAAGGCAACATTAGCCTTTGAATAGCCTTCTTACCTGTTAATCACTTTAGACCTGTCTGCTTCACCTGTCATCCAAAGTGGTGGCGTATTATACTCTTAACATGGGGTGAACTCAAGGTGCACTCAGTAAACTATACATTATTGCTATGCATATTTTATGCACTGCACTTTCAGATTCTGGATTTGAAGCCACATAAAGTATAACTTTCTTAAGCCACTTCTTTGTGCTCTTTGTCACATCCTGTTTCGTCTTCTTCAGTTACCGTTTGTTAATGATTGTCAGATAACAAAACCTTATCAAGGCCGCATGTGTCAATCTGTCACTCCTTATCGGTGTTTAACTGCAAGGAAGGATGCACATATGCATGTACACACACAATGAACATGGAAAGTCTGCACTGCAAATGAAAAGGCCTGTCTGTTCGGCCGGCTGAACACTGAGGTACACAGTTTGGAGGTGTGGTGCGTTCATAGCTCCCCATGGATGATTCTTCTCTCCTTTCTTCTCAGTCATAGTGACTTTCTCATTACAGTATGGTAATTCCTGCTCTTTTTTTTGCTGCCATGGTGCTGCCCAGGTTTTAGGTGACAAAATGCGGCAGGGATCTTCGAGCCTGCTTGCTAACTGAACCGTGTTAAAGTGAAAGATGCTTTTAAATTTACACGAGACCTTCTGTATGTGATCAAATCAGGTTCAGTCCCCTGTCGTCATAAAGCACTTCCTCTCTCATCAGACATGCATGCTTTCTTTCTCAAGAAAGTTTCAACATGGCAAACAAGCTACTGCATTAATAGGATCTGAATACATTATATTAATGGTGCTGTAAATGGCAAATCAAAGGCAGGAGAACATCCATAATTTATTAATCAATTAGGCAATACGCAAGTGCACAAAGCAGTGGTCACTAAGAGCGTAAAACAGCTATGTCTTGCCTTTTTTTATCTGTGTGTTGATGTGTACTGCAGAGAAATGACATTCTACAAAGAATGCACGTTCATATTTCTCCTTGTTAAAAAGCTGAAACCATTAGTTAATTCAGTGGTTAGTCCGCGGACAAACAATTATTGTCAACCTCTTTAATGATCGAGCATATAAGACGAATTAAGCTTTCCAATCTGAGGATTTTCAGCTTATTTTCTGTCGTATATTATTCGAAATTAAATAAGGAGAAAAACACATTTTTAATTAGGGCTGAACGATTAATTGCATTTGCGATAATATCGCGATATGACAAAATGAGATTTTCCAACCGCAAAGACTGCAATTTGACTGGTCACGTGATTTGGTCACGTGACTTCCGAGCGAGCCGAGCGGAGCGAAGCCGAGCAGGCAGGGAAAGAAGTCGACGTTGCGCTTGAACCTGTTGCACAATGGCCTCAGGCTCGTCAGAAGAGTGCACGGCTGGAAGTTTGGTACCAAAGAGGGGCGGCACGTCAGTTGTGTGGAATTATTTTGGCTTTAAAAAGGAAGATGCTGTGCAACGTCAGGTATTGTGCAGAACGTGCCTCCCTACTGTTGCTACCTCACGAGGTTCACGATTGTAATCACGATTGATTTATTGCTTGTTTGTTGAAAAATACATGAGAAGAGGACCTTGAAAAAATAATCGCATATTAAATCGCAATTTGCAATATTGAGGAAAAAAATCGATTATAAAAATTAGATTATTTTCCAAAATCGTTCAGCCCTATTTTTAATCAGAAGCATCCATTGGGAAAGCAGTCATTGGTTGTGGCAAAACTTCCATTGACTGTGCCTTTTTATTCCAAAGTTGGATTTGATAAGTAACCACCTGATACTTAAATAGTTTTTCAGTAATATTTTTGCAGTGATTTCCTATCACACTCTGTGGAATGCCATTTCACTTTTAAAGACACTCTTTCATGCTCCGTTTCACTGCAACTTATAACAATAGCCACACATACTCCTTCTAAAAATAGCCCACAGCTTCAGAAACCCATATCATTTGAATTTTTGTGAGACGTCCACAAGATATGTGATGCTGGCCGTCCTATGTCTTTTCTGGCCACTGTGATTGTGATATGGGTGCGGTTAAAGTTCTTCCACACGGCTGAATAGATGGCTTTGCAAGGAAGTGAATGGGAGGTGTGAAGTGGCCGGTCCACCAAACAATAGGTGTTGTGGACTTGTGGCTGGCGGCAGGAAGGTGAATGGGTTTGAATCACAAAATGACTAGGGGAGATGCCAGAGGAGAAGCAGCTGATGGTCTTTTCTTTTCGGAAAAAACAAGCTGAATGTTTGTGGCACTTCTCACGCATATCCTGTAGTTAAATACAAAACAAACAGTCGCAGGGTAGTTCCTTGTAGTTAGCTTGTATCCTTTAAATAAGGCTGTGCTTACATGTTGTTCACTTTGGGTGTTCTCTTATAGAGTGATACTTTCAGGATTCGTATATGGCAAGGAAAACTAAATTAGCAACACCCTGTTTAAACTGGTATTAGCTTACAGTGGCAAACTCAAAAGCTGTCTGATAACACAGCAAAATAGTTTTCTTTTGGTGTATACCGCCAGTCCAAATCTTTCTCACCCATTCTCTTCCAATCAACCTCATCCCACCCTCTTCCCCTAAGTGGAGTTTGACTTGTTGGACGCACTTGGTCAGTGCCCAATTATGTAACAGAAAAAGAAAAGTGCGTCCAGGCTTGAGATAGCTGAGTAGCTGTGATGGTCCTGCCCTGGCCTGATGGAAGAACATTTTCAGCAGTAATTTAGCACATGGTTGCTTCCGCTGCAGGGGTTATTGTATCCGTCACGCTCAGCTGAGACCACGCCGACCCCCGCTTGTGTTTTCAGGCTGGCTGGGCTCCCCCTGTAAACTCACTGGCTTCCAACAATGGACTGCAAAATGAGACGCAGCAGACAGAGTTGGGTGGGCAGACAAAAAAAAGAGAAAGAAGGGGAGATTGTGGAAACGAGAGATTAACAGGGTGAGAAAGTGGGTTGAAGCAAGAAAGAGAAATAAGTTGAGGCAAGCTGAACGGATTGCAAGCACAGGAAACTAAACCGCGTGAGCCGGGACAAAAACAAAAGTATGGCTATCCCTGGATCTGCTGCCGAAATATCAACAGAACATAGTTTTGGAGTAGAATAAATATATTGAAACTTTGAGAAAATTAGGTGACATATAAAGTGGCCGTAGAATGCATCTATCTGGTGTTTTAAATTGTTCTCTGATGTCTACAAAGAAGGTAACTTTGGTTGATCCAAAAGATGTCCAGATGTGGTTTTACAGGCCCATTTACAACTCTTTGATTTGGTCCTAGAATGAAACAAGCTGAATTGTCTTATTTGGGGGCTCTTTTAAATATTTGTGATGAGTTCTGCTCTGATCGGCTGGTTTACAAGGAGCAATCCATGGCTGCCTCAGAGCCCACAGAAGTAAGTGAAGTACGCCAAACTGTGAGAGATGAACCATGGACGCTTTTGGCATCCAACCTTACATGTTTGAGCCTTTATCGGAGGAAGAAACCGATGAATTTGAAGAACAGCCAATTGGTCGGAGATTGGAGAGCAACGTTACGGAGTGGTAAGTGTTAGTATTAGTGTTTCCAGCAGCTGGTGTATGCAAATTTTTGGGGTGGACAACCGTGTGTGACATAACACCCAGGGATTGTTGTAATTCGCCCGTTTTACTGCAGTGATATGCAAATTCATGATTTGCACGTGAAGGAGGAAACAATGGTGTTTGGGGTTCACGGTATGTCAGTTCAATGTACCGAACACTCCTTATTCAACTATGCAAAGGTAAATACAGTTTTCCATTCTATGGCACCTTTAATAGTGAAGAGGGACACTTTGAAGTGATGGGATGCTGGATGAAAGTTGGATGGCATATTCTGTCAAGCCGGAGCGAGGCAGACCACAGGAGAGCTGAACATAAACAGAGAGCATGTGTGTTACTGAACCCCACCAGACCACAGAGGCTCGCTCTGCTCCTGACCAAAACACAGAAACAGGGAGGCTCTGTGTTTTGTGTGTGTGTGTATAAATATGTATGTGTATGTACACGTGTTTGACAGTGTTTGTGTAAAACCACAACATAGCACAGGCAAACAGCTGTTCTAGCCAATGTGGTCAGCGCTAACCCCGGCATCGCCCGGACCTCATTTAACATCATATTTTCTGTCTCTGGGGACTCGAACCACACACCTCCACTCTGCCCGTATTCATTTCGGATTTCTCAGAAGAGTACTGTTGATGCAATGTGTGGCTGTGATGTATGAGCTGTGTACTGCGGTAATGAAGAACAGCACTACTGCCTAAGCAATCCTGAGCCTCACAATATAAGGAACACTAGTCCAAGATCAACAGTTAAATGTCACCCGTGCTTATTGCCACTTAATGTAATATATCTTCTTTTTTTTCTTTTTTTCCGAGGGGATGGAAGTCCAGCTTTGTATGGAAATGATTGGGCTGTTGTTGTGATCTGGAACTGTAGAAGAATACTGTCTTTTTTCTTGAGATTGATCAAATTGATATGGGTTAAAGAGCTAGTTTGACAAGCGACTTTCCACTATCAGAAGACAACAAGCTGCTTGATTGAATGAGTGTGATTGGTTTTCACAGTGTTCACTGTGGTTGGTTTTTACTTTTTAATGTGTAACCATATTGAGGCATCTTGTAAATAACATAAGTTTATCCCACTGGACCCCACACTTTGTCTTTATGTTACTTGTTTTCAGACAGGTCAAATCGTTGGCTATATAACTAACATTAATTATGAATAATATTAACCATCAGTCTGAATGAATTATACACTTAGAATTGGAAATATTTTTAATAAACGCACATGTTTTTAAAAGTTCCTGGACCATTGGAAAATCCCTCATCAGGAGCAGGGGATTTTTAGTATTGAGTAACACACCAGGAAGCAAAACTCAGGTAAAACTCCCACTGTTCAATGATACCTGGTGATTCCTGGAAGTGTTATAAAATGTGAGATGGGGAAAGATGTTCCCTATGGAAACATGAAAGGATTTGTGGGTCTTTAATATTTCAAAGCAAAGCCAGAATTTACTGAGGAGATTGCCTTGTGATCAGAATCCCAAGCAGTTGGTTAGGTGGGAAAACTGATTGAAAGATGGTTTACAGGATAATCCACCTTTTTAATATTTATTCCAACTATGGCTACGATTCTTGATTTTTTTTTGTTAGCTTGATCATGATCATTAGAAGAGATAACTTCAATGACATTTTAGATCAAAATAAACAATGAAATTGACAGTAGTAATTGCCCTGTACAGGGAACACATTTTCACTTAAGGTTTGTAGGGGAGACACGCAGCAATAGCAAATAAAAACACAGTTAAAATCTACATAAGCTACAGAATTTAGACCGGCTTTAGTTAAGCCAGACGGCCTCAGTATTTAGGTTTCTTTTCATTCTGTAATATCTATTGGTAGAAAAACTCCAGCGTTTTATTCAGGCACAATCTGCTGCCTAATGTGCAAATTAAGTGCATCTTCTAATTGGGGCAAGGATAAAGGAGTCCTTGATGAATTAAAGCAAATGTTTTAGGTATGCTAAACTGCCAGTCTCCTGATATTAAAAAAACACCATTTATTTAGTTTCATCTTCCTTAATGTGCTAGTTCCGGGCTTTTAACCCTCCATCAAAACCAGCTTCCTGGGAGGGAAGAGCTTAATGCTTGGGCGAATCAAGCACGGTGCCAAGGAAAAATGTGCTTGAGGTCTAGAGGGGAAAACCGATGTGTGGACTTCGCCCTGATTGTTTAACATTTCAAAGCATGTATGCTAAGAAAGGAAATGAAGGGTGTGGAGAGATGGCAGGATTGGAGAGGACGAGTGGAACAGGCTGGTAGAGACAGGGCCTGCCCCATCGAGAGCCCTGAACCCCGTCCCCGAGTTAGAGCTTTCTCATATCGATTAGTTATGCCATGTCACCGCCATTGTTCCCAGCTTGTCCCGGAATCTGTCACCTTCTGCCTCTGGTACAGTGCTTCCTGCAAAAGCCCCCAGAGAGACGACAGACAAGCCTTAGCCCTTTGCATCCCTCCTGTCCCTCATTGAGGAAAGCTTTTTTTACCCGGCAGTTGCCAAAAAAGAAATGACTTAGCGTTGGCAAAGGGGCATGGAAGACAAGAGTTGAAAAATGAGAATGTGTGGTACCATGCCTCCCCCTTCTCCTTTCCTTGTTTTTCTTCTCCCTTCCTCACACACAATCGTTTTTGCCTTAGTAACCGCCCAGCTTTCCCCACGCTTTTCGCTGGCCCGTCACTCACTGTGCTGGAAAATCCGACTTTCTCTTCAGTCAGGGATCAAAGCTCAGCCCAGCCGTCGTATAAGGAGTCACATTCTTTGACTTCGTGCTGATCCGCAAGGACCTGCACTTGCCGCCCGGCAGCGATGAAAAACCTTCTGCTGTTGCTGCCGTTTGTCCGGTGGAAAAGACCTCTCGCACCATGCGTTTCTCTTGAATCACACCCCCGCCCCCTCTTCATGTTTTCATGTAAATGGTTTCAAGGTTTCAAGGTTTCATGAGTTATGCACAGGCAGGCACACCTTGGTGGTTTCAAGTTAACTTGAGACCCGTTTGTGTCATTCCTTTTCACATAGATGTTTGGGACAAACTGAACTTACCTTGATCTCTTTGGCAAGGGAGGGAGGGGAACTTAGTGACCTTTTGAAAAGAGTGAAATGGAAAAAGAGACTGTGGAATATCTCAGTCAGAGGTGATCTAATGGGAGGAATGATGAATACGAGCGTTTGTTATGATCCATGAGGGAGGGGTGACTCCTTTTTCCTTGTTCCAAAGTCTCTGTCAAGTTCAAAGCAGATGGCATTTATCAAAGGGAGGACGGCTGGAGTTAGGTTTCCAAGGTTAAAAACAAGAAACGGGAACAAAAAAGAAGACGGGAAAGTAGGATACATGTTGAAAGTGTGAGATCCAGATTTTCTCACATCTGCTGTTGCAATATTACTGACTCACTGATGACTCTTGCTGAGGATTTAGCTGCCCCAAGCACTTTTTATAGGCTCGAAGGGTTTGTGTTTTTTTTTTTTTACTCTGACTAAGGAACCTTTTTTAGCTCGACATTTTTCTACATTTTATTCAGCAATTCTCTTTGGGAACTTTTTTTCCGGTGATGACTCACCAACCTTCATTCAAACTGTCAAATGTGAGTCAAGCTTACTTTTAAATGTCACAAAAACTGAAGTAAAATCAGGCATACCTCCATCAGCCTGAATGAAAAGAATAAACTGTCTTTCTGAATACAGAACATAACTGTCTACTTTCAAGTCTAATTTTTGACATTTGCAGACAGGCAGAAAATGTGATGACAATTTTCTAGGTACCCAAAAAGTTTTTGGATTATCAGAGAGAGGTGCAAAACTCGAAAGGAAAAAAAAAACAGCTTGGTTAAATTGCATTAGGTTGAAAATTCAGTATGAACATTTTTTAAAGCTTGCATGGTTTCATTTTCAAACCCACATTTGTGTGTCTGCCGCCCTTATCCATTTAAAGCTCCATTTCAAAAATCAATTTGTTAAATGGTTATCAGGTTCAGTTATCGATCCAACTGCAGGCAGCTGTGGGCTTACTTTAATGCAGTCAGTGGCTTCCTGACTTTCGGTGTGGGAGATGAGGAATGGTTATGGTATTTTAGCTCTTTTTTAATGTTGGTGTATGTGTTTGTGCAGGCTGTGCGTTTTTATATCGCCTCGGTGACAGACTGTCCTTTTTGCTGAGTATCATTTTTCTGAATAAAACGGTTTAAGTTTCCAAGATCCTTAAGCCTCGGGGAGATGTCCCTCTTTCTCTCCCTCTCTGTTTTTAATCTTATTTTTCTCTTCCACAGCATCACATCCAGAAATAGACCTGGACAAAACAGTCTGCTTGCTAACTGCATGACTCAGAGACAGAGAGGAGAAATCTAGACTGAAGAGAGATAGAGAGAAATGAAGGATAAAGGGAGTGAAAGAGAAGGGCAAGTAAAACAGAATGAACCTGACCCATCACGATGCACTCGATATCCTCAACGAGCGCCCGTCAAGCCCATCAGACGCAGACCTTTAGTGCGCTAAAGAAAGAAAAAACACAATATTCTCAACTCTCCATCAAGGTAGAGTTTATTATCCAATTACTGGCATATTGTTGGAGAGAGAAGAGAGGGAGGCAGCAGCTAAACATCTTTGCCATTCAATTCAGAAACAGCCGAGCCAATATTTTCTCATTATGCTTTTCGCCGACCGCAGCGACTCATTCTGCGGTCGGTCTGTGTGGTCCTCTGCCAGATGCCGTCATGAATGCAGACACACCGATTCACATTTGGTCTGATACTGTACACACAGCTGTCAGCTGCATGATTCCATGTATGTGATTGATTCCCAATGTTTTTTTTGCTTTTGAAATAAAAATAACACCTTGTGGTGTGAGATTTAGTGCTGGAATCGACAGCAAGCGGCCCTGTGTTAAACAACAAGTAGACCTGCGTGGGTGTGAGTGTGTAGCTTCAGTTCGATGACGTTTGAGAAGCAGATCCATGAGTTTGAAGGTTTATCAGACACTAAAACACTGCACAAAGTTTCTAATACCATCAGAAAGGATTTTACAGCTTTGAAGAGTTATCATAGAAGCAATCGGTGTATTTTTATAACCCGGATTGCTCTTGATCGGCTGGTTTATATCTCAATGTTCAGTGGACAAGTTGCGCCTGGTCCATTGTATCGAGAAACTAGCCTTATTCAAATTAATAAGAGGGCTGTGTCGATGTGAACATGACCAAAAACTAAAATGTAACTATAAATTCATTTTCATCTCCTTTCAAACAGTAGTGCCTACATTTCGTTGATGTGGTTGCTTTTTAAGGGCTTCCATTGCTTGTGGCTAGTCTTTTTGTGTCAAACTTGGTATTAAGAGGATATCTCTGTCTTTGTCGCCGCTCATGTAGCAGAGAATTAGATGGTATACATCTGATAACATTCAGCAGCCTCGTCCATTTTTGGCTATCTTTCTCTGCACTCCGTTAAATGTTAGAAGTTGCCAACACGTTTGCTATTGGTCAACGGCACACAGTTAAGCAGTCAGAATCAAATTTCCTGTCAAGAAGGACCACATTATCTTCTAACTGTATTGCCAACAAGAAGTGTCAGATTATGTTTGGCACTTACCTGTGAAATAACCAACATTAACATAGGCTAGTCAAATCCTCTTTGATTCCAGATTACTCATTACACACAAGTTTGAAACTGCTTTCCTTACTCAACCAGAGGCAACCTTACATGACTCTTTTACTTTGATCTTGAAAGAAAATAATGAACAATAATGGCGGCAGTGCGTTCACAACATGACACTGGAGAACTGCACCCTCAAATATGACAAACCATCACACCTCGAGCACAGCCCCAGGAAATCTTCACGATGTTCAAATAAATCCTTGCAGCATCATGTTTCTCTGTTGAAATTGCTTTGACTTAGGCTCGTTTTAAATTGCCAAAGATGAAAGGAACTTTCATTGCCAAAGAAACGATGACAAGGGATGTTACAATGACGGATCCTATGGATGTATTTCCTCCGTACATTCTTTTAGATTTCTATGATTGTGTGTACATCTTCGGGTTCCCACATACAGTATGTTCATCCTTCCTATATGAAGACGATCAGCTTGAACAAAACATGCGTCACAAATGTAAGTGTGAGATCCTTTGTGTGTGTGTGTGTGTGTATGTGTGTGTGTGTGTGTGTGTGTGTGTTGAATGAATGCCGGGGTGGATTGGCCATATGGTACGCAGCAGACAATCCGTTCCAGCAGGTCTTCGGAAACAACAGAGCAGGTCTATCTTGAGGGATGGACTCCGAGCATTCCCACAGAGCCTCATTAGGGACTCTGGCATTGAGGAGGAGGCGGGTAAGATAGGTGGTGGTAGAGGAGGGCTAGAAAAAGGATGTATAGGTATACTGTCCGTGAGAGAACAGTATAGAAATGAAAATGGATCTCCAGGGATAATCAAATGACGTTTTGTTGAATTGCGAGGGTAAAAGTAGGAAGATGGTAAAACACACCATTGCCTGCCTTTAAAGCATACTGTCCAGTGACCAGCTTTATCCATTTTCTTTGTCCGTACACTTCTCCTTCCTCATATTCCTGCTGCACTCTTCCTCTCTTCTTTCTGTTTCGAAGCCATGATATGATTTTTTTTCGGCATAGTGGGGTATTCCCAGATGCCCATGCGCACCACAGTGCCTTACAAGCAGCAGGCCAGAACTCTTCAAAGGGGGAGAGGAGATCAAACACAGAGCCTCCGTGCATGGACGCTTTACTGCGGGAGGAAAGGCAGAGATAAAGAGAGGTGAGAAAATGTACAGAGGTGAGCTGGTAATGATAGGTAGTTAGGAAGATTGTGGCGCCTTGTGGAGCCATTCTGTTCGTTGACACACATGGGTCGGGTGTTGATTAGCGCAGAAATCATGCTGGGGTCGGGCACACACATAGACATTATTCTTTGAGGTTTCTGTTTTATAATTGGAGAGAGAAGGGCACTGCTGTGGTTAGTGGTTCAATTCCTGCTAATTTGGCATAACCAGACTTCGGGCTATTAAAGCTTGCTAGAGTTCAGAAATGTTAGTGTACTTTTCCAGTAAATACACTTGGCCCTATGTTCACCCTTTGACCTGCTGAGGTATCAGGCTGTGCAACTGCTTTTACATTTTGTGCATAAATGTCCTCACAACAGCTTGCTCCTTTTTCCCCACTGAACATATACATCTCTGGTGCTTTAAGGCAGTTTTGATTTAACTAAAACTTGATTTGGCGCACACATCATATCCTAATTCTGAGTCACAAGTGCTTGTTGAGGGGAAAATGAACCAAATCAAGACAATAGCTCTGCAATCTGCGCATTGCAATTGGAATTTAATAAATCGCCTAGAGACACAGCAAACAAAACAGGGAAACCTCCTCTGCAGGGATCTGTAATGAGCCAATGACTTCCTCTTTGGCCGATGTCTGCTGTCATGGCAATATGACGTACTGATATGTATTTTAAGGCTTGTCTGCCAGGCAAAGTTCAAAGACCTGAGTTTAATTGTGAAAAGTAATCATTAAGACTGTCGGGAATTACTACCAGGGCGGCAGTGGCTCAGTCAGTAGGGACTTGGTCTTGGGACCGAAGGGTCGCCGGTTCACGTCCCGATTGGACCAAAAAAAATATGGAGTGAGCTGGTAGCTGGAGAGGTGCCAGTTCTCCTCCTAGGCCACTGCCTTGAGCAAGGCACCTAACCTCTATCTGCTCCCTGGCTGCCTCTCTGCTCTGCCACCTCTCCTCTGCATGTGGTTGTGTGTGCATGTATTTCCTCTGTGTTTGTGCATGTATATCCTCTGTGTGCGTAATGTGTGTCAACAATAGAGAAAAGCAATTTCCCTGTAAGGGATTAATAAAAGTATTTCTTCTTCTTGTTCTTCTTCTTATTAGTTGAGCAATAGATTAAGATTTCCGGTCCTTGGTTCTCATAATATTGACCAATAAGAGGACAGTAAATACTGGGGGTTGAGTCTTTGGATAACTTTAGTGGGTTAGATTTTCAACATTTAACATTACTTTGTTTTTACTGCTACCTTGGGATAGGAACTTTTATTTAATTGAGTTGTCTCTAAGATAAATTCTCTCTGGTAGATATTGATGCACTGCTAATGTCCTGGGCTTTTATTGTGAAAGGTAAAATGCAACTTGCTGGCAAACAGAATTGCATTTAAAGCAAGGCTTATAGGGATGACATTATAAAACCGGTATTTGCGTCAAATGATTTTATAATAAATTTTTAAAAAGCTGCATACTAATAAGGATAATATCTATCAATGTTTGCAATTTGCATCAATTTACTGGATCAATAATCAAATTAATATACACATATGTGACACCTGAACGCGCACAGTGGACAGGGCTGTAAATAAGGAGGCATTTCAGGCACACACATCATGCTTATGTTGTGAAACCTTCTGAATGGTAATAGCTTACCATCTTTTTTCCAGCACTACCCAGAGAGTCCTCAGTAAAAGAGAAATTGAGGCTACCCACTTGACATTTGTGTAGGACTAAGGAAAGGAGATTGTGTGTGATTATGTGTTTGAGCATAACAGAAAACCAAGGGAATCCGCAGAAGCCTTTCCTTTGAATGTTATGAGAGACTCACTGTTCTGCCGCTGCTGTTAGCCATTCCTCCCAGACCTGACCAGCATGAGGCCAGAAGCTCTCTACTGTGTGTGCTGTGTGCATCCCAGCATGTATCTCTGCTTCAGACTGAGAAAATCCTTTGTGGTTCTGTATGTGTGTGGTGGTCTGAAAAAGTGTGTGTGTGTGTGTGTGTGTGGTGTGTGTGTGTGTGTGTGTGTGTGTGTGTGTGTGTGTGTGTGTGTGTGTGTGTGTGTGTGTGTGTGTGTGTGTGTGTGTGTGTGTGTGTGTGTGTGTGTGTGTGTGTGTGTGTGTGTGTGTGTGTGTGTGTGTGTGTGTGTGTGTGTGTGTGTGTGTGTGTGTGTGGCAGGCAACCACACTGGTGGTAGCTTTGCCTTGCATGCCATCAACCAATGCCAATACACACACACACACGGACTAATCCTCCAGAGGAAAAAAGAGGCCAGCGAGGTGCAGTGGGGGGAAACATGTGGTCAGTATCCTGGAAGGGCATATCCTGTTCTCTACTTCCCCCCTCTCCCCTTCTGCACTGTCTTTCTTAGCAGGCTAGAAACAACAAAAAGACAAGCTAACCAGGGGGGTCATTCGTCAGAAGACAAATGCCACAGTTTAACCTTTTTTACCCCCCTTTGTGTAGTGTTATTGTGGGGAGTTTGTAAGATAAATGACCTCCATGATCACTTATTTGTCCAGTCAATGGAGAGCGAGCGCAGAACAGGACCAGAATCGGCCTCCTTCCACGCGGCTGAATAGACCGCCTCACGCAGCCGTGAATGGAAGGTGTGAGACGCACAATCGCAGAGAAACAATAGGTGATGTTTTTGCCAGGAGGAAGACGAAAACCCTCAGCGTGGAAAAGTGAAAATGAGAACAGGTTTTTGCTGCTCTCATGGCCCTAGCAAACTGATGTTGGTTCAGTCTGCAACTGCTTTCCTTTAGGAGAGGTTGAAAATGTCAGGTTTCAGATTGATTGTTTGTGTGGGTGTTTAAAGAAAGCGAAGCAGAGGATGCAGCACATAACGAGAAAGTATTTCCTGTTATCCTGTCAGCACATCCCTTTTGTTTGAGTGATTTTCAGGTTTTTACTTCACTTGAATAGATGAGATATTGACCTCTTTTAAAACCCCCAAAACACAGTCTTGCACATACAATCTGCAGTTTGCTACCCTGACTCCCACACAGTTTGTGTATGCACTGCTAATCTGATTTTGCCAATAAGTCAGTATTGACGGATTCAATATTGAACCGAGGACACAATCTTTCCCTAACATTAGCTGAGGGCTGTCATTTGGCTTAAAGCAGCTCTTATCAATATTGCTTTATTAATATTCCATTAAAACACTATATGTGAAAGGGATATGACTTGACAACATGAACTGAAATGAGCTGATGTTTCAGTTAAAAATCTGAGCTGCTCTCACACCATAATCAAAACCACACATTTTATTACATGTCGCATTATATTAAAACCCTGTGTAACTATGAAAAAGCAGCTAATGCTGCCACAGACGGGGAAGGGATTCCCACCAGGGCCACCCAGGCTAAAAGAGAACACTGCGCAGTCAGACACTAAATTTGGGATTCAAACAGTGAGAGGTGTGTGGAGTAAATCGGGAACAAACACAGGGGATGCATGGATGTAAATTAGAGAGAAAACATGGGAGAGATTTCCTCTGAAGCCTGCAAGTTGATTACGTTTATTTCTGTATACTCATCTGTGATAATGATGCGTCTGCCTCTCTGTATACGCTCGGGAGTGTGTGTCTGTGCAGCGGCAAAAGCTTTGCATGTAAACCATTCCCCGTGTCACGTTTTTGTGTTTGTTCTCATGCCTGCTGACAGCCACCAGCTCTCAAACAGTCCAACGAGGGATTGACTCTGAAATAACCCTTTGATCTCCCTGTGTTCCCCTCTATGAACTCTCTCCCTAACTGTCTCCCTCCATCCCTTCTTTCCTGCGAGTTCTTGGAGCCTCGCCCTTTCATCACGTCGATATTTAAAGCCAGTGTCCGCGCTCTCCTTAGCTCCCTGACGCTGTGTGTGTGTGTGTGTGTGTGTGTGTGTGTGTGTGTGTGTGTGTGTGTGTGTGTGTGTGTGTGTGTGTGTGTGTGTGTGTGTGTGTGTGTGTGTGTGTGTGTGTGTGTGTGTGTGTGTGTGTGTGTGTGTGTGTGTGTGTGTGTGTGTGTGTGTGTGTGTGTGTGTGTGTGTGTGTGTGTGTGTGTGTGTGTGTGTGTGAGCTAAAGCCTATATTGGTGCTGACAGGTTGTGTTGGCAAGTCCAAATGTGTTGCCATGCTCTGCTATGTAGTGACACTACAGTGTGTGTGTGGGTGCATGAGAAGAGTTTTTTTTATTAACTTAAACACAGTTTGACGCCTTTTTTACGTGTTTTTTTTTAAAATTATGTATGTATTTCTCTTTGCTTTTTCTCCTGTTTTGTGCCTCGGTGACCCTCGGTTGGCCTTCACAGGTTTATATAGCTGTCTTAAAGGGAATTGTTGCTTTTTATCTCACCTGCCAGCTCTCCGAAGGCTCTTTTTAAAGCCCCAATCTAAAGTCAGTGTGCAGTATCAGCAGTCAGACCATGCAGTCTCATCCATGATGTGAGTGTTTGGGCTAAAGTGTGCAAGATTAAATGTTGACAATTTCTTTTGTTTTTACATGAAGTGGAAACATTTGAGATTGGATCTGCGGTTAATTTTATGAAATCAAAAACAGATTAAACTCATGAAATCAAATCAGTTTTATGGTATTAATATTAAGCACTTGTTTTTCCAGAAATATCCAGCCGATGTATTAACATTCAGTAATTATCTTTTATATTGTGTGAGGGACAGAGTCCACCATCTCTTTACCGGATTCAGATTGTGCCTGAGAATCCCAGGTAAAGATGTACAGTAGCATCTAATCCAAATTTACTGAATACCCAAATTAGCTGTAGCTGTCACTGCTAATGTCATCAAACCTTTTCCATTGTTACTTGTTCACATAAAAAAAAAGCATCCAATTAGCGGATCCTGGTCTGGACTTTTATTTCAAATTTGTCACTGTGGTTAGCCGTGGATTGTTGACTAAAAAATGCATCCAACCAAACCAAACACTGTAATTTTGCCAGTTATTTGGGCATTTACCAATTTAATAGGAATGATTTGCCATAGTGAACTGTTCTATGAAGAGAGGGCTGACAGGCTGTACGCCTCCAACGCCTCTGCTAGGTACCCTTCTCCTTTCACTGTGTGCTGCTGTTCTGTGGAAAGCAGCGTGAAATCAGCTCATAAATGTCTGACAGACCTCTTTATTAAAACATCAGTTTGTTTGGTTGCTGTGGAAACGAATGCACCAGTTGCTGTTATGGTGAATTCCCCCCCAAAAAGTAGCTCCTCGAGGAGTGTTTACCATAATATTACACTGTAATTGCTGTTTCCATCGTTACGGCGAGTGTCACGCATCAACAAGCAGTGAAATCTCTATGATTATAACTTTAGGGATGCAGGTAAAAGACTTTGAATGTAAAAAAAAAATCATATTAAATGAAGATTTCTTTCCATCAACTTGACCTTGACACCTTGTAATTCTTCTTCTTCTGCCTCGCCACGTAAACTCCACACTGCTTACCGTATCGGCATTTTACGCTGGATGTTTGACATCTCATCCCAAACGAAGCAATGAAGCAAACCACCAAAAAGGTTTTCTTAACACTGGTGAATTAAATCAAGTGCACCTTAAGCAGTTCATCCCATCTTATTTCCTGTGAGCCCTCTGCCTGTGTGACTGTGGTCTGACCTTGTTTGAAAGCCTGTGACTCACTGTGGGCCATTGTCAGTCTAATCCCAGCCAGCTTTATTTGTGGGAGCATGTGTATGGCCTCCGTCTAGGCTTAACGTGACTTAATGCCGCTGAGAGCCAAACCACTTCTCTGCCTTTTGATCTTTGGTGGGAGCGACTGCACGGTTAAGACATTCAAAGACCACGCCACCATCTTCGGGAAGCCTCCCTCCCTCCCTCCCCCGTTTAGTCTTCAATGTGTGCATGCTTTATTCACCGGTTCGTGAAAACCAGCTCTCTTTTCTGTATGCTTTGTTTGTTTTGTTTTTCTTTTTTGGGGCCGTGTGACGTAGCCGCACCAAACCTTTGACATGCTGTTAATACCATGTCTCAATGTCTGAGTGCGCTGAACCGTCCTGGCTAATGCTATGTGGTTGGCCGGTTTTCATGACATAAGCAGACAGTGACAGAGAGATCTATAATTTTCTCCCCCTCGCACTCTTTTTTGAGACTTCCTCTCCGTTTCCACTCCGTCGACAATAACGGGAGCCAGGGGCGGTGAGGGAATACCCCGTGTTTATCCCCTGCTTTCACAAAGATGGTGCTGCTGTATTTATCAGTGTGTGTATGCACTTTTATACGCTCCTCTGAGGGCTGAATATATCTTTTCTCCCAATCAGGCAGACCACAGGCGTATTCTCACTTCAGGAGAGATTTTTTTGTAGGAAAGGTTTCTCCATTCACCACACCTACGTACATCCACTCAGACTGTTGCCTATACTTACTGAGTATAGCATTACATTTCACTATCCGTGTGTCTCGGACTGGAAATGCCAGAACGAGAGTTTGGAGAGGAAGCACTGTCATCATCTCAAATTACCCCTCTACTCCCTCTAAACTCGGCACCCTTACTTTATTTTTTCATCCACATTCCACCTTAATTTCATCTCATCTTGCCTCTCAGTCTGTCGCTGTCACTCCTGCTTACATATACACATATTACCTCCCCCATATTTATGCTGTACCTCATTCCCTTCTGATCTCTCTCCTTCACACACATACATATTGTATTTCCCTCAGTGGCAACTTTCTTGACACTCTGTCACACTTGTATATTCTCCACCTCCATATTTCTCTCTTTATTTGTCCCCCTGTGCATATATCTCCGTGGACTTGGCACGCCAGGCATAATGGCCTCTTTTCAGTCTGATTACTTCGGCCGTGCTCCAGGGTTTGTTATTTTTTCCCCCTCTCGGTCACGCTGCCCGGCTTTACCCTCCACACCGATTAGTCACTGGAGCTGGTTTTACAGCTCCACGTTTTATTTTTAAAAATGCTTCCAAGTTCCCTTAACGCTGGCGCTCCAGGCCGTTCTTGGCCATGCCAAGCGGCTGAGGTTAGCACAGGCCAGATGATATAATGAAGCAGATTTTTCCAGCGTTCTTCCCTCACGAGTCAGTCACATGGAAACAGGCTATGGATGCAGGAAATATACCCACACTCAGCAGAGTCCACCGACACGCTTCCAAGTTTTACATTAACGTGGTCTGATGGGGTAATGATGTTATGTATAGCTACCAGATGGGGGCCGTTACTGTCTCCTGCACGGGTTACACGTACATATAGTATGATGCTAGTTTTATGATGCTTGCACCCCTGAATGTACTGAGAGTCAGTCAGGTGTTGTTCATCTGTGTGTCTGCGTGTGTGTTTATGTGAACAGGCAGCTCAGTGTGTGTTGACATGTGCAGCCAGCCCGTAGCTTGTGTGTTTACCCACGGCCGCAGTGCATGACTCCGTCCATAGGCTGCCGCGCACGTGTTTATCGGATGCAGCAGCACAATGGGGACTGAGTTTGTTAGCTTGTGTCAGTAGGTGGGTGTCTGTATTCGTGGGCTGGGAGCCAAGGTCATTAGATCAGAGGGGGAGCAGGTGGTCGCCGCCTACTTTAGTCTCATACACCCCCTCCCTGCGTACAGCCTTCGCAGTGTTAGGGGTCAGAGGTCGGGCCAGGAAAAGGCTGGGGGCTGAGAGCCAGAGACATTCCAGCATTCCTCTGTAGTCTAAATCGGAGCCAACATGACCTCTCCCTGGAGATCAATGGGCCGCAATGTTATTTAAATACAAGGTGACCACAGGGACGAGGGGAGGGGGGGTCACAACAGCCGCACTGCTGACAGAAGGCACCCCTCCTCAACAACCAAAAAAGCCTCTTTTTATCCCGGCCCCGATGACAGTCCTCATCATGAAGTCCTTCTTAACTTTGACTTCACAACTTATTAAATGATTTAAATCCTCTCAAAATACTGAGATTTAAGATAAAAATTCCCCAACAGAATATTTTAAATTCTGTCCCAACTGAGTCTAAAAAGGACTTGATGCATTATTCACTGTTATCCACTTGTCTCCCTTTACAGTCCTAATCAGGCCAAATGACTGCTAAACTCTTTCTTTTTAATATATTTTTTAAGATTAACTACAGAGTTGAACTTTTACCCTTCATCATTGTTTGACTTGTGTTTTTAAGCAGGCATTGTGCAGCGACTAGAGACCATTACTGTTAGAAAAAAAGTGAGGATGACTAACAAAAACACAGACAGCAACACCTTTAAGGTTAATGTTAGTTTATGTTTTACTATTTTCCAGAAACAGTACTAAAGATATATAGATAGGAACTCGATCTCGGGCAGCCCACAAGCTTGTAATTCAAACTGTGGTTCAGCAATACTCGCAGGTGTTGCTGACAGGGTGTCACATGTAGGTACTAGTGATACCGCTGAACTCCCTTATTTGTGGTCATTATTGCGGTGTTGTGTGCATGACACATCCGGTGGCTTAGTTTTCATCTGAGGAAGTTTGTGTTTCGGTCGTTGCCTCTGTTTGGTTTTTTTATTCTCTGTAATTTGTCTGACTCGAGCAGTCATAGCTGCTCTTGGTAACTATCCAGCCTCCATTTCAAACATGTACACCAAAGGATTTTTTGAATGCACTAATGATTCAATGGCCATGCAGAAGAACGAGAATGAAAACTCCAAGCGGGTGTGGGATGATGTAACAATTATGATTCGTCAGAGAAAAAGACCTTTCCTTCTCAAATAAATATAAATATTTCATGGATTGCTGCTTGAACTATCAATATCATTCCTTTTGTATCATCTTGTGATTGAGTCATGTCGGTTGTGCAGCAACTCCACAGGGCAGGCTATTTAAGGTCCCATGTCTAAAAAAAAAAAAACTTCTTTAAAGATTTAGCTGTCATTTCAGCTGAGTCTCGTTCTCGTGCACATGGTTACGTAAACTCCAGTGATCCTGGAGCACTGCAGGAGAAGGCAGGAACAAGACGGGGACCAATGTGTGTGTACTTTGTGTGTGTTCCGAGTGTGTCCTCGTGTTTTTGTGTGGAGGTTCAGCGCAGGAGAGCTGAATGATTTATAAAGATTGATGGCTGGCTGTGCCCAGGTAGAGCAGCAGTGCATCAGCGCTGGAGAATGTCACTTGGCCCTGGAAGACCATGCAGAGACTGACGATTTATCTCACAGTTTTCATTCTTGCTGATGCAAGATCAGCACCCAATGTGTGTCTTAATGAAATACAAACATGAGGATGATATAATGTTCCGAAGTTGCTATCAGATCTTGTGGAGATGATACATGAATTCAATCTGAGTGTCTGTATCGGCTTTATTGTTTCTTGCTGACTGCAGCTCTGCATCAGATGCTTTTAATTGATAAGCTTCTATAACGAGATATCCCCTGCCAGTGTTGCTTTTAGTATGCATGCATAAGGCTGGGTGTCAAATCTGGCTACTGATTTGTTTCAATGTCTTCGGCATTGTTTGGAAGCCTCAAAATGTAGCCAATTTCAGACTCCTCGTTGAATCACATGATTGAATGCCCGAGAACAGCAGCTCAGTGGACTTTCATGCAGATTGTGTTTGTCATCGGCTGTTTTAAAGGTCAATTGTGAACTTTGAGCTTCAAATTCTCTAGATTCTAGATATCTAGATAGTCTAGATTTTAACCTTTGCAAAATTTGCTATTTTATCTGAATGATGAAACGCTATATCTTTGGATTTTGGGACTTTTGATTGGAAAAAAAACAAGACTTGGAGCTACAATAATGAGCTTTACAAACTTGTTACCGACTTGTTTCACTATTATTCTAAAGTGACTTAATGGCTTGTTTTGGGATGAGTTAGAAAACAAGTACCTAAACTCTAGTATGGAAGTATTGTGTAAATACTAGTATTATATTCCAAGCTCTACACATAAATTCAGATCACATTGAGATGTACTGTGAACCATCTTTGAAAAATGCAGATGGAGAGTTCAGACTCAACCAACCAAGAGGGGCCATATGTTACTCCTGCACTCATGCCCTTTGCCTTTTTTTTTGGATGAATTGCTCTGTAAATTTAGACAGAATGTCACTAACAGTTTTTGCCCAACCTCTCTGTCTATTCTCTAAATAAACAGAAAAGGATCATACTTATTAATAATCAAATTCATCAATAGCTTGTGTTGATTCATGTGGTTCTAGATGCACTCTGTATTGTTCCTTCGTGTTTGTGCTGATTTATTAATATGACAAAGAGAATAAATCCTCCTAATTCAAAAGCACGACCACACTTTAGCATCAGATATGAGGATGATTATTCTGACCTACAGCATGAAACTTGATATTTCACTCTTGTGATACATTAATATTCTAAAATTAGTAATTGTGGATACTAGTCATGATTAGAAAGAATTAATTTCTCCGCCTTAGGCAAGCGTTGAGACAGATGCTTTTTGATGGAAGAAGATGGGACGGATGAGAACAGACAAAATTCTAGACAGACATCAACAGTTGTGTTTTACAGAGTGGAAAGAAAAGCTAGTGATGTGTTCATGTCCATTTGAGTTTGCTTCTGCTGGCAGGAGCCGCGTATCTGTTGGCAGTACAGAGTCTGATCGCACTCATGTGGTTGATGAGGTTGATTTGTTGCAGGTTCAGAGCTTTTGGCTCAGTGAGGCGTTTCACATCGGAGGAGTTAATGTACAGGCATATGGGGGGGCGAGTTAAGTGCATCAGACAGCGTCTTGCAAACCGGGAGTGTAGAATGTCTAATTTCAGTGTAGGAGGAGAGGAGGAAAACGAAGGACTTGACAGAGACATAAGTAGGGAGCAAGAGTGGAGGTCGTCCTATCAGCCTGTAATGGATCTCTTTAACAGTCACAAACAATTGCACCGTCTCCGAATCCCATGTCCTCCTCCTCTCGCTCAATCTCCCTTTCACCACACACACACACACACACACACACACGAGCACTGGCACCTTGGGAAATGAAGATGGATGATGAGCACCTTGCTAAGCAGGGCTGCAAGAAGCTCAGGAGATAATGTGGGTGCACACATAACGCCGCCGCCAACGTTAACAGCCACCTACTTAGTTTACACGCATTTTGCGAGAGGCACCAACTCATTTTACAAACCTCATGGTGCCTTTATCTTGCTTGTCATGTAAAATAGATGTGTTCAGCTTTGTATCATTGTTTCGTGGTTGCATTAAACAATTTGGCTCATTACAGCCGGAAGCTTTAAGCATTGTGGTGTCCTGTAGGGAAAGAAAGCGCAGATAGAAAGCTTGTTAGACGGGCAGCAGCAGAGTGGTTGGCAGAACACGGAGCCATAACAGGAAGAGCTAATGTTCTCCTCTTATTAATGTTGACTTTTCCATTGGCCTTCATGAGCACACACACATGCAACACACAGGCAACAGAGGGAGAAACTGGCTAATATTGATACTTTCTCAGTGCCTCAGCAATCTCTGTCCTCTTAAAAATCCTTCCAATAAGTTCCAACGGATCAAATAGATATTTTAGCGCACAGCAAATAACATGAGCTGAAGGAAAAAGGTGCAAATATAACACTAAAATGCAGAAAAACGCATGCCACAAAAAACCTTTAATCATCAATCAAAGTGTTGTGGTGTCCGCAAATACCAATAGGGTTAAATTAAAGATCAGCTACAGACCGATATGTTATGTAACCGACCAGGCCCTAATAAGACACACACAAAACGTATGCTGCACATACACTCAGAAATACAGTGGGCTACTTGCATAAGGACACACGCACACACACACACACACACACACACACACACACACACACACACACACACACACACACACACACACACACACACACACACACACACACACACACACACACACACACACACACATACACACACACACACAAAGGGGAAGTAAGGCAGTTATTAATCACGTCAGGGGCTTGTTGTACTGACTGAGCTCCGCAGAGAGAAACATGCTTCATTAATACCAAGCCCCATGGTAGCAGGACTACACACACACACACACACACATTGTATAGACTTGTATGTGTGGGCACAGTTTCGAGACATTGAAGGGGACACACACTCAGTGCTGCTGTGTCTTTACTTCATATGCACATTGATCTTGACCTGGCAAGCATACTCCCACTCGTTCATGCATAGAAAATGTCTGCTTCGATAATCATCTCTCTCTCTCACACACACACACACACATACACACACACACACACACACACACACACACACACACACACACACACACACACACACACACACACACACACACACACACACACACACACACACACACACACACACACACACACACACAGAGGTGAGATGGCTCTGAGGGTGTTGTTCACTTATTTATTTATTCATCCGATGACTCTATCCAGTTCAGGTCATCTTCAACAGCTTATCGCACACATGGCTCTTCTTTGAAAACACCAGCCAACCCTCCCTCTCTGGGTGTCTGAGGACTGACAGCTAAGCAGGGAACACACACACATACACACACTCAGGTGGTCATGGTGGTTGGATATGTTGCTGCGGAGGCAGGGTAACTTGGCTAAGCTTTGATGTCCTCTGATTTTGTGTCTTGGTAGAAGCCATGTACTCTTCCGCTGCTTTTTGATGTTTTTATAGCAACTCCCCCGATGGAACCCACTAACTGACCCTCATAGGATGCCAGCAACACACACACACACACACACACACACACACACACACACACACACACACACACACACACACACACACACACACACACCACATAAAATGTAGCGAAAAGGAAGTGTCTGATTGGATCAAGCACAGGAAGTACCCAGCTCAACTTCCTGTTAGCTCAGACTATTGTTTTCCAAAGTAGCGAGATGGGCCTTGTGAGGATGTGCGTTTACACACTCACACACACACACACACACACACACACACACACACACACACACACACACACACACACACACACACACACACACACACACACACACACACACGTCACCTGGCAAGATTAAGATCAGTCTGTTCCTGCCAAGTTCCTGTGCGCAAACAAATAGATGGAAAGTACACAATAATTAAGTGTCAGACTTGATACAGCGTTGAAAAGGCCTCAGCCCAATTTGCAATTTTAAGCAGACTAAGATGCCGGCTCTGTTTCTGCGTCATTGTTCTCTTTTAATGGTAATCGGCCAACCTTTGCCTTCTTTGTTGCCTGGACAGAATTTATCACGGAGGAGTTTCTGTTCAGTTTGTCAGAGCTTTCTCAGGGCCCACAGTTGTCAATGGAGGCATTGCAGTACAGGCACAAGACACAGTGACAATTTTACTGCTGTTTAGTTTACTAGAGCAGAGGTTCACTGGATATTATTCAAATAGTAGCCTAAGGTTTTAAATTTCAGTTCAACTGACATTGTTTAAGTTGGTTTGGCACAATTTGAATTCTTCTGTTGGTCATGGTCACCAAAAAAAAAGTATGTTCAGTTACATCACATACCATATAGTCATTAGTTTTAGGCAATTTCAGCCATTTGTGCCTTTTTTAAGCTAACTTTTGAAGTCATTTATTGTTGTGATTCCTCAATGGTTTCGCAATGGTTTGTTCTTAACTTTTTGCTTGCTTTGTGTGTATTTCAAAGGCTTGTAACTGCAAAGCACTTTCAAACCATTGTTATCGCTATTGATCCACACTCTTTGTGTTTGTATTTAAGTGAATAAGAGTCGGACGTTCTCAGAAGTGAAACCACAGTGACACACCATAAAAAGATGAGTTTTTGCGTGACAAAATTGTGTTGATTATCATTAAATCAGTCTATGCTTATACCTCTAGAACAGGAAAGAGCATACTCGTGGCGTGATTTCCCACAAGTCTGAAAGTAGCAGCAGAGGAAGCTGCAGTTTTTAAAGATCACATGCATTAAAAAGCCACAGGTCAAGAGCGACAAGCAGATTTTCTCGAACCAATTATGTGTCCCATGTCCCAGCCCGCTTTACAAGATAAGGGTACAAGACAAGAGCAGCTAAAACCTCTGATGCTGTAATTTAAGCCTAACCCATCTCTAATGGGAGGTGAATCTTCAGCGCTAACAGGGAGCTGAAGTGGAAGACTTGTTAATTGGCAGCCTTGTTATCCTCGCTGGTGCAGTTCTCTGTACATATCACAGAGGCTCTCTATAATCTTTATACAAGCAAACAACACAATAAACAAAGCTTGAAATGAGAGGCTGTTTTTCATTAACAAACTATTCAAGTTGTGTAGCTTCAGAGGCACCAGAGTTTCAGAGCAGGAGAGTAACTTCCACTTCCTACAATAGAATGCAGAAGTCCTGAGCGCTGACACGCATCCCGCAGCACACCAGTATCATTCTGAGCCTGACAGCAGCGACAGAAAGCCGCTCTATTGCTCATGGAAACCTTGAGGCCGAAATGCAATGGAAGCAATAATGGATGCACGTTAAATGACATTTATTTGATGTGCTTCAAGCGGGATATTTGAGGTGCCAGCAGCATGAACTCCGACCAATATCCATATGTAGACATTGACTGTTTTGGTGTTTGTGAATGAGATAAGCTCCATGGGCTCAAAGCTGCATACATTATAGCAAGCAGCTTGTTCACTAACTAGGTTATGTCCTTACATATGTCCTTGTATTCATAGTTTTCTGCTGCTGTTCAAATGACCTACTTAAATGAAGACTCAGTGTTTGAAGTTGTGTTTATCAACTACACAAAAAACAGCTGTTTGTGCTCCATTGTAGAGCTGATTATGATACTTTATAATGAACTTGTTTTATTGCACAGACAAAACACAGACTGTCAAGTACTCAAAGTTGACACTGAATGTCTGCTCAGATATGAAATCTACTTGACCTACATTGCAAATTGTTATTAGTTAATCCTTATATTGCCTTGTTTTAGTAGTTAACAAACACAATTCAACCTATAGAACACTCTAGACGTTAAATCAAGTAGTCTGGGTGTAGGACACCCTGCATTTTGACTTATATTTTCTTATTATTCAATAGATACACCAATACAATATGCTAACGTTTTATGGTTTAAAAAATATATATTTTTAGTTTAATAGGTTAAGAATCTTGTAGCAAAACAAACAATATATGCATTTTTGTCAAGTCATGGTATAATATCAGCATTCTATTGTAGTACAAAATGCTTCACATCTATCTCTGTTTGTGCTCCAAAAGTTAAAGAGATAATCGGGCTCATTTAAAAACACACTTAGAAACCAGGTATGTGTGGTTTATCAGTGTACCTTTTGACCGCAGTAACATCTGCTAAAGACATTTGGTATCTTGCTGGGTGAAATGGCTCCGAGATGCTTTCCTGCATGAGAATCAACAGATACAATGTGGGTCAAAGGCCAGCTGAGTGGGGAAACTAAACTAACTAAACCACTATTTTCCAGATCAGCTCATTTAAATTCTGTGGTTGTGATCACTTCCTGCTGCTTTGCACCCACAGTGGAGAATAATCCAGTTATCTGAAACTAATCTAATTATGCAGCATCTCAATTACAAATGAAAATGCTAGTCTGATCTGATAATTCTGTGTGTTTTAGTAATTAATTTAAAACACAGTTCTGTAGATAGCCGCAGGTCCAGCATCTTCTCCGTCACCTAGCTGATGATGAGGACTGAGGATGTATTTCTTCTCCATTTTACCTCTATCACATGCTGCAGCCCACGCAGACTTCTGACTCCTGAACGTGCAGGTTTCATCTGTTATCAAAAGAAAGTGGTGGGTGGATGGAAGAAGTGCAGCCGCCTTTTGAACAGGCACACATGAAGATGCGCACACGAAGGCACAACACACATGCTGCATAGAAGACAAAATGTCAGGCCGGTTCTGGGAGACAAGTGCTCCCAGGTGCTGCTGCCGGCATTAGAGGCTGGTGTAGGGTTGCAGCCGCGCTTAAATTCACTTAAAATGTCAAAACACCTGAGGGGGGTGAGGGCCGTGCCTGGACCTGACAACTATCAACCTTTCTCTGCCTCACACACTCTGACAAAAACTGGTTGGAAACCTCTGTGATGACTGTGTAACCTTTTCAGAAAGCACTTTGCCCTTTATTTGTTTTCAAATCACATTCTTCTCTCTTTTGCTTTACACCAACATGAACTTAGGCCGTGCGTATCCCCCTTCGGGACACTTTAGGTGGTGTGCTGCTGAATTGTGTACCCCTTTACCACCATCCAGCACTGTACTCCCCGCCAAAGAGACTAATAAACATGGGAAGCACATATTTCAAAAGAGCAAAACTATTAAGGTTCCCATTAAGGCTCCTTTAGGCTTTGTTCTGCCTAATATATTCCCCGCATGATAATTGACAGAAGCTAGCTTGATATTTAGTGGCCATGAATTTCCGACAATGCGCTCTGCACTCGCTGGCGTGGCATTTAACAAAGCCTTAGAGCAGAAGGGCTGCTCATCGTTCAACGCTCGCTGCAGCTGTTCCCGGCGCCGCAAAGATTTATGGGATGATCTAGGAGAGTGATACTGTTGTACAGTTTTTTGGCACAGTATGTGATGTGTTTAACGGTTTGCTGCTTTTTTGTTGTTGGGGGATATGTAATTGTTAATTGACGGTGGCCAAGGTCTACCCAAAAAGTCTGATACCAAGTTCACAAGAAACATCATCTGTTAAAATTCAAGCTTTTGACCATAAATAAGGCAAGGAATAGAATCTATGTGTATGGAAGAGCATGGCTGGAAAGATGAATCTGTCAGTTATCGGCCAACATTTCGATGACAGTTTAAAACAATATCATTTTTCAGGCTGAAAAACTATAATTTTCTAATTTCAGTTTCTCAAAATCGAAGATTTCTTCCTTCTCCATCCATTATCTTTAACTGCTAAACATTTTCACGCTGAATATCTTATAAGGCTGTCAGATTAAACCAACATTTTAAACGTTTCACTAAGAGCTCTGGTAAATTATACTTGATGTTTTTTACCATCATATTAACTTTAAAGAAAATCATAGATAATTTGATATCAGACAACAGGGTACCTTAATTACGGAAAACAGTGAAAGATACCCATGACGTATGGTAACAGCTTTAGGTATTATCTTGCATTTGCTTGTTTTGCCAAATACCCAAAAAGTTAAATAAAATAAATATTAAAGCAAAGAAAAACATTAAATCCTGACATTTGAGGAGGCGGGATCACGCAATTCTTGGCATTTGCTTACTGTATAAGACTCTCATGGACTCATCATCAGCAAAACTCTCTATCATATGTGGTTACCCCCAGTTTCTCGTTAAGCTTCCAGGAAAATCTCTACTCTTCTTTCTGAAAATGAAACCTAGAATTTGGTTTTCCTGTTTGCCTTCTCACCACAACACACTACCCACAGCTCTTGCATACAATTTCCAACACACACAGGTTAAATATTCACACACTTCCAGCATGTGTCACAAACTAGAAATGCTGCATCTTCTCGCGTGGCCTGTTCCCTGTCATCTGATGGGTTTGCTTTAATCCACATGAGGCCGAGTTAGCCTCCTCAGCAGGCTGATTTTCTTTCTTTCTTCCTGTTTTAACCGCAGGAAATTTTCCATCCTCAGGCTCTCTGAACGGCTGACTGAATGTCTGACTGAACGGCTGCCTGGCTGACTTTAAAGGGACTTTCAGACCTTAGGCTGCTGCTTAGTGTCCTCAACTTACAGTAATTGGTAGGCTTAGATCTCAGACTCTTAGAAAGATATTAAGGAATATTTACAGTAAGGAGCGATTGGTCCCTGGAAAGACATTTGGGGAATGTTTGAGAGAGAACTAAGACCTTAAATATGTCCCTGAAGAGTTTTTGTGTTCGCGTAACATTTTAAAACCCAAACATACTGTATTATGATAATAACTAATATAAGAGACACAAAGAAAAGCTGTGTGAGAGTTTCCAATTGAGTCCAGTACAAGAAATATGCTGTAGTAAAGTATTATATCAATCAGATATTATTGCACACATCTGTTTATCTTGTCGAGGAAGCATGCTCATTGTTATCCAAGCTGTCATATCTCCAAGCAGCATGGGCTTTTTTTTAAGTCCGAACGCTCTAAAACAACAGTTTACATTAAGCTGTTTCGTAATCAGTGTGTCCTCCTATCAAGCACTCTGTTGCAAAACCATTCACTATCATATTTTGAGTAGATATCTGATCGGTTATATGGCCCTGTCAGAGTAAAAGAGATTTTTTGGCAGCACTTCTGGACTGCAGGCACAGGCAAGGACAGGCTTGGAAATGAGAACAAAGAAATGTGTAGTAGATACAAAATTGTGTAGTTGCAGTACGATTTTGGATAATGGATTACTGTCGGTCGGTTTTGTTGACATGGATCTCAAAACTATTGGATGTATTGCCATGAGGTTAGGTGCAGACATGCATGTCCCCCGGAGGATAAATCATAATGCCTTTGGTGGCGGTTCTGGATAAAACATATTGAATACATTTCTGTGAACTTCTCATGTGTTTCAACATCCTAAGGTGATTTATCTCTTTGGTTTTCCCCCCCTGACTGATATAATTCCCATCAGCATCATCTGTACTTTGTGTTAGGTGCTAATGAGAAAATGGTAGTATGCTGCTGACCCATAAGTAAATATTACCTGCTAAACATCAGCTTTGAAGCATTGCCACTGCAAGTATGGCTATTACCTTTTTGAAACACCAAAAACAGATCTTTGTTGTAATATAACAATATGAAATGAATAACAAGTACAAAATGTGTTTAGAAATGTGAAACTCAAATAGCCTAATCATAGAATGAATTGCAGATTTCTTCTGTTTATTTATTTCTTGCTGCTTTTCTCCATTTTCATTAACACATTTCTTGTTCTCAGGGCAACAGGTCATGCGGTAGAACACAAAATTAACAATACCTGTAATTCACTTATAATTGTTGTCCACTGTCAAGAAGTAGTTTTAAAAAAAAATTAAATAAAAAGTGATGGTCCTGACTTTTTCATATTGAGTTCAAGTAATCAAGCCTTTCCAAACAAAATATGTCCGTGGTTACAAGGTTTTCCTTATTCCCTGAACCCGTTAAAAGGAAGCCAGGCTTACATGTTTGTGAAATAAGGTTCCTGCTGGAAGTGAGGAATAATGAGATTGCTGTAGTGAATATAACCTTGCTCTGTGATGCTCAGGGCAAGTAACAGCATCCTCTTTGCAACAGGAAGGAACAGGCTGGGAAATGTGGAGTAAATTCTTGATTAAACAATATACAAACACATTTTTATTTCCTGTGGTTACCATCTCAGGAGCTGCAGCTTATTCAGTCTCTCTCTTAGCCAGCCCACTACCAATCCACCCTTGTATTTGACCCGTGCTTCTAGGTTTTTGATGTACATCCCCCGGGGGGTAGTGAGAGGAGTATAAATGTGCACCTCTAGACGGCTGCAGACAGGAATGGGAGGGAATAATATGATGCAAGGTGTAGTGAAGGGTCACCCCTGTCATGTGGAGCTCTTGCAAGAAGGCCCACATGCTGGTTTCACTCTTTCTAATTGGGGTGTTCACAGGTTTCTTGGCTTCCCACAGGGGTGTTCTGTCTCTTTGCTACAAGTGGTAAGGGAGCAAAAAATAGGAGGATGGAGAGCATGCAGAGAAAAAGAAGAGGGGTTAAAAGCAGGGGCCCAGAGGAAGATTAGAGGAAATGAGAGAATGAAATGTCTGCAGGGGGAATGAAAGGTAAAAGAAATAAAAGGAACATATCATAAAAAGGGGAGGGGGGGTGGTCCTTTTTTGTTAAGAGGAGAGAAATGTAAAAAGGAGAGGATTGAGAAAAGGCTAAAATGAAAGAGGGTGTTTTACCCAGAGGAGTGTGAGATGGATTTGTTAAGGCATAGTCCCGGCATCAACCTGTTAGAGCCGAACAAGAGAGAGCAGCTTAGCTCGCCGTAGGAGAGGTTACAAGTGCTGAACTCACACTAATCAAGCTTTCTCCTTGTGTTTTCTCCCCATCTCCCTGCCTTCTCCCTGCGCCGCCCTTCATCCACACCAATCATCTAGGTAAGAACACTTTTTTTCTCTTCTTCTTTTTGTGAGTTTGTGTTTATGTGCTGTGTAAAATGTGTAGGAGGTAGGGTGGGGCGTGAGAACTGGCCAGGTTGGCAAAGAGAAACATGCTCGGCATATCAATGATGCCCTAGAGCACGCACAAACGGTTCCCTAACATATAGCAAACATGTTGAAATAAGAGGCAGGGTTCCTGTCAAAGGGCCACTGTTGTGCCTCTCATGGACCTCTTTCAGCTGACTGAATGCAGAGACCCTTTCTTTCTTGGTTGTATGCCAAAAAGAGAGATTATCTGCTCAAATGTAATGAAGAAAAAACAGAGAGGGAGACGAAACTCTTGGAGACAAAAGAAAAGTGACTATAAAAGACATTTGTGTCTGTTAAAAAGTTTAATTCAATACGGCACACTATTTTGTAGAGGGAAATCTAGAACGATCCTGCAGCTTTATTGCATGTTTTTTTGGAAATATTTGTGTATATAGTCAGATATTGGAGTAATATTTGTGCAAGGCATAGACTTCTACAGTGGCCAATATGAGGAAACTATAATATACATTGTCGAATATTGCAATTAAAATATTACTTGCGATAATGACATATATGTGCCCTGCTTTTCTGTTGCTCGCATTACACTGCTCAAATACAGCGAACTGCTTATTGAATTAAAAAGAACAACATTCTACTAAAAAAAGCAACTTTAAAAAGTACATATTATGCTCATTTTCAGCTTCATAATTGTATGTTGTGCCTTTTCTGTGACATGTTTACACTCTTTAATGTTCAAAAAGCTCTTTATGTTTCTCATACTGCCTGTGCTAAAACACCTCTTTTCACCCTCTGTTGGAAATCAGAGTGCAGTCTGCTCTGATTTTTTTTAGCTGGCCTGCTCTGTTGAGATTGGTAATCCATTTAGAGATGTCCTGTCCCAGCTTATTACTTACAATATGTTGGAGCGCTTGTGTTACAAAGTGATGTCACTTTCTTACTGAGGTAAACAAGGCAGTCAAATGGAGACGTTTCAGGCAGGGGGGGGAGGTTGTGGGAGAGAAACTCCTTCTGGACGGAACTTTGTGATGTGACCCTTTGCAATATTTCAGTCTTTAGATGTCTTTTCTGAGCATGTTGGCACCAAAACTATATATTTTTTAAACATACAATATAGCTGTACTTTATATATAGCTGTAACAATCTACCCAAATGTCAGTGGGGGGTTATTGTAGATGAGAGTAAGGCAGTGGAGTCTTTGTGTGTTCTTATGCATGTACTGTTTACAGCTTACAAATTAACAACCTTGATAGGTCACAGAGGGAACCACAGGGTCCTCAATTAACATACACATTTGCTTACATGCCCACACAATAAAATAGTCTGTATTATTGCACATTATACTCATGCATGGTTAAATTCCTCCCACTTGTTTGGTTGCAGCAATTCAGACATACATTTGCATATAAACTGAACGCAAAGGGCAATGGTTTCCCTGCCTGGAGTTGATATAAGATAGGTGTCTCCATAACAGACCGTAGGATCAGAACGCTCTCTCCATCCCTCCCTTCATCCCACCATCATGTCCTTCCCATAAACACTACCTGCGTTCCCCTCCGTCTCCTCTCTCCTGCTTGGGGTCTGTTGGTTGTTTACAGCAGCTGGTGGGAGGCTGTTTGGTCTGCTCTCTGCGGACTGTTTTCAGACAAACAAAGCTTTGAAGGCCGCCGCACTCTCTCCCACGCCGATTGCCGGAAACGTTGCGGTCACAGCGTCCGCTGTTTTGATTGGGGCAGGGCGTCCTCACCCCAATGAAGAGGAAGATGTGAGAGTGTGTGAGAGAGTTTGTTTGGTTTGTGTAGCTGTCAGTAAAGGCATTACTGACCTGGAAAATGGTTTCTTTACCTACTGCATCAGTTAGCTTGCTTGTTCTCTAAAAGAGTGTGAATAGTGGGGAAGCACATGACACAACGGTCCTTGAAAATGTTATTTAACTCTCTACAGCAAAGACAATTTGTTTTTTTTTGACAAATGGAAGTCGGAACAGAGAAAATATACTTTTTGCAGAGTGGTCAGCTGGCAGTAAAAATGCTATCACAGGTGTTAGCGCTAGCTTAGCTAACCCTAGCTAACCCTAACTGTCGAGCTTGTCCCTGTCCTCACCTGCTCCCCTACTTCTTCCCTTCCTCCTTGCTCTTTCACTGCAGTGAATAATGAACTTTTCCCTCATTCTTTATCTCCCTCTCACACTCTTCTCCTCCCTCCCCTTCCTTACCTCTCCTCAGCCCCTCCCTCCCCCGGTCCCTCCTTCCCCGTTCAATAAACTCCAACTTCATTTGCCACAGTGTTGCAGCAGGCTGTTTGGCAGACCTGACGGCCCTGTCGCGCAGCGCTGATGCTTGAATGCAGCGCGCCGAGCACACTGGCTGCATTGTGCTTTTGATGAGGCCCTACATCTTAGTCCCTCGAGGGCCTGCGTGTGCAACTGTGTGTGTGCGTAGCTGATGGCGACACCAGACTTTAACGAACACAGATGCAAACACGCCAAATTGTGTGCACCCCTGCACCTTTTCACAGTTACATTAACCTCCCAGCAGCTGACACAGCGGTGTGGAGATATTTATTAATGCCCGTTGTGATAACGTGTTGAATGATAAACAGGACGGGTCAGGGTCTGATCGATACTCCGGTAGTTCTGCGATATACATCCGCTACTAGCCAAGGCGTATTCCTCTCCATCCCTCACTGTAAAGCCTTAAATCTCTGGCCACTCTCCACCCGCTCTGCCTGCCAAAAGTCTCCCCAGAATAACTCTTCTTGCCCCGTTTAATGGTTTAACTACTCTAAAGAAAAGGGCAAGGCTTTCCTATTGTCTCTCACTCTTTAATCATATTAAGTGCCGGGCAAGAACGACAGCTCCACTTTTTGATGTGCACTAAAACAAGCTTCATATCTCAAGTGCTTGAGTGCCCACTCATCATCTTGCTTGCCTTCATACAGTGCATGCTCATTCCTGGCCTTATGTGTTAAATTTAACAGAAATACAAACCATTCCTTCTTTTGCATGGACGCGTTGCACAACTACATGCTCTCTTATTGTCTGGTTTCACTCGCTATTCCTCTCTTTTTCCCTCTTTCTCACACACAGACACACACACACACACACAAGACCTTCTTCCCACCTGATTGCTTTCCCATTTTTCTTGCAGAGAGATTAATGGTTAGGGGAATGTTGGAGACAGGCTATTACCATGTCCTGTTTGAACTCATCAGTCAGACAAAGTGGTCGAGGTGGTAGCGGCGACATTCGCAGGCCTATGCCGCGACACACTACCCTCCTACATGCCTCCCCTGCTCTCGCCCATGTTAACCCTGCTCCAGTGGCTGCCCGGTCTCCCTCTCTGCCTTGTATTTCATCAGCATTAGCCAGCAGCTCTGCTCCTACCGTGCCAGTGTCCATTTGACTAGAGGCTGGATGTGAAGAACCGTCTGCCCTGGAGGGAATCATGATCGCTCCACGAATCAGAGTCACTTTAGTCGTGTTGCAAGTGTACAGTGTTACAAATTTACTGAATTAATTTGATAACATAGTACTGCATGTTGCACTTCCTCATTGTTTCATTCAGCTCCTAAGAATACAAAATGTTACTTTTTTGGTAACTTCAGAATGAATATTTTTGTATGTTTTATACATTAGAGCCCAAATATTTAGTCCTTCTGTTGCTTAGTCGTTGACAGTAAATATTCAGGAACTATTTTGATAATTTGTTAGTTGTTTTAGTCATTTTTCTTTTCTTCTTTCTTTCTTATTTCTCTGTTTTTATAAGATTGAATCAGAATCTCTCTGTTGGTCTTTGGGATTCAACATTTGTTCAGTAATTTGATAGACCAAAGAAAAGATTGAGGAATATCAACGCTATATCTGTCTATTTGGATAAGGGGACAATAACAGAAACATCTGCACAATAATAAGATATCCAATAAAAAAAGACAACAAGAACATTTGTAAGGCTTTCAAAATTAGTTTCTATTAACGCTGTCACATAAACTAATTAGAGAATCTGACAGGGCTTGTGTTAGCTCCATGACATCTTGCTTCTGCCCTCGCTTCCTTTATTTTCTCATCTTCCTATCACCATTTGTCTCTCCTAAGTGTTTTTTTTTTTCAAAGCGTTGTCCTTCCTCCTTGTGTATCTCTGTGTAAATAAGCATCTGACGCTTAAATTGTCGCAGCCTCTGGAAAAAATGTCTCAGAGATATGATGTAAACTGTCGTCACCACTTCCTGCAGCGGCTATAGAAGGGAAAAAATGATTTATAGCGCTTGTTTTTATGGGTTGTTATTATATAGGAAGGAAAGAGTCCCCAGTTTCCCCTCAGTGTGCTTTAACATCCTCAGTCGTTGCTGAGGGACAACGGCTTTCAAGGCCTTTCAGGCGAGGGTTGATCTCTCTCCTTTCCCACTAAGCCACACACATACTCACTTACATTGTCCTGTCAAGCCACCCTGTCCCATTACTATACATTTAATTAGAAGTGACTGTGCTTTGGTTAGAGATGTATAGAGAGCAGACAGCAGTCAGCAGTGCTCGCCGCATTGTGTTCAGCAGATGGAGGATATCTCACCAGCGCCGGCTCAGCCAAACACAAGTAATGAAGCCCGCACAGCCCACAGGATCATCCTGACACTGTTAGTGCCCATATATTTCCTTTTGGCCTGTGTAGTTCACAATAGGTGGCTGGTTTTCATCCTGCCTTGTCATAAGAATTGTTTTATAAGCTTCCACAGTCGGTGCATGCTGGCAGGCCTCCGTCTTGGCCAGCGGTCAGTTATCATGCTGAGCCGAAGCCCCAGCATCCGTTTCACCTCGGCATGCCTGCCACCAAGCCTGGATTCCTCACTTATCTACAGGCGGCAGAATGGGTATGTAGGGACAGGAGAAAGTGAGAGATGTACTTCTCAAAGCTCATGAGCTGGCCCCCTCCCGCCCCACACACAGATGTGTTCAAGGAGTGCAGCATTAGCCGGTGGAGTAGCCATGTATGTTCTTGAGTTCATATCAAAACCTTCCAGAGAGCCTCTTTTCCTGCCTCGTTCTCTTTCTCTCCTCTTCTTTATTTCTGACACTCCTCTGCGCGGTGTGTTGGAGCAAGGCAGTTGATAGGGGTGTGTGCCCACTGATAAGTAAACACTCTCGAGGGGCTTATGGAGAAAACACTGCTGTATATACCCTCCATTGTGTTGTGGAGCTAACTCCAGCATAACCGGCTGTCAGCTGGTTGGAGTAAACAGATAACCGAACCAATCCTGGAGCCACGTTGACTGTTAAGTAGCCGAGTGTGGCGAGTGGATATTAGTGTGTCCTGTTTAGCAAGCATGGCACATCTGAAGGCTTGTTGTGCTTCAGTCAACACTGTGCCGTTTGTCAGCCCTTGGGAGGGCTCATCTCAGAATCAGGGCTGCCTGACAAGTCACATGGAGTGAGATAGTGGGAGAAGGGTGGTGAGCGATGCCAGATTGGCTCTCCACTGCTGCTACAAAAAGCTTGATAAGTACAGCGCAGAGAGAGAGTGGCTGTTAACAGCAGTGTTACAGGTGTCATTCAAGGGCTAGTTTTCAGCTCTAATCGGGTCGTGACTTGTGCGATAGATAGTCATGCATGATCAGGCGCCTTTAACTGAAGTGCAAGTAAAGCATGTCTGGTATTTCCAAACTTCACAAAATCAGAAAACAACATTGACCTTGATTATCCACTAATGTCATGTTTATAGTGCGGCATTTCCAGTTTGAAAGTTTGAATCTGGTTGTGCTAACGAATCAATTATCAGAAACTACCAGTGTGTACCGCAATGTATGTAGTGATCCTCAGAAATGTCAAGAGAAAGACACACCGCGAGGAAAACTCTTGTATTGTCGGTACGTCATGATCGGTCAGTACCCCACCTTCTATCTAAGATTGTATCAGAATCCATCCAGTGGATTTAATTGGTTAATTCAGAGCTAATAACCAGCTGTCTTAACCAAGAATGCGTTGTGAAGTGCCGCTAGATGACGATCTCCAATGACTTACAAAATGTTGTTGGTCTATTTGATTTTTCACCTTCCAACTCACAGTTAATGTATAATGAGTAAGTAGAAATGACATCAGAAATGAGTAGATATAAAAGATAGCACTTAATCATTTTGTTTCTTTAGTTTGGACCATGAGATCTGAACTGCAGCTCTTAATCACATTCCGAGTCCCATAGCCCCTCTGGAGAAAAAGGGATCCAAACGTATATAGGACTCATTGAACAAATGTCCAATAGGTCCCGACAGGACCCCCTATCGAGCTTGTGTCTTGCTGCCTGAAAGTGTTTTGTGTACATGTGTTTGCATCTTCCCCTTCTTTTCTCCCCCTCATTCTGTGTTTAGTTCCTCTCTCTCTGTCTGTCTCCTTGACCGCTGTGCCCTGGTCTCCCCTTTTACAAAAGCGCTCATTGGTCCGTCTCAGCAGTTTCCCAGTGGAGGTCTGTGGGCGTAGGAATCCCCTTCAGAGTGGGCCTTTATCTGGAGCTGTGCCAGCAGTAGGAGAGGCCTGATTTAAAAAGGACCCTCTGTAGACCCACTGTCAAGCCCAGAGAGAGGCAGACCTGATGGATATCTGAGCTTCTCAGAGAGGCTGGCACGGAGAGGCCCAAGCCGGCCAACAAAAACTGCCTGCCTCTGTCGCATTCTTCCATTCTTGTTCATTCATTTCCTCTCCCGGTCTATGTTATTCCATCTCTCTCGCTCATCTGTTTCCTGTTTTGTCTTCCTCCTGGTTTGTCCAATAAATTAACCTGCATATTTGTTTTAATGCACTGGTAGTAGGGCTGAAATCCTTAACTTTCTTATTGTGACTGCACTGAAGGTTGATGAAATAGATGATGAGATGGAATCAAGGCAGTTTTTGAATAATGAGTTTGAATTGTTGGAATCAAATGTATTCATGCAGTTGAAGGTTATTGTATTACTCATGTGTCTTGGGTTGTTCTTTGTTGAAAACAGAAAAGGGTATTTTCCACAGGGGATGCTTGTGTATGCTGTAGCTTTGGGAAAAACATGAGCAATACGACAATATCCTTGATGATTACAATATCCTGATCCTTGTCTTTTTTTTCCTTTGACCTAGATTCACTGTTGCTTTGTCTAAGATCATGAACAACTGCTTTTAGAAAACATCCTTTGTAGTTAATTTTTTTGCCGTTTCAAGCGGTGGCAAAATGACAGGAGTCCCTTCTATTTTAATGTGCATCGAGTGAGTGTCGGCTGAGTGATGAGCCAATTAAGCCAAGCTGCCAAGGTAGTCTGATTACTGGAGCTTACCGAGACGATACGGCCTAATTCGGCTGTAATGAGCATAGCTGAGGAAGCTGGCATTACTCACTTTAAAATCCTCCTTGAAAGATGAGCTCATTCTGTGTACAGTTTTAGGAGAACCTGGGGTTCTCAGATATCCGCCATGTCCATAAAAAGACATTGTTCATCACCAAAAGTCGGTGTTATTGTCATAACAAAGTGAATCATGAATCCGGCGGCACCCACTGTGTCATGCTGAAAGTACGTCTGGAAAAGCTGACTGGGAGCTTTGTTAAAAGCGGCACACACAGGGGAGTCAGAAGTGTGTGTGTGTGTGTGTGTGTGTGTACCGGGTATGTGTGGACATGGATACTGTCTCTGCTTGAACAAACCAATTTGACACTAGTTGGGGTTTTTTTATTATATAATTTCAGGCCTACCTTGGTCTGCTACATTAAAGATATTAGGACAAATGGGCTAACAGTAAGAGCTTATAAAAGCGTTGGTGGATTAAAGACCTATAAAACCTTTACATGGAGCCATACAATGATTAATTAGCTCCATATTCATATTCTGAAACTGCATGTTCCCAATTAAACAAATATAGTGACTATACAGTGGAACCTTTTGGGAGGTTTCAACATAATTTATACAGTATTTATCCCTAAATATGTCACTGATTTTGCTAAATGTCCTCGCTCGTATTTTATTGGAGTTTTGACATTTTATGTTACTTTATACTTCAACTTTACAACACTTTGGTGGACAATATTAAACTTAAGGTTACATTTTGATGCATTTTTAAACTCTATTTGTTATTCATTGTATTCTGCAAGGACTCCAGGCTGTCTATAAAAAAAAGCATCTCATTTCACATTTCTTTATGCCATGGTGCTTTGTAATAAACTTGAGGCTGAGCTACACAGAACCAGCATCATCCAATATCCTCTACAGCTCCTCAGGTATCCATATACAACAGCACACAGCAGTGCACAAATATTGAAACACAGATTAATTTCCTCTGCCGTTCCTGTATACTCACACTCCACCCCATGATGCCGGTAATATGATGCCCTCCTGCCTGTCAGTGGAGAAGCTTCCATGCTATAAAGGACAGCCGACAGATGGTGCTTTAGACAGGGTTAGCGCTCCACCAGCATCCCATGACCGATATTAACTAATGCGTTGCCTTGCCAAAGGAGCCCGGGAGGTGGAATACCTTCTTTGACTTATTACAGGTGAATCAGTGCAGCTCAATCACAGATTAATGGTTTGCTCCTTCCGATCTTAAGCAGAAAAGAGGCTCACTTGCAAGTGTTATGCATTAATCACAGTCTGTCTACACGGCCTTCACTGGAGAGATAGCAGAGAAGACCCTTTAAGCCTCTTGAAGCATACGGGTAAAGCAAGGCCTTTTGGGCACCCTCGGGTGTTTTCATGCACCCTAATTAATCCTGTATTTGCCTGAAATGTTCACTGGCTTGCTCCTCGACCTAGTCCCTGTGGTTAGTCTCATTCTGCATATTTGCTATATATTTTTCTCTCTCTCTCTCTCTCTCTCTCTCTCTCTCTCTCTCTCTCTCTCTCTCTCTCTCTCTCTCTCTCTTTCTCTTTCTCTTTCTCTTTCTCTTTCTCTTTCTCTCTCTCTTTCTCTCTCTTTCTCTCTCTCTCAAGCTTCAGAGTGTCCCCAAGGGAGTTAGATTTACCACACAAATAGTCATAAAGAAGACAAATGAGATCTCAGCTTCCATAGCAAGAGGAAAGACATTAACACCAGGCAGTGCCATCAGCAAATAGCTAATGTTCGTGTACCTACAGCCAAACAACGCTTTAATGTCAGCTTTCATTTGTGAAGCTAAGGAAAGAAAAGGGAAATGTTATATGAAGAGATGTAAATTACAATTGTGATAATAAAACACTTGGTAGTAAAAAGGAAAAATACAGTCTGAGCTCCAAATCTGAGAAAATGAGTGTTAACTCTGCTTTAATGAGTAAACCTTAAATGTGTTTAATGTGAGAACTGCAGCAGTGGAACATATTTTAAAGCCTTTTCTTGAGGGATAAATCTTCCTAGAAACACTTTAAAGGGATATTATAATACTCTGGGAAATCTCTTATTCACCTTTTAGCTTCTTGAAAATATCAGTATATGCAGGTAAAGCATGAAATTATGTTTACTATAGCAAAAATCGCAAAAGATATTGACTTTTAATTGAAGGCTTACATGCAAAGATTCATGGTAGCAGTGGTTTGGATTACACAAAAAGAACAGCTACTGCAAATCCCGCATCCCCGCGTGAGTGAATAAAAAAAAATCAATATTTTTTCCTGCTTACAGTTTCATGTTATTTTTAATCATAAACCCAGTATCGGGGTTTGTTTTATACACAGCTCTGCTGTAAATTCAATACAATTGTACTGCCAGCAACTAGTTAGTTTAGCTAACCTCAAAGACTCGAGAGATACAGCTAATTTAAACATCTCTACCAATACCTCTAAAGATCACTAATAGAGACGTTAAATGTTATTGTTTGACCTGTATAGAATCTTAAGGGTCATTTTGTCCTGATCATAAAAGTTTGTTTTCCCTTTATTCAAAACTTGTTCATAATGACTCTTTATTTGAAGGACAAAAAAGTAACTTTGTGGAAACAGACAGAGATCATACAAACTAAATAATGAAGGATGTAGTATCAAAACAGAGCTATTATCTTTCTAGCTTTTAAGCTAACATATGTTGAGGCCAACTGTGTACACTTTTGCGTATGGCAGACGGCTTACAGAAAGAAAACCAGCAGCCATTAACCGTACAGTCGGCTGCCATTAACGCTACATTAATTTGGCTCTATATAGCCCGGCCATTGTTAGCTTGTGGCTGCAGAGCAGAGTGGAGAGGCATATTTCTCCCTGCGGCATCTAAATATAAATCTGTGTGACCTTTTTATTTCCCCAGATGTTCCACTGCAAGGTAGATTGCATCAGCTTTCAAACAAAAGCGCCACGGCTTTATTTTCTCTCCTCTTGTCTGCTAAATTGCTCTTTTCTCATTTCGAAACCAAGTGATGGCCATTTGTTTTTGCTGCTCTGGTTTTTCTCTCACTAAGGCAAAACATGCATTTTCTGTTTTGTGTTTTAAAGTTCTGATTTGAAGAGCTGCTTTTCGTTGGACCAAATTTCATGTTTTTGTCTTGAATTTCCTCAGGCGTAAATCTGCTGTACTGTTCTACCAAAAACTTCCAGTCATTATCTGTTATTCACAGTTTATTTGTGGATTTCTTGCCAGCACAAGAACTGAATGTCTTTTCTGTAAGCTTGGTCTGCGTGTTCCCCACGAAAATTGTGTAATTTATTACCAATTACAAGGAATTGGAATTTTTACTAAAATGATACACCCAAAATAGAAAGCAATACCAATGTGTTCCCCCCAAATTCTCGATGAAACAAGCATGATTTTTTCAATGTTCTTTTTTTAAGAGATGCTCCACTATACAGGTCAATCCCACAGAAGCACTAAATGTTTCCCATAATGCAGCCTGATTACATTAACCCTTGTAGCTCAAGCTCAGTCTTGCACCAAGGGGTGAGGAGTACATTATTCTCTCTTGGCTATTTTATAAGTTTTTCTTTTTAGAAATCCCCCCGAGGGCAGATCGCAAACACTGCCAATTATCATTAAATGTTCTGACCTGCTCTATCATGCTCTCCTGGTCCTTCTCAGACCTTTGTAGTCTGTATCACCGCACTGTTTTCTATTCATTAGCGTGCAGCCGGGAACCCAAGGCCTGCATGTCTTTGAGTATTCTCTGTAAGCATACTGAATGTGCCTCTCTAGATAACTGCTCACTTTCACTGTCAAAAACATGAAAGACCACCATGTGCGTGTGTGTATATTGACGCCCCTTACCCACGCTGTGTAAGATATTTTGCTGTGCGTAGCGCAGAAACAGCATGTTTCAAAGCAAGTGGCTCGCCTGTGGCTCGGTGTAATGTGAGGAAGAGGAAAGCCTTAAGGTTGAGAATTGGGCTGATGGTCTTACTCAAACTGCGCATTTGTTTTCAGCACCACAAGACCTTGGCTTACGCCATCGTAATTATGAAGCCTGAGGAAAGTGTGTATGTGCCCATGTGATATCTGAGTACTGCTGTAGTAGCTCAACTTGTAAAGCACACACACAACCATGAGCTGGTTGGTCCAAGGGGCTCGTCTCTAAGCGGCCAGTAGGAAGGGTCGTGTAGGTCCTGTGAGCGCAAATTAAATGTGTTTAACCCAGGGTCATTCCCCAAGCCGAGAGAAAGAAACGGACGAGACTCGGAGAGATGTCAAGACTCATAAAAGCAGAGAGAATCCGAGGCAGGATACCGAGAGAGAAGGAACGATGCAAAACAAGCCAGAGAAGCAGATTGAGAGTGAAGGGGGGAGAGAAAAAAGGCTTTACCATGTTGTAAATGTTTTATTGGACTTCTTTGAACTACTCCAACTGGAGGTGTGTGTGTGTGTGTGTGTGTGTGTGTGTGTGTGTGTGTGTGTGTGTGTGTGTGTGTGTGTGTGTGTGTGTGTGTGTGTGTGTGTGTGTGTGTGTGTGTGTGTGTGTGTGTGTGTGTGTGTGTGTGTGTGTGTGTGTGTGTGTGTGTGTGTGTGTGTGTGTGTGTGTGTGTGTGTGTGTGTGTGTGTGTCTCAGGAGAGCAGCACTCCTCCCCCACAGATGACCCAGTTAACATTGAGGATGAGAGGTGAGCCAGTGAAATCCAGGCCCCGTTGATGACCACACTTACACAGATTGCACTGTTGGTACAATTTTTAATGTGAATTTTTCTTAGTTATTTCTTTGTTTATGTATTTTTTGGGGCGAAATCGTTATGTCTAAAATAGAAGTATAGCTAGATGTAGAGAGAAAATCTATCACCACGGCTGTAAAGAAGAACAAAGGAACTAGAAATGACTCAAGAGACCCTGGAATATCTACATCAGATCATCATATGTGTATTATAAACATGATATCATATACCAACGTATTTGTATCTAAATGCCTTTAATCAGAAGTTATATGCATACTCTGATTTCTTCCGTTCTGCCTTTATGCATAATTTCCGGATTCCGGACTCAGGAAAGTCCATTTTAAAGGAAACTATTTTATAGAGACAGTCAGTAATTGAAACCCATTACTGAAAAAAACAAAAACATTTTAGCATTCCTAAAACAAGGTTTGATGAATAGCTAACCCTATTATTAACAATAGATACAATTAATGTGTGTGATATAAAAGGGGATGCTCTGCTAAAAAACTTTTCCTGGATATGTTACCAGGCCAGCCATATCGGGCTTTAAAAATGTCCATAATGAAGGTTTAATTTGACTGTAAAATAAGGAGGGATACAAAAAAAGACATAAAAAGACAAACATTGTATTCACAAGGAATGATGAGTATAGATGCAGGAGCTGTTATACCCGGTTTATGTGTTTGGTTGCATTTGCACAGCGCTGCTGCCGGAGAAAACCAAGCACCGTGTCCTAGGTAGTGGTTTTAAACCATGATGCTATTGTAATGATTGGCATTACCATTAACACTTATTACTCTTGTAATTGGACTATCAGTTGGAGGTATATCCATTACGGTGGGATTAAATGGTACGCCAGCTCTAAAAAAAATGTTTTTCTGTATATGACAGGAAAATTTGTGAATGTGCAAAATAGACAGATATGTGTTCATGAAATGATTGCTGTTTCAAAATAAGACAAGCAATCCCACGTATGTGCACATTATGGAAATGATAGCCTGAGCTGAGTGAGTATAAAATGTGTTAAACTGTACCCTGGCTGTGTGTGAGTGTAAGTGTGTGTGCATGTTTCATGTTGCGGATGGTTAATGCAGGACAGTGCTGTGATCGTTATGACTTTCAGGAAGTAGAAAGTGTGCCATTGCCAGAGCGGGTGACTAACAAACAGAATTACACATGCTGGGATTGAAGATGACAATATCTCATCGAGTCAAATCAGAGTGCACCTATGAAAAGACACCTATTGTTTTACTTAAGAGAAGTGTGTGCCTGCAAAGTAAGGCGTTGATGCTGCCTTTTTATCTGTAAAACATGCGAGTTGAGAAAGTCACCAGTAATTGGTGTTAGTATTTCCTCCTCTCCTCTCCTTTCCGCACCTTTTTATTTTGTACCCATTCGTCTTCTCCCTATCCCGCCTCACCTTACCGTTTTAAGTTTTCTGTCTTTGAAATGAAGAAGCAGGAATGCTAGGTAACCAAAGTCAGGGTTCTGCTGCAACAATATCCCTCTGTTACAGGTACAAGAAGAGAGGGCTGGCTCTCTGCTCCGCTGCACCGCAGAAATGCGTGAGAGCGGAGCTGTTCAGTGGGGGAAAAAGAAAGACTGAGGCCCCCTTTTTACACCTCACATTAACATTTGTCTGGTATCCAGATTGTAGCAAGACACGATTAATCCTTTATTCCATTTATGTCTGGAATTTAGAAAAGTGTCTACATTGAGAAAGGTGCTCATTCCCTTGTGAATGCCATGTGTAAGATGAGAAAAAAGGCAACAGGTTCTTTTCTTCTGAACTCTGAAGGTTTCTTTTGGACGTGGCGCACCTATCCATTGCTGTCAAAAAGTTCCCAGTCTCTTTTCCTGGTTTCATTTCACCTCTGTTGTCCTCATCTCATCCCCCAGGAGACCGACAAGACAGATTTTATAAAGGCAGTCACAGAGGAGAAATAGTCATCCTGAGAAAGACAGATATAGAGAAAGATACCCAGAGACATGCAGCTATAATAAGACGGCATTCAGAGGAGTCAGGGAGGAATGTGAAGGAATGTCCCAATGCTCCGACGTACTGCAGCATGTATCGTTAAACTTCCAAGTGTTGATCCAGTGATCCTCTCCGAGAACTGCTTCTTCATGTTCATTCTTGCTCCATTCATATTGTATTAGAAAAGAAGGCTTTTGATTAAAATGCTCCTTTTGTTCAAAGGACATGAACTTTTCTCTACATTTGAAAAGCTGTTGAGGTTTGCTAAAGATAAGGACAGCAGCAGGAGGACTGCGATAGTAATCAGATATCTTGAGGTTATTGGATGTGTTTTTATCACAATTTAATGACAGGTTTGCACTGCATAACCTGTGGTGGGGCTCATTCACGCAACAATTTATGACTATGATTTCTGACCGAAATGCAATCTAAACAATTTTTCTTAAACACAAAAATGAATATCTTTTGGTTATGGCTTGGCAAGACAGCTAGATAGAGCTAAATAGAAAAACCAACAGCAACACTGTAGTGTAATTGGACATTTTCAAAAAAATCTGACAAATATGCTCCATTTTCAAGCTCCTAACTTGTGAGAATTTTCTTTTTTAGGTACTAAATAGAAAATCGTTGGGTTTTGAGTTTTGGTAAAACACAATTTTAAGTTGATGCCTAGGGGCTTTCAGTACTTGCTATGGTCATTTTTCACTATTTTCGGACATTAGCTAGCCAATAATCAATCGAGTAATTGACAAATTGAATGGCAAGTAAAATAAACATCAGTAATGACACCGGGATGGCATATCAAAGTTTCACAAGTACTTAGTAGGTCACTTAAATTTTAACAGTCCCTTTTTCATGAGCTTCTGTGAATTAATTTAGCTGTGTCGTTTCCTGATTTGATCAGTCACTCACACTGCGTCACAGGTAAAACATTTAGTCGTACGCAGTGTCATTTTATCTGCCAATCAAAACATTAACCCCATGCATGTCTCCTAACAAGATTTTTTTTTTTTTTTTGCATCCTCTCCTCGTTAATCCTGCCTCATTGGTTGAAGTAGCTTTTTTTGTTGGCTTCCTCGAACTTGTTGACACCCTGGCACAATAAGATAAAATCTATTTGGCGCTGGTGCAGAGCCCTGCTGACAACAGACAGGCCCCGGATTTGACTCTGTGTACAGATATGAGATAGCACCGAGATCAGCAGCCACCTCATATGCATCATCCTCCTCTGTATAAAGATCTGAGTAAAGCCTCTCTGGGTTGGATGTGACACTTAAATCTACCATCTTCCCATTTCTGTGTAACCCACAGCTCCCATCACGTACAGTATATTACATACTGAACATGTGGCTATCAGTTTGTCCAGAAATCTACCCTCTGATAGGTCACGGCATTTTGCTAGTCGACTGTTTATTGAATCTAAAACCCCGACCAACAATTGCTCATCACAAGCGCCTCTGAAACTCACATGTTTACATACAGCATGTCATATAAATACCTTATACAAAAGGATTCATCTTCTTTGCATTCATTACGTTATCTTTCACATCTAGAGAGTTCACTTAATACCAGAGGCTCAAAGATATTTCCATGAAGGTCACCTCAAACATTAATCTCTGAGAACTCACCTCCTCTCTTCTTTTTCCTTCCTTTGTTTCCTCACCTTCGTCTACTTTTAATCCTTCAGAATTTTAATGATTTTAGGTTCAGTTAACTCACAGATGGCAATCGACATTGTTTAATTGAGGCTTGTTAGTAAGAGGATGTCAGAGAGGAGCACCTTGAACATCTTTGTCTCTCTTTTTTTGTTCCACAAAAGCCATACATTGGCTTTTGGCCTAGTTCCATCTCTTATTCCATTCCTTGATATGCTTCTATAATGCATGCTGCAAATATTATACTTGCTGCAGATATTATTCTTTCGCCGAGTCTGTCAGGCAGAAGGGATTTAGTGTTGGGTTTCAGCATAGATGAGGCGGCTTTTTTTTTTGTTCTTGAAATGGTGTACAACAGCTCCAATAGTTTTTCTTGGTGCCTCGGAGAGATGAGCCCATTTCTCTCCCGATGCACAGGGCTTATTAGTTTTCACTGTCACTCCCCCTCCCCCTTCTCTCTGTTGGAGCAGGGCCTCTGCTCTCAACCGCAGCTCATGATTGTCTGCGCAAAAATATAAAGTGGTTTCTCAGACTTATCACATTATGTACTGTCCCAAAATAAGCATTATCTCTAACAGTGAGTATTTATTGCCGTTGCTCTGCAATCTTAGGCCAGGGTGACAATTCTCTAGCAGGAAGTGAACTTGTTTACGAACGCAAAAAACTTGATTTCTTAAACATCATGGCTTTACGCAGAATGCTAAGTGGCTGTGGTTGATGGGTCTGGATCAGCTTTTTAGAAAAGAGCCCTCTGTTGTACGTGCTCCTCATTCCGTGTCTCTCTGCGATGACCTTGTGATGGAAACACACGGCGGTCCCCGTCGCCCGCTGGCCTCTGTGGTTTTTGTATTCCCAGAGGACTCGAGCACTAAGGGACGTCTGGTTTCTTGTGTCGTCTCTTAAATACTTCCTCTTGTCGTCGCTCATCTGCTATTTTTTTTTTTTCGCAGCTTCATTTGGTCTCGTCTTGTAAATCTGTCTTTCCCTGTTAAATCTCTTCCCTTCCCTCTCTCATCCTCCCTCTCGCCGCCTCCTCCTCTCCCATGCTGTTCAAGCCACAGATCCCACAAGCCCCGGGGCCACAGCTGTAGCTCCTCCGTATCGCCTCCTGACCTCTCCATGTAGCGCTGTAGAACAGCTGTTCCCTGTACACACACACGCATACACACACACACATACACACACACACACACACACACACATACACACACACACACATACACACACACACACACACACACACACACACACACACACACACACACACACACACACACACACCATCTAGCCAAGTGCAGTGCTCTGGGGGAAGCCTGCAGTACGTTTGCACTTTGGGTTCATCATCACAGTTACAACTCACATGAAAACACACACACAGATATTTGTGGTCTGACATGAGCATGAACTGTCACCACTTTGCACTTAGACAGAGACATAAGCTGTATATAATAAAGTAAAGGTATATGCACACACAAATGCACTGATATATAACTCCCATGTTATCCACACACACTGCATGCTCCCCCAGTCAGCCTGAATCCCAGCCACCATGAGCCTCGCTGAAAGGCTTATTCCTCCTTTTGTTACTCAGGGTGGGGACCAGAGTAACCTTTGACCTGTTCACCGTGACCCCACCAGTCATATGAGAGCAGGTTAGCCCCCGAAAGGTGTGTGTCATATGACTGAGATGCAGCGCTTGTAGCGAAAGGAACCGTTCCCCGGGGTGACATCACAGAGATACAAAGGAATGCAGACAGACAACACACACACACACACACACACACACACACACACACACACACACACACACACACACACACACACACACACACACACCTCCAGTTGGAGTAGTTCAAAGAAGTCCAATAAAAAATGTACAACATGGTAAAGCCTTTTTTCTCTCCCCCCTTCACTCTCAATCTGCTTCTCTGGCTTGTTTTGCATCGTTCCTTCTCTGTCGGTATCCTGCCTCGGATTCTCTCTGCTCCCATGAGTCTTGACATCTCTCCGAGTCTCGTCCGTTTCTTTCTCTCGGCTTGGGGAATGACCCTGGGTTAAACACATTTAATTAGCGCTCACAGGACCTACACGCCCCTTCCTACTGGCCGCTTAGAGACGAGCCCCTTGGACCAACCAGCTCGTGGTTGTGTGTGTGCTTTACAAGTTGAGCTACTACAGCAGTACTCAGATATCACATGGGCACATACACACTTTCCTCAGGCTTCATAATTACGATGGCGTAAGCCAAGGTCTTGTGGTGCTGAAAACAAATGCGCAGTTTGAGTAAGACCATCAGCCCAATTCTCAACCTTAAGGCTTTCCTCTTCCTCACATTACACCGAGCCACAGGCGAGCCACTTGCTTTGAAACATGCTGTTTCTGCGCTACGCACAGCAAAATATCTTACACAGCGTGGGTCAGGGGTGTCAGTATACACACACGCATATGGTGGTCTTTCGTGTTTTTGACAGTGAGAGTGAGCAGTTATCTAGAGAGGCACATTCAGTAGGATTCAAGGGATAACACAGTGTCATTGTGATAATTGTCAGTGTTTCTGTGCTCAAACGGCTTGTTTTTTAAAACCTAAAGTTATTTTTGGAACATTCATATTTCATTCCCTTTACTATTTTGTAGCAACAAATCAACAAAAGATATATATATATATAAAAATCTAAAACATACACTTATGGTACACCATCAAAACTTAGAATGTAGAATAAAAAAACATCATGCTAGCAACTCTGTGTGGTTTTACTTCAGATCAGTGCCACAAGCTAACATTAGTACGCTAACATTTTCACACTGACAATGCTATCGTCCTGTGCCCTTCTGGAGTCTGGTGTCTGTGTACTTTTTTAGTGTTTTTGTTGCACGTTGCAAAGTAGTAAACACAAACCAATAGGCAGAGTCGCAGCTCTAGCATGGCTGATACAATTGCATATCATTCCTAGTCGTATGTATAACATTAAGACTTGCTTGATCAGTAATTTAAAATCTGATCATTTTCTTGATAATAAAGCATTCATGCTCAATTTTCCACTATATTTGTTCTTGTCAGCAAGATATTTCAGTAGCATATTGAACTGCATAACCCAGCATGTCTGCCTACACTAACTACATCCATGCACACACTCCAACGTGAACACTGACAACAGCTACATGGCAACTCACATACACAAAAGCAGACTATGGACACACCAACACACACACACCTACATATATTATAGCTTTTGCTGGTGTGGAGGTTCGGGAGTGCTGGCTGAATTTGAATGCAGACCTCCAGCTGACATCTATCTATGATTAATGAGAGAGTCCAGGTTAAATTTTGGCTCCTTAATGAATACAGTTGGAGAAGTTGAAGAGCCTATCAATATTTGACATGACTCTTGAATGTGTTTGCATAATTGATGCAGGATTTTAAATTGAATCATAATTGCATCATGGTGGACGTTTCGTCCTTTTCTCTCTCTCTCTCATTATTTTCCTTTTCCTTTGTATCCCACTCCCCGTGATACTTCTCTCAAGGCCAAATATGCCCCCTTCACTATCATTTTCTCACACATGCATTACAGACTCACGCACACGCACTCCGATGGGTGCCGCCAGACAATCAATGTGATCTCAGGGTGTGACTGACACATGGCACTGATGAACCCACTGGGTAGCGTATCGCTTTGCTTGCCTCTCTGCCCCTGATTGACAGCTGTACTTCCTCTCTTTCTCTCACACACACCCTGGGAGCAGTGACTGTCTCAGACATCATGCTGCTCTCCAGTGTGCCGCGATGCTGACATAGTCTGACGCTGATGTCAAACGCACTCTCAAATGAGTGCGTATGAGCTTGTCTATCTGTGAGAGACGGATAGAAATGTGAAGAATGAACAAGAATTATAACTAAAATACAGTCATGACACAGTTTTATTCCACTGTGTATTTATAAAAATTATATTGGAACATGCTTCCTGTGAAAAAGTTGTTGTCTGGAACCATAGAGCCACTTAAAAATGACTTTCCAACTTGAAAAGTTGTTAGCAGCATCCACAGAAAGACAGTAAGATTTGCATATAAAATATAAATCAGAAACGCATGAAACTTCACCACTCCGGTCCCTGTCAAGTCTTTTTTCTATATATTTTAGTTGAAGTATCAAACCCTCTTGCAGCAGCTCAAGTCTCTTGACCTCGGTAGCTTTAAAGCCCTTTTCTAAATAACTCCAATAATGCTCGACTGTGTATTTGAAGAGAAGCCTGCTTTTCCAAATTCCTGCAAAGCTGAAATTTCAAAGGTTGCTATCTTAACTGACGACAGTGCATCTCTCCATCACATTCACCCGTTTACTCTTGTAGTCATGACACTGGGAGCAGGTTCTTAGCATTCTTCACAGTGCTGAGGGACCCAGGTGGCTCCATGACCAGGTTTTTACTTTGATTTAGAGGAGTCTTCAGAGGGAATACATTAGAGTGTGTTTGCGGACAAGAAATTAGAGGCGATTAAGTCTCTACTCACCTATTGGATGAGAGTAGAACTGGTCTTTGCCGGCAGATGGGACCCTGATAATGGTCGATGGGGCTTTGAAAATAAGTGGGGGTTAGTGTGTGTGCTGTGTATGCATATTAACGCTGAATGTGTGTTTTGTGAGAATGTTGCTGGGTTGAGTGAGTGTTTGGTGTGTTAGAGTGTGTGCTTTTTGGGGGATTTTGGAGTATGATTTGTCATGAAAGAGCCAGCAGCAACTGTAATGTGGATGGAACAAATGTAAGCATTCCTCTGTCCCTCTCTCTGAGAGTGTGTGTGTGTGTGTGACTGTGTGTGTCAGATGAAAGAACATCTCGGTAAGGGGTAACTTCGGCCTCCTCTGCGCTCCTCGTTTCAGTGGCTCTGATGACAAAATGTGTCAGTGTTTAAAAAAGAGGCCGCCGCAGAGCATGTGCTGACATGTCTAAATCTGAGACTGTCTCACACATATGGATCTACACACACACGCACACGCCAAGTAACATGCACAGTGAGTTGTCCCGAGGGCCATCTGGAAGTGCAGAGAGAGGCACAGCTGGTATCCAGTGAACATCCACGGAGTCCGGACCTCTCATCTGCAAGGCGCCAATCACCAACTTGAAGTGTGTGTGTGTGTGTGTGTGTGTGTGTGTGTGTGTGTGTGTGTGTGTGTGTGTGTGTGTGTGTGTGTGTGTGTGTGTGTGTGTGTGTGTGTGTGTGTGTGTGTGCGCGTGCGCGCGCGCACAAGTGTGAAGCGTGAAGCGTGATTCTAGATGCCCATGAAAACAAATCCCCAAAATATTCTTGGAAATGTGTTTGGAATAGGTGTCGCCTGGTTTGAAATTGACCTCACTTCCATCCTCTTGAAGTGTGTGTGTGTGTGTGTGTGTGTTTATGTGTGTCACATTTAGTGTCTGACTACTTTGCAGACACTAAATGTAACTGAAAAATTGCCTCCATCTGTTGGCAGTGGAAAAAATGTGAGAGGACAAATTGAAAAGATTGCAAGGATAAAGCCGTCATAGTGAATTAGTATCGCGGCAGGAAGACTTCTTGTTATCGGGGTATTTGTAAAATATTCAGGCTTTACACGTGTGAAGCGGGAATGGGTAGCTGCAGGGAAAGAACAGGCCGCTGACTCGAACTGATTCAGAAGTTTGCGCGAGCGTACCAAGTGTGAGTCTGCATGTATATGAGCCTTCTGTGTGGACATGTTTGTTTTTTTTGTTTAAGCTTATGTGGTTTACTCCCACCACCTGCAGCTAAACTTCCCATGTCTCATTTGAATAGTAATATGTATCCAGCGCAGCTATGCAAACTACCATGACATCTCAGAAATTCCTTAAAGTCGGTTACTTTTGAATTCAAGCTGCAACACTGAGGTGCTGGGGCTTTCCAGGCAATATCAAGTATGGTTCATTTATTGGCAGCTTGAGGAGATTTAATTTAACCTTAGCTGTGAAGGCTGAAGGTCACCAGGGCCTGTGTCAAGCTGGGAACATTTTCGTAATGTAATAGAGCTTTTGATTCTTGGTTTTGAAACTGAAAGTTGGGTATTTGTCCCTGAAAACATTTCCGGGGTTGTTATTTGTAGTTGAAGTGTATTCACACAGGGTGAGAGTGAAGGGAGCTAGAGAGGGGGGGAAAAGATTAACAGAGATATTACCACGGACCTATCAGTCAGCAATTCCCCTCAAGAAATTGTTCTTGACGGAGCGGAAAGACATGTCATATTAAACTCCTGTTCAAATCTTATACACAGATAAAGCCGCGTTCTGCTGAAATCCAGTCAAGATGGTCTTGGGTTTGTACCTGATATCAGAATACCTCTCATAGGCAACACATATGTTACTTTACCAACTATTTATGCATCCATCTTTCTATGAAAGCTCATGATCAAAGTCAAAACATCACACACTTTCATCAACACTTAATTTTGCTCCATCCGCAGGGATCAATATTGATATTTTTGACCCTCAAAGAGGGTGTCATCTGATTATTTCACAGTGTCAATGATGAAACCAGCATGTGCAGGAACACATTCTTCCACTTATGCAGATGACCGATGTTGGTGTGTGGCCTCTCAGTCAGGTCCCCGATGCATCCTCCGTTTGTTTAGTTAGCTGCCACACCTGTGACAACAGCTGTCTGTCTGTAATGCACTTTCATCCGGCTAATATTGTTATTGGGTATTACAATCTGGATCTGTGTGCTTTTTATGTATTGTTTGATGGCTCAGACTGCTCTCAGCTTGTCTTTAGGCTTGATTTCAGCGATTACAAAAATGTTCATATTAGTGAATTTTTTAATACAATTTTTATCTTATGAGTCTTATTTTTCATTTGTCTGTAATTATGTAAGTTGTGCACTGTTTTAGCCGGCCTAGGACACTCTTAAAAACAAGATTTTTTTTGCCAGTCAAATAAAGGTTAAATTACAGAGGATGTATTTTAAGGCTCCGACGGCCAACACGTCTACAAATTAACTTGAAGCAGTGTCGTCTGCGATAGTAGTTAAGCTATAGAGTCAAGTTGAAATATACTGCACCATATGTGGACGCTTTCATCCAATGCACATTAAAGCTCCAGGTGTATATTTGTCCTTCATGTGCTTGTAACTGCTGTGCAGCCTTTTCAGCTGCCACACATTTTAACATATAACTCCTTAGATGTGGCAAACACTACCCGTCCAACCATCCTCCATGACATGGTTTTCTTCACATGCACTCAGCTGTGCTTCACATGTCAAGTTACCCACTGAGCTACACAGGGGTGTGACAGTCTCGGGGCAGGGTAAACTCTTTATAGTGCTGTACGTTTAATCAGGTTGGCCCCGCGTGCGGACGGACCTCAGGGTCGTCATGGCTTCGACCACAGAAAGCCTGCTTGTTTGGCGCGGCGGACCTCTGAGTCATTCCATGCTAGAAAGCTAATTGGAACTAGCATAAGCGGGCTAATGAGTGCTAATTAGGCTAATGAATTAGATGCAGAGTGTACAGCCGGCGTTATGGCTGCGTACAGGGCGTAGGAGGAGAAAGATGGGAAAATATGGACAGGCACGCATCTGGATGCACACATACGGACAAGTTTCCAAAATAGCTGCAGGGGGAATAAGGAGAGAGGGCTGAAAGTTAGGGGACATACACACACACATTCCTGTCACACTCTACTGACTTCTCTTTCAAGCTCATATCTGTCGCTATGCGCATGTGCACACACATCGTATCATCCTCAAACACACACACTGGAGCATTTGTGGATACAACACACACACACACACACCCCTCACCAAACACACTCTATCTCTGTTAGTCAGGAGCCAGAGATGCCGGCTTTTTTTTACCCAGAAGCTCACTTGCCTGCACATCTGTCCTACTCTCATGGGAACACATGCAACAATATGCTTCGACTTAGACACTTGTGTGTTTATGGGGAGGACGAGGCTCCTGTTTAATTACTGCTGGAATCTGTCCTTAGTCTTTTTTCGAGAGTTATTAACTAGACAAATTAGCACATCTGCGCCATGACATTCATAATGATAAATAACTTGTATATAATCTTTGATGTTCATCCTCTTCATTGTGCAGTTCACTTTCATGTGCGGAAGGACACAGTGAGAGGAAATCAGAGCACTCTTTATCATAAATTAATAATTTACTAGAGGGCTGTTTTTCTGTAACAAAATCTGATGAGCACACACACTACAAACCTGGCTACAATGCAGTACAAAAATACTTCCCTGGATTTTGTTCCAGCCATCAGCAGACCTCCAGACACCGATTCTTTCACACACTCTTGCAGACACACGTACCAAAACCCACTTTAGAAGACAAAGGAAGCTAATGTAACAACAGCCGCAATAAGCAGTAAATTGGATCTCTTATTCTCTGCTCCCTGGAAGACACTCAGGCTGGTTGTGGTTTTGTGTTTTCATCACCCTCAGGCTTCATGTTCCGGCGCCTTCTGGATGCCCACACGGCACCAGAAAGTCCAGATGGCAGCCCACCAAGTGCACACCTTTGGGAATCTGGGCTTAGTTTAAGTTAATAAAGTAACATTAACTAAAGTTAAGGCAGTTTTAAGATACCTTACTCCCTTTAATGTTACTTTGTACTTGTACTACACTACATTTCACAGGAAATTGTTGCACTTTTAAATCTTTTCAGTGTGTTTTGATTTGATTAGACTAATTCATTTAAAAGTAAACACCAGCTCAGACAGCACAGTAAGTGAAAGTTAGGATAACACAATAAAGCCCAAGGCTTATGTGCATTGTGCTCCTTTCTTTTGTGCTTGTAATGTAAGCTGCAACACTCTACTATCCTGCAATGTAGGAACAATGGGGCTCCTTATTTACATGTTTTCCACATGCATCATTAACATTTTGGGATGCTTGGGTCCTTTTTTTTTTTAGTAAATGTGTAGTCAGCACGTGCATATTTATGAGAACTCTAACATAGTTCAGTATTAAAGAGGCCCATAATATGCTTTTGTGATTTTTCCCTTTCCTGTAGTGTGTTACATAGGTTTTTGTGGATGTAAATTGTCTGCAAAGGCTAATATCACATAGTTCCCTTGAGAGGAAGTTTTTTCTCCCACACAAATTTAGAGCCAACTCATGGATTTTGCTAACTAGCCACAGCTGACAAACTCGTAAAGATGACAACACTTTAAGACTGTTTGGCAAGAAATGAGGAGCCTGCTTTTATTCCTGCTTGCATTAAAAGACCAATGCGATTTCAAATGGCTTTTCTGCCTCTGTTATCCTTTGTAAACTTCATTCGTTTTACTCTAGAGTGGAAAGCTTGACAAGTTAAGCAACAGTCTTTGTTATTACTGATACTTACTGACTGAAGGATCTGAATAGGTCTTCTACATTTGGCCATTTGGGAGCACTGAACATTAGCTAGAAAGTGTGTTTATCAAGAAATACGGTATCCATCCTTCTGCTCTTTCACCCCCCTGACCTTCTTGTCTGTGTGAATAAAGTGCCATCCCATGTAATTAAGTTGCCGCAAGTGATGGCCTTAATGGCAGGTTGCCATGGTAACCATGTAGTACGTTGCCTTTGGGGCTGGCGGTGAAGTGTTTCTAAACTGCTTCACAGTTGTTGGACATGCTGACACGTGCACTCAACACACTCGTATGCATACCAAACGACAGGGTGCATACACAGAGGTCACTTCCTGCGCTTTATTACACAAAGCCTTGTTTTTTGTCTGCTTCATATCTACTGAGTGCACACTCCCAGTGGGCGTTACCTTTGTCACTCTTGCTTTGTTTATTTCTCACTCTGCTTTCATTGTCACATATGTACACACATATTCAATGAAGAATCGCACACATGTTTTACTGTATGCTTTAAATACACACAATCAAACCCTGCAAGCTCGCTGTTTGCCTCTGCCTGCTTAAGGTCACAAGTACAAAATGAAGAATAGCTGTTGTTAAACAGAACAGATAAAGAGGATATTAGAGGTAGGGAGAAAGGGTGGAAAAAATGGCAAAAGCAAGCTGTGGCCTCTGAACCCAACGTAAGCCAGCAGGAAGGCAGAGGAGTGAGCAGAAGGGAGGTAAAGAAGTCTTTAACCAGCAGGGAACTACATCATGTTTGCCTCTCCCTGTAATCTCCTCTCCATAATTCAAATCCCTACACCGCTCACAGTAAATCATGTCTTAAAATAACAATCCTCGTCATGATAAGGTGAAGATGCACAGCAGTTGAATCATGTAGGAGGGTTGTACTGGCACCTTTTAAAGAGAACAGCCAAACATGCATCCTATAAAACAGATTTATGGAGCGCTTTTCGGGAGAATTTGGGGAACAAGACATGAAGAAAAAACAAGAAAATAAGTTTTGAAGTTCCGCTAATGACAGATTGCATTAGGTAAGTATTACTTGCAGTTAATTTAGCGTGGTTTAAACCTACAGAAGATCTGACATACACGCTCAAGTTTAATGAAACGTTTTCCAAGGGCTGTTGCGTGTTAAATCAACACATTAATATTCACTGCCATCAGATGCCTGTCTGTTTTGTGGACACACACACACACACACACACACACACACACACACACACACACACACACACACACACACACACACACACCGTCCAGGCACACAGCTGGTGTGGAAATATGGGCTTAGAAAGCTTCTCCGTCTACATCGACAGGTGACGGAACGTCAATGTGAGGGCGTGCAGCTGTCGCTTGTTCCCGCCACGTGTGTGTCTTCGAGGCTGCCTGTGTATGTGTGTGTATGTTTGTCCAAATGTGTGTTTTCGCCACTATAACTGTGTTATGTGCTGCACAGAACGTTATGCATGTAGGTGTAAATGAGGGTGGGATTTTGTAACAGGCTGTCAGTTCCCATGCACTTCATTAGAGCTCTGCGAATGAATCCCACCAGCAACATCAGCAATCAACATCACCACCAAGTGTGTGTGGTGTCGTGTGTGTCTGTGTGTATAGCTTGGTGCTTGGCTTCCAGCTTTGCCCTGTCAGCTTGGCCCATATTCACAGGCACACACATGCAGAAGGCAGCATCAGCAATCACTCTGAACAAGCCACACCACATCCATGGCTGTGTGTGTGTGTGTGTGTGTGTGTGTGTGTGTGTGTGTGTGTGTGTGTGTGTGTGTGTGTGTGTGTGTGTGTGTGTGTGTGTGTGTGTGTGTGTGTGTGTGTGTGTGTGTGTGTGTGTGTGTGTGTGTGTGTGTGTGTGTGTGTGTGTGTGTGTGTGTGTGTGTGTGTGTGTGTGTGTGTGTGTGTGTGTGTGTGTGTGTGTGTGTGTGTGGTAACCTTTATCTTCTGGCTAAATGAGAAATGATTGCTGCCTCACCAGTCTTTTAACCCCCAACCTCAACAACCCATAGGGCTTGTTACTTTCTTCTTTCTTTGTCTCATTTTCACATCCATCCATCCATGTTGGGCCTGGAATTGATATGACTATAAAGCCTTTGAATTGAAATGGTGTCGAAAGAATGTATGGATATAAAATAATCATGAAATCCTTACCCTGATGCAAAAAAAGCATCTCATGCATCTTACTTTCCACTGTGTTCTCCCTTCTCTTTTATAGTAAAATGCATTTTCTAAATATTTTGTTGTTGAAGGATAGTTAACCCTAAGAGGTTGTGATTCATGTCTTTTGCAGTAGGAAACTTAAATATTGTGTGTGAAACAAGAGAAATGCTCCCTTTTTACCAAATCAGGGTATTTGTTAGACAAAATGTAGTAGAAAATAATTAGACTTAACACAACAACCTTGCAATGCTTGGTTCAGTTATTTTCTCATTTATTTGCTCTGTGTGTCTGTATGAGTGAGATAAAGCAAAATAATCCACACAGGGAGCCGTTGCTGTGTCTAAACTTTGTGAAAGCGAGAACAAATAAAGAAGGAAAAGGAAAGGAGAACCAAAGAAATTGAGAGAAACCATGACATTGTCAGTCAGTTACTTGGTAAAGGCTTATTTAGTGGAAAAGAAGTAAGTACTTTATTAAGACATCCGTACATGGCACCACTGCTTTTACTTATAAAATTAAAAACTGTCAGAAAAGCAGCAAACATAAAAGCTGAGGCACAGATTCACAGTCTTTCTATTTGTCAGAAAGCACACACACACTCACACTCACACATACACACACACACACATACACACACACAGAGCCAGCTGTGTGGTGGTAGCAGGTGTCACTCTCAGCTCATTACCCCTGGCAGGGTTGATCACCCTGTTTGGAGAGCAATAAGACACACCTCGCTGGAGAGATAGAGGGAGGGAGGAGGAGAGGGAGGGAGGAGTGGGAACATCCACCTCCTGCTTCAAGAGATAGAGGGATTGAGAAAGGCTGTGAGTGAAGAAGAGGAGGTGTGTTAAGAAGCGTACGGTTTGTGAGATTGAAGGAGGGGGTGGGTATGGATTTTATTTATGGAAAGGCTGTTGAAAAATAACAAGCAAAAAGGGAAGATTTATAAAACTATGAACATCTGGATCATATTTTCTTTCCCCTAATTTCTATTTGTAACAATAACATTGCTCGCAAATTTAATTGGTGCGATCTGGGCGCACACCCACATCATTAAGAAGAAATCAAGACATTGCTGGAAATAAGACAATGAGACAGGTTTACAGACCCCATTCATGACCCAACACCAGTTCTACTCTGTAGTCAGGGGTGTTTACAGTCATTTTTCTAAAATTCAGCTTTGACCTTCTAAAATAAAGGGGTTTAGATTACCTGACTGATTGTCTGACAGGACGTGTAACTGCTTATCGTACAACCCAAGTTTTCTTGTAATAGGCCGGTCTTGTCCTTTTGAGTCAATTACAACAGACACAGTAGAGTTTACAGCAGCCAACGCTAATACACAGGAATGGCTGGTATAAAAATGTGCTGAAAATGTTCAATAGGATTGGATGTTTCCTGATTTGTCTACTTATTATGTCATTAAAAAACGGATTATGTTTCTGTTAAGGTGTGTTTCCATGGCTGATGTCTGTTGACATAATCCACAAGTGGTGTTTAGCTTTTTTTAAACTATGATAAACTTTTTAATTGTATAGCTCATTACAACAAGTAGCAGTGATGCATGTATTCCTGTAATTACACACATTTTTCTGAGCATGTGGCCATAAATAACATGTTCTTGCTTATGTCAGTTACCTCATCGTGTGTGTGTGTGTTGTGTCTCTGCAGGTACGACTACAAGGAGATGCTCCACAACTCCACCTTCTGCTTGGTGCCCCGTGGCAGACGCCTAGGCTCATTTCGCTTCCTCGAGGCGCTGCAGGTAGTTAGCAGTAACACACACAAACATACATAAATAGATATTATTACACACAACATCCCATTACGGGAAAGCACTGTTGTACTCTGTAAATGCATGCCTGCCGGCAATATCACCAGGAATGAAAAGAATCCCTTAACACAAAAATTCTAGCATGTGTTGTATATCTATAATGTATAGTCATACCTTGTCATACGGTATGACTTCACCTGACATACTAACCAGGGAGTTAAATTATTCCCTTCTAGAGTCCTTTGCCATTATTGCCTTTACCTCCACTTCACTTAAACCTCTTGAAATCTACACACTTCACAAACCTCTCTTTTTCTCTCCCGTGTTCATCCATTTCTATAACTGCACTGCACTCTTCCGCATTACCACTGCACTGTCCTTTACCTCTCCTTACCGTCCACAGAGTGCACCCACATAAGTGTGCTTATCTCACTATCAGCTGCCACACACACACACACACACACACACACACACTCATGAACACACTAGCACATTTCACTCAGGAGAGAAATATGCCCTCTCCTCTCCTTTCTACATTTGTCCGACTCTCCTTCCATCAACTCCCAGGAAGACGGAGGTAGAGTATTTACAGGCTTTAGTCTTTGCATGAGAAAGCAATTGCTAATAGAGGTCAAGTGTGTGTGTGTGTGTGTGTGTGTGTGTGTGTGTGTGTGTGTGTGTGTGTGTGTGTGTGTGTGTGTGTGTGTGTGTGTGTGTGTGTGTGTGTGTGTGTGTGTGTGTGTGTGTGTGTGTGTGTGTGTGTGTGTGTGTGTGTGTGTGTGTGTGTGTGTGTGTGTCTTTGCCTGGAGGTTGTTTGTATGTCTGTGTATTTATATATATATATATATATATATATATCTGTATGCATGGGATTGTGTGTGAGTTTTGTGAGTATGTGGACGTGACAGCAGCGGAGCCCGGGGCCCAGCTCTGGTTTAGCTGACACCTTTATGACCTGGGAGTGACAGGGCCGTCATTACGTCAAACTCCAATCACCAACACACACACACACACACACACACACACACACACACACACACACACACACACACACACCAGCTGTTCCCTCCTCCTCTTCTCTCATCCCTCCATCTCTCTGTCACTCCTTTGCCAAAGGTCACATTCAGCTTCACTGCCTCCTCTCTTTTCATCTTTTTTTAAAACGTCTATTTATCCACTTTCTTCTGCCTTTTGATCTTTTTAATTTCCCTTTTCTGCTCTCTATATCATTACTCATGCTCAACTCCTTTGAGAACTTCCCAAACCCGGAAGTTACCATTTTAACAGGTGAATTATTTTTAAAAAGGCCATACACTGACTAGGATTTATACAAACCAGTCTACTGTAACAAAAATAACATGCACAACACTTATTTTTAAATTGTGTTTGGGATTTTTTTTGTTCTTATTTATTCCAAATGGCTCTGTGAGCTGCTCTCCAACAAATGGCTGCTGTTTTTTGTTTTCATATCCATATCAGTCATTGTTATATTGAATTCCTCACTATCTGTGCCTATATGCCGGCTGCCTTATCTAGATTGTATGTTCAAGCTTATTTCTGTTAATCTGATTGCTTGGCTGCATTGTATTAGGCTTGAATTTGATCTCGAATGTTGTATAAGAACCCAGAAACCATGCATTCATGTTTAAGTTACATTTGATCTTATATTAGTGCTCTAAGGCTTCTTTTTTAATCAAAGCTGCACTTATACTTTCTTTATGATCAATCGGTCAAAGGACTTTGTGTAATTTAAAGAGGGTTCACCGGAAAGTGAGGAGCATAGCATTATCAACAAATACTTAATTTCCCCTTAGATTTACTGAGCGTTTTAGCACCTTTAGGCTAATTATATGGTGTTTTTAAACCTGCAGCTTTATTGTTTTAGTTTCAAGGTTTTATTGGTCATATGCACAGCATATACAACGTATATGTTGGCAATGAAAATCTTATATCCCATGCTCCTCCAACAACTCAACATACATGGTGCAAATAAGATAAATAAAATAGTGCAAAAAGAGAGAAGAATATTTACAATATCAACAATAAAGATTTAAGGATGTGAAATATATACATATGTGGAATACATGGGAAGTATTTAAATACTTTACACTGTTGAATGAGGAGGTATAGACAGATGCATATATTACGTATCAACAGATGTATATGGCAGATATGTATAATATATAGATATGTGTATTATAAACAGATATGTATGGCAGATGTGTATAATATATATATATATATATATATGTATGTGTGTACTATAAACAGATGTGAGTAGACATTCACAGAGCTCAGGAGTTCAGCAGTCTTATAGCCTGTGGTATAAAACTGTCTCTGAGTCTGGTGGTCTTGGTCCGGATGCTGCGGTACCGTCTGCCAGACGGCAGCAGACAAAACAGATTGTTGCTGGGGTGATGGGGGTCCTTTAATACCCTACCGGCCTTCTTCCTACACCGCTGGGTGTAGAGGTCCTCCATGGATGGCAGCTCCGTCCTGGTGATGTGCTGAGCAGTTTTCACCACCCTCTGTAGAGTCTTACGGTTGAGGGCGGTGCAACTGCCATACCAGGCGGTGATGTAGCCAGTCAGGATACTCTCGATGGTGCACCTGTAGAAGTTGCAGAGTACCCTGGAGTCCATGTTGAACTTCCGCAGCCTGCGGAGGAAGAAGAGCCGCTGTCGAGCCGTCTTGGATATGACCCTGGTGTGATGTGTCCATGTCAGGTCCTCACTGATGTTTACCCCGAGGAACCTGAAGCTGCTGACTCTCACCACAGGAGTCCCGTCGATGGTGATGGGTGTGTGTGCCTCTCTCTGCCTCTTCCTGTAGTCCACAATCAGCTCCTTTTGTTTTGCTGACGTTGAGATGGAGGTTGTTGTCCTGGCACCAAGATGTCAGGGCTCTGACTCCCTCTCTGTACCTCATCTCGTCGCCGTCTGTGATCAGGCCGATGACGGTCGTGTCGTCAGCAAACTTGATGATGGTGTTGGAGCTGTGTGTGGCCACGCAGTTGTGCGTGAACAGGGAGTAGAGGAGAGGGCTGAGCACACAACCCTGAGGGGCTCTGGTGTTGAGGGTCAAGGTGGAGGATGTGATGTTCCCGGTCCGCACTGCCTGGGATCTGCCCATTAGGAAGCTTATGATCCAGTCACAGAGGGCGCTGTTGAGCCCAAGGTCCTTGAGCTTAATGATGAGCTTGGAGGGCGCAATGGTGTTGAATGCTGAACTGTAGTCAATGAACAGCATTCTCACATAAGTGTTCCTCTGGTCCAGGTGGGAGAGGGCATTGTGGAGGGTGAGGAGGGTGGAGGGTGAGGGAGAGAGTTTACTCTCACTTCTCTGATTAATTGGTTACAGTAGGAGGCAACAAGGTTAGCGATCGGCTGGTGAACATAGCTAAGCATTTAAGAGTTAAAGAGCCAGATATGTCACCCAATAATGATTGCCCAAATATAAAGATGGAAGGAGAATACATATGGGACTTGGCCGTAAAACACACAAACACATTCACAATATCATCTTTAAGAGGTGTTTACAGCTTGTTTTGCTGCCTCTATGTGGCCAGAAAAGCTTATTAATACAAAATGATATGTATATGTTGTAATACATTATATTTTCATTAATAGTAAAGTTTCCGTTTATCTGGAAATGTATAAGACTATAACACAACAAATGTCTTTTTTATAATTAAGGCTAACACTTAATCTGTAGTATGACAATTACGAGGCAGCTGCTTCCCTCTCAGTTGTTTAGTTAAGCACATTGATGTGATTTCTACTCTGAAACAGCCTTCAGTCTGCAGCTCATAACAATGACATCAATAAAGACAGTAATGGGCCTTCTGCTGCATGTATCATTGTTCCTACTTCCCTGCTCGCCTGCTACAAGCCTCACTATGTGTGATATATATACACATGACACAAGAGAAACTCGAAAATCCAATCCAATTTTTGCCAAATGGGGAATTGATGCATGAACACAAGGGGTCACAGCCAAACACAAATGGATCAATTATATTACAGTGCAGCCTTTGTATGAAAAGAGCCGCATATTGCAGCTTTAATAATCCGGATCAATATGTAGCAAAGCAGTCATAATTTAAGCTGTAGCTCTGATTGTGTTTGTAAAGGATCATGTCCAAGCTTCTCTCTCTTTCTGTGTGTGTTTGTCTCAGGCTGCGTGTGTACCGGTGATGCTGAGTAACGGTTGGGAGCTGCCTTTCTCCGAGATCATCGACTGGAACACAGCCGCAGTGATCGGCGACGAGAGGCTGCTGCTGCAGGTAACGGCCCGGAGAAAACACTCACATATGCTCCTGAAAACTAAAACCTGAAAACTTTAACAGACAGAGAAACAGCAGCAAGCAAGCCCAGCATCAGAAAACAAAACACTTTTCTTACTGTCGATATCCTGAGCACACACTCTTCACTTACATTCCCCCTGATCCTGTTTGTTTTCCTGTGGAGTGATTGATGACAAAACAAAATGCAAGCTGCATGCCAAGTCTTTGAGTGATTAGAAATGCCACTCAAAACCCTACATTGTTATTATGAGAGGGCAAATAAACAGAAAAAGAGAATGGATTTTGCTAGAAACGCTTCAACTTCATGGGGAGAAAAGTAATTATATGCTCATTAAATATTAATTTGAATGAAGTGTGTAATAATATTGTCTGACATTGAGCTTTGTAACTTTGTGCAGCAATGTGCTTTACTCATCCTGGTACTATCTGCAATTTTATGGATTTTACAAAAATAACATGGGCTGAGATGCAAACAACATACATTTATTAATGTAGGTTTTTTTACTTTGATGTTGGATACATCTACTGTACATTCAAAGTATTTGTTTTCTATTCAAAACTGATCTTTTTTAAAACCCTTGAATAGGCAAGCACATTTAATTTAACACAATTAATGGCTATTTACAAATGTATATAAGCTACTTTTTAACAATGCATGCACTATTTATCTTGCAAGATACATTGCCCATTTAGGGTAAAACATTTTATTGAACCCATATTACACCCATGTTCCCTCAATATATCACCGATATAACAACCGTCTTCAACCATATTGCACTGTTATTACACCTTTTTATCTGAAGAGTGTAGGCTTCAAAACACAAGTATATCTGTAAGTGGTTATCCCTGTTTATAGCCTTATCTGGGCAATGTATCCCCCTTGATACATAAACCATTTAAGGGTTAACTGCTGCATATAAAGTTTATTCACTTCTTCAATAAAAATGTTCCCTGAATGCAGGATATGGCAGTATTTGTATAAAATGTGTTTATATGCCATTATCTTCCCTTCAGTATGACAAATAAAGTCACAAAAGGACTTAACTTCACAGCTCTTTGAATACACGTACAAAAGCATTCACCAAAGGCTGCTGAAGCATTTTAGCTTTTCTTCCCAAATACTGTTTGATGACTGATAGTTGCTGTAGCTGTTGGTTTTTTGTGAAGCTCCTGTGTTGTGTGCTTTATTCCCTTTAATACATCTCTGCAAATGCTTTCATTCGAGGATTCTACATTTTAAAGTAAAATGTGTTGGATCCTGCACTAAATAATTTAGAAGGGCTGGCAGACAAGACTGCTACAGTATCAGAGCTTTAGAAATTCAAGAAAAAGGTTCAAAATGTTTGTATTTGGCAGAGAGATACATTTAAATATCCTCTCTGATATCTTTTTGCTAAATATAAGTTGAAGCCAGCTGGCATGACTCTGTTGAAAGGTAACAAAATGAAACATGTTTGTTTAGTATGTACAAAACGCATAGTGTGAAAAACAAAAATAGCTATACATGTAGTCGATATTGCCTGTAAGAATAGATTTTTCCTTTCGGTTTTCAGTCTTTTTAAGAAGCTAAGCGCTATAATAATAATAATAATCATCATAATAATAAAGTAGGATCAATACACTGATACTAGTTTCAATGTATTGATCCTCTAACCGCAAGAAAACAAATAATGATATTTCTCAAAATGTCAAACCTTTTCTTTACAAAGAGTCAGAAAAAATTAAGACTTTACACCTGACCTGGAATAAATGTTGTAAATCCGGACTCACATAACTTGAGATTTGAAACAGGTTTGCGTGAAAGTTGATTCCTAACTTTGGAAACTGCAGCTTGACAAAAAAAAAATCCTAAAAATAGACACGGCCAAAGTTTTGTCAATACACAGAGTTGCCATTTTTGTCATGTCAGCATTTTAAAAACTGTCTTGCAGTTTATTGACTGCTATTGGAGTTTCCCCTTCACGGCTTCAGTCCTGCCTTTTAGAAGTGCTTTGGGAACACTTGAGATTTGGAACTGACCTAAATTGCCTTAAGATAGTTGTATTATTACTGTTAATGTGCTTTATCTGTTGACGGGCAATTCCTGAGTGCATCTCGGGACCAAGCTTAATCTTCCTGTCACCACAGTTGAGGTCCCACAACAGGATTCTGTTGCTGACTGACTGCTGTCTTCTGTTTGCAGATCCCGACCACGGTGCGCTCCATCCACCAGGATAAGATCCTCTCCCTCCGACAACAGACTCAGTTCCTCTGGGAGGCCTACTTCTCCTCCGTTGAGAAGATAGTGCTGACCACACTGGAGGTGAGGATTCATGACACACGTGCTAACCACCACCCGCACTCTGGCCCCTCTGCCTTCCTCTCTACTGCTCTCACATCATCAATCTTTGCCTCAGAGGGCTGCAGTCTCACAGCAGACTCTCTGCACCCCCACTTTATTCTCAGGCCTCATTTTGGTCTTTTTTGCTACGGGGCTAAAAGCAAAAAAAGAAGTCTGGACAGTGCCATTTTTGGAGAGCAGAAAGGACATTTGAGCACAGAGAATTTGTCAAAGTTGCTTTCTGTTTTACTGCATGTTGGCCAAAGAGGGTGTGATGTTGAGAAGTTTTAAAAGATGGATCGATTTTTTCCCCTCCATTAAAAACTGGTTACATCACTTGTTTCCATCCAATCCATTTCGACAAATCTACAAAAAGGGTTTCATTAACAAAATACAGACTTTGTTGGACTATCATTTTAAGTTCTGGAGTATGCTTTTACATTCATCTGATCCCTTTATTCCATGCACATCCACTTACATATTAACCTAATTTAGAATTTTTTTTCATTACTCAGTTTAAATGAATTGTTTTTAGATACAGATAACACCTGAGCTAACTACTAGCTTTGCACCGTGGTTGCAAACGTCATCTTCTCTCCGCCTCTTCTGTCACCCAAGTATTCTATCACTAATTTAATATCCTCTTTTAGTGTGTAGCCAAAGCTAACATTTTTAGCTAGCTCTACATCACTGTTTGGTATCTAGCCTCGTCTCAGTGTGCGCTATCACACACAGAGACACACACACGCGACCACTTAGAGGCAGAAACACATCTCCATATGTCAAGGTGTGTCAGCCCAGATTCACATGGCACCACCCAGGCATAACCTTGCTGACAAGTTGTCACTCCGCACTAAAGAGCAAGGTGACACGGCCGAAGCTTCCGACTAAAAGTGTGTGTGTGTGTGTGTGTGTGTGTGTGTGTGTGTGTGTGTGTGTGTGTGTGTGTGTGTGTGTGTGTGTGTGTGTGTGTGTGTGTGTGTGTGTGTGTGTGTGTGTGTGTGTGTGTGTGTGTGTGTGTGTGTGTGTGTGTGTGTGTGTGTGTGTGTGTGTGTGTGTGTGTGTGTGTGTGTTCAGGTTGAATACAGTGTGTGGCTAAACGCTTAATCCTGACTGACTGTTCTGTAAAAAAGGGGAGAATGGATGTGAAAAGGAGAAGGGGTGACATGTAAATGGCGTTGCTGTGGCAGCCCCTGAGATAACGACCGACATGGTTTATTCATCCTGTCGAGCCTGCAAACCCCCCCCCCACACACACACCCTCAACATCCTCCTCATCCTCCTCCTCACTGCAGATCTGTGTTGATACATACACACACACACACACACACTTGAAACATGCACACACTCCGATATCTTGACAGATTGAATCTGCTGGCACACATTCACAAACTCACTTGCTTTTTTATTGACTTCACTTCCACTCCAAACTGTGTGTGTGTGCGTGCGTGTATGCATGTGTGGAGATGGAAAGGAAACCAGGAAACATGAGTTCACCCTATCATGCAGTGTTTCCTGCCGGGGAGCAGTCGCGTTTCGACCAATCACAAGGTCAATATAGCTGGGTCTGTTCCGCGGGAACACCTATTAAACTCACCTATTAAAGCCGGGCTCACAGTGTGTTCCCAGAGAAGCAGGATTTATCTATCATGCTCTAATTGGTTGATTGTGGCTGTTCTGAGGTGAGATTGAGTCGTCCATCATGTCCAGACTGAGGGCTGCCGACGGGGGAGGAGCTGCAGCCGAGTGAGCAGAATTACCCCTCTTAAGGTTCAGGGGCTCAAGGTTTTTTAGGTGGCAGGCGGTATTTTTATAGAGAAGTTAAAGGATTGTGAGTTAATCTGTTCGACTGAGGCAAATGGTTATCGACTACCCTCGGGGACAAATCTAGTGAAAGTAAAAAAACCTCATCCAGTGCTAGGGTTCTTTTTCACACCCTCCCCCCCTCCTCCCTTTGATGATTTTTTATGAAGCTTTGTCAATATTATTACAGTCAGCCCCCTCCAGCTACATTATTAACTTTTTTTTTTTACAATTCGAAAAGCTATTAGCCTCCGCCCATTTTATTCTCTTCACCTCTTTTCTATACGTCCGCTCTTTCGAGTTTGCCAAGCCAGCAGCCGTCACCTCCCGATTCAATCACGGCCATAAAACAGGGCTGCAAACCTGTGTCTGTTTTACTGCTGCAATTCAGCAGGGCTCAAGGGTACGGCAGCAATATCTCTTTCCTCTGCCTGCCTGCTCAGCAGAGGCTGGCGGCAGGAGAAAATAGTGGCCGTTGTCACGTCTGACCGTGTGACTGACTGCTCTATTTGTGCACAGAAAAGATTGGGGCAGGCTGAAAGACTGGCGCTTAAACACAGCTGATGACTCTGTCTGGGTTTGGCTTTTTATTCTCTTATGGCCTCTGTCTGTGTGACTGACCGGCACATATTCCTTTGACTTGCTGATCTGCTTCCCAACAAAAACACCTCAGTTAGTTTGTCGTAGGATGAAATATTACACAATAACATGGATTTCTTTTAGCCCAGCATTGTGCCCTGGCGATTCACTCTTGACACGATCAATAGCTTTTGAGGTGATACAAAGCAAACATTTGGGTAGCTCAGCCAGCTTTTCTAACTTTCATACAACGCCTACAGACTTACATTTATAACCGCTTTCCACCTGCTTTAATTCACAGACCCGGTGTTAAATAACACCCTGAATATCGTTCTGAAATGAAATGGGATTTTTGAGAAGTTTTAACATTATCCGTGTTGATATTCACTCACATTTATGACTTTCTGCATCTTGGTGTTTTTGTGGGAAAACTGTTTTTGCAGTGGTGTGAAATGTTTTATATGTTTGATTACAAGGCTCATTGATGAAATCCTTAATATTTCCCCGACTATAATCTGAAAGGCAGATTTGCTCAACACACAAAGTTTTATGAGTCCTCTGAGTGAAATGTAATTTAAAGGCAGCTTAGTTGGCTGAAAGGAAAAGGAAGCCTCGCATATAGTAGGGTGGCCTGACGAATACAGAGACACTGCTGTAATCAAAAAGACAAACGTTTGATACAGACAGTTTCCCTTTTTAATAGCTTGAAAGTTATTAGAATGTTCAAATGTGTTGCATTGTAATATGTTTCCTTTTCAATCTATATCATGTGTGCAAACATACATATTGTCTCATCCTGCTATTTGTAATTTAGAAAACACAAGCATTGACAGTCAAAAAGTTAAACTAGAGGGTAAAAATAACATGATATTTTGATTTGAAAAATTGTTGGTCCATACAAATTCTAACGTGTTTTTGTTGCTGTTTCCTCGTGCAGATCATCCAGGACCGTGTGTTGGCGCACGGCTCTAGGAGCAGCCTGATGTGGAACAGTCACCCTGGGGGACTCTTCGCCCTGCCGCAGTACTCTGGATACCTGGGAGACTTCCCCTTCTACTACGCTACACTGGGTCAGTAACACACACACCACACACCACACACCACCCACACACACACACACACACACACACACACACACACACACAGAAGCATAGACATGTCATAAACTGTACAAAGTGCTCTTATGTAACGCTTCTACACACCTAGGAGGCAATAAACTGATCCATAAAAGTCGGTCAGAAAAGTTTCTTCCTCATCAGCACTCCAGCACCAAGTACTTTGTCCCTTTTGTAAAATAAAAAGACTCTAGACTGTTGAATTGGAGCTTGTCTGAAATATGTCCTGCACCCCTGATCTGCTGCCCTCCTCCAATGGTGTGTGGCTGCATGTGGAGTGAAGGAATGGGTCATTGACAGATGTTTGTGTTCGTCGTGCTGACACACCACCCCGTCCATCAAAGGGTTTCGAGTCTGCATCGCTACTTCTGCAGCAAGGCCGATTCCTCCTGCTACGGTTCAGCAGCGGCAAGTTTATTCCGCACCATGTCTATGACCCGCGAGCCTCTCCATCCCTCACTCCATCATCGTTCAGCGCTGCTAAACCCACACACACACACACACTTTTAAATAAACAGACCACGATAGCACAAATGCAGTTGATTGAGCACCCCGAGTGGAGGGCTCATATTAAAATGGATGTGCACAGCGACAGGCAGGGATTACAACGCTGGCTATTTGTTTGTCAAAGAGGAAGCAATTAAACACGGATGGGTTTTTAGAGGACAAGGTGGCTTGTCGCTGATGGGTAATTGAGAAAAATCAAGGCAGTAGAGTCTGTTTCCAACTGACACTTCCTCTCGTTCTCTAAGAGCAAATAACAAGACACACTCACACTTATTATGCATATTACCACTCAACCTCAGTGGGAGCAGAGTTTGTTTTTGTTGCTGTAGTTAAATGGACTCTTTATTTAGAAATGATACCGGGATGATATAAAAATATATACTTTGAAAAATTGAATCCAATAATAGTTTACATGTGACACTTAGTAACAATAATAACATGTTCTTATAAAGAAAAGTAAAGAAATTAGACAGTTAATCGATACAGCTTATACGTCTGAAAAGAACAATAGCAGTAAGTCATAGAGAAAACCCTGAATGTAATGTTTGGACATCCTATTCCATTAGTTTTTGCTCCAATTCATTCATAAATAATGTCGGCCACTGATGTCGGGTGCTGAGGCCTCGCTATCGTCCCTGAAGTGATCAACTTTTTGTGGGTCAGGGGTGTGTGCAGCCTGGGAACTTTCTTCCAAAACTTGAAAGACATATTTTTGATGGACTGGGCTTTGTGAACAGGCTTACTGTCATGTTGAAACATGAGGGGGACTTTCCCAATGTGTTGCCAAAAAAAGCAGAAGTACACTGCTGTCTAGTGTGGCTGATGACTGATGAGAGAGGAGAAAATAAATGTTGTATCTTAATCAGATTTCTTGTGAAATGTCTGATAGTTTGTCCTTTAAAAGCAATTTAATTTAAATAATGTGTAATTTTTAAGGGTCAATTTAGTGCCACTGCTTTTAGTTTATAGACATAGAAGCCTGTGAAGATGGGAATGGATACTTCTAAGGGGTCACAAGCCAAATAAAACTGTTATTTTGTAGCCTTAAGACCTTCCTTATTTGCAACTAAATCATGAAAAGCAACCACATTGTTAAAGTACACACAAGTATGTTTATCATGCATGTCTGCATGCTTTTGGCCAGTGTCATTGTTGGTTATTAAGTCGCTTCCAACAGCTGGATCGATCCAAAGCAGCCTTTTGTGTTTCTATAAACATTTAGCTTGTTGGATGATGTGATAAACTGATAAACTGATAGATTACGTGATAAAAGCCTCTGAGAATCATGTCAAATGATCATGGAGGTCTGTTTATGAGCTGGTAACCAATTTACCACACATCCTTGTTGTTTACAAAATCTGCACACTCCAAACTTTTTCATTTTGAATCACAAGGATAGTTTAACAAGTTTTAAGACTGCTTAAGTACCTCATCATAAAAGTTGCTCAGTGGCAGAATGGAGACTGCGCTAATGCTATCTCCTCTGCGTTATGCTTCGTTGGTTTGGGTTAGATTAAATTTAAATTAGGAAAAGTTGAACGTCCTCTATGTTCTCTCTCGCTCATGCTCAATATCTTATTTCCTGCTTATTTTCAGCTTCGATTAATCTATTGCAGCATCAAGTCAGACTAAATTTAAAGTCACATCAGCACTTAGTCGTCCGTTCACTGGGTTCCAGACACAGCCGACAAGTTTCCAAAATGAAATATTCAGCGATCAAGAGATTTGGCATTTTCAAAACACAGTTTAATATTTTAAGATGATCTTGAGAACGCACTTCCCCTACAATTATATCATGACAGACTTGTTTCAAATAACTTCTTTAAAAATCTCTCTGAAAATAGAAGTGTTTGTAAGTTAGTCTTCAGTTCTCGTTCCACTTTATTCTCTTCAAAGAGCCTGATATTGCATTGATGGCTGGCAGACGGCTCTCTGTGTTCCAGCCAGCATGATTGTCCTGGATTTTTAAAACTGCATTAACAAGTGACCTTCTCTCTGTTGTTTTTCAGGCATTAAACCGTACCCCAAGTTCACAGCGGTCATCCATGCTGTCTCTCCTCTGGTGTCCCAGTCCCAGCCCATACTCAAGCTCCTGGTAGCGGTGGCCAAGTCCCAGTACTGTGCACAGGTAAAGGACGTGTGTGTGTGTGTGTGTGTGTGTGTGTGTGTGTGTGTGTGTGTGTGTGTGTGTGTGTGTGTGTGTGTGTGTGTGTGTGTGTGTGTGTGTGTGTGTGTGTGTGTGTGTGTGTGTGTGTGTGTGTGTGTGTGTGTGTGTGTGTGTGTGTGTGTGTGTGTGTCTGTGTCTGTGTCTGTGTCTGTGTCTGTGTGTCTGTGTCTGTGTCTGTGTGTGTGTGTGTGTGAGAATCCTCCACTGATTTCCACCTTGGTGACTCCCCAAACTACGCCACATTATGCAGCTCCTAGGGCTGCTTTGCGATCGCATTTTCCAACCAAAGCAACAACAGAACTTGTGTGTGTGTGTGTGTTTTAACTCCGGTGGATTGAATTAGAGCAGCAATTTGTAGCAGTGCTACATCTGTCTCCATGGCAGCGAAACCCCCTTCAGCACAGCTGGAGATGGCATGTATTGATTCCCCTGCTTGCTCCTTACCAGCACGGGAAATGAAATGGAATTTGCTCTCCAAAGGCTGGTTTCTGGTGTGTGTGTATGTGGTGTGTGTGTGTTGTTGTTTTTTTTGTTGGACCAGTATGAGTAAGCAACTTTGTATTTTTGGGTAGGAGGGATGTGTGTCTGTGTGAGTGCCATGCATTTGTGTGCAGGTCTGTAATTGTGTGTTGGTGTGTGTGTGTGACAATTTTGGTTTGGGCAGTTCAAACACAAAAATGAATGTGTTTTTGCGTAGGTGGGATCTTTGTTCATGTGTGTATTTCAAGCTTGTGTATTTTGTGTCTGCGGTTGCGTGTTTGTGTCCTTGTATGTGGTTAATATTTGAACTCTCTGCTTATCCCTGTGTGTACTGGTATTTTAAATGTGACATGTTTTGATACGGGCTGATACAATACCTTGGCTCCTTTCCTTATTCAAAAAACAAAACCCGGTCTTATTTTCAGGAATCTAAACCAACATTTTTTTACTTTTTTACCATTTACCAAAATTTAAAAAACAACAAAATGTACTCCAAACTTCCAATGATGCAATTTAGTAAAATATTTTCTTGCCTTGTGTTCTCTGATTTGATGCTACTATTTGTGTAACTGCAAATCGAGGACCAAAAGTATCCCCACCAAAGTTTAGCTAACCCTGATGACATTGCTATGATTTTTATTTTCAGAAAGATAACGCTCCCCAATGGCATTTATACAGTATAGCTCTTGTAATGAGAATTACCTTCAAGTGACCATTGAACTGATTATCTGTGAAATGTTAAATTGGTGGTGCCCCTTTTTTAATGTTTAACCGAACAGAACCAGTACAATAGTATTGCCTTAATTAAGTCTGGTGTAATTGAACCACATTATTGATCTTGACAGTTTATTCTTGATGAAGCACTCTCCCCTACAGATTCTCTTACTTGATATGGGATGTGGTCAAAAGCTCCAGGACAAGCATATAAGTGGGCCTTTTTAACTGCTGTTTCAAGGTCAAGAATGATCTGTCGAGCTAAAATGTTTAGCCAACATGGATGAAAACTCCCATAATTCCCATTGAGCAATACAACAATGCTGATGAGGCCCTTTTGTGCTACTTTTCTAAATTGTAGAATAAGTGATTAAGGGGCTTGTGAGTGGAGAATGTTTTGTCAACTTGCTTAAATCAAATTAATGATTCAAATGTATGACCAACTAATAGGAAAAGTACAGATCTAAGCAAGCAATTGATTCCAGATTTGTGTTTCAGGCAACTTTCGTTCACTATAGAGGTTTCATGGTGCTACACCTGTGTTGAGATACCCAAACTGTAGATCCACATTCAGCCAAGCTAACTCTAAAACAATCTCTAATATCAGCAGATTTAATGATTAAACTCCAGCTTCTCCTTAATTTTTATGGAGGTGCTTCTGTGTTTGCTTTCTACAGGCTGTGCATGCTGAGCGGAGAGCCAGGTAAACATTCGGGGTGTTTTCTTCCACTCTGAGCACACAGAAAAGAGGAGAAAGAGAGGGGGGCTGCTGAGGAAAGGGATATAAATAAATGAATGGAGAGGAGAGAATGAAAGAACTCAGAGGGCGGAGGAGGCTAAATTGGAAGCAAGAAAGCTTTTGAGGCGTCTTCTGACATAGTGGATCTCCTGCTGCGTGCACATGCATTCTTCCACTTGTACTATAGATACACCAACAGCTTTTTCACCCCCTTTCCTCTAGTCATATACACACAAACATGCAGGCAAGCATACACAATGCCATCATCAGCACCCTGAGAGCGCTGGTGGGCTGACAGAGATACCATCTGTCTTTCTAATAAAGGAATAGAGCCTGTGTAAGAAGAGAACAACATGTTTCTCAGCTGTGTGTGTGTGCAGGGACCCACACTATATACCTGTTGTTGTCTTACAATGAAAAACACTGTTTCGCCTTATGAACGATGCTTGTTTGGTTTTTTATTCTAACTGTCTTATAATAATGAGATTCTGCATCCATCAATTCATTCCTTTCATCAAACAGTTGTGTGTCATCTTTCGTTTAAGTCAGTGACATATTTCCACACAGCTGCTGTATACTGTAGGCACAGGGCAAATGTACCTTGATACAGACATCCAAACGACTTCAAGCTCATAATTTGGCAGGTCCAGTCAGAGCGCAGCATCCCCGTGGGCTGCGGCTGACGTAGTTAATGTCAGAATCATGTGAATCGTTATTGAACCCCGCAGGGAAGTTCTTGTGGTTTGCCTGTATCAGGAACACCAGAGCACAGCAATGGATTAATTTACCGACCTGTTCAAGGACATTTCAGCAGGGCAGATGTTAGCTGACACACAGGATAAGATGATGATGAGGAAGTGTTCCTATCATTTTCCTTATCACTAGAAACTGGGTATTCATTCCCCAAATGTTCAGGCAAAATAAATCCTAGAGATAAAATATGTTATTATTAGTTTCAACTGTATGGCTTCATATCCCAATGTATGTAATTATTGATCAACATCAATTTCACTGGTACTGTTACTGTACGAATAACGATAAGAATAAACTGTGAAAACATACTCCACTCTTTTTGAGTGTTGAAGAGGTTTTTTCCTGACAAAATGCCAGCATGCATACTATAATTTATCAAATTTTGAATGTGGTTTAAAACAGCATGACTGAAATGGAGGAACTGGAAGTAAGGGCATGGCAGATGGTGGTGCTAGAGCTCCAGGCAAAGCTCAGACTGCAGAAACTAATAAATCTTAAAGAATACATTTTTCACCTGCTATTTGTAAAGCTTGAAATGTCAAAAAGAAGGGGGGGTTAAGATTCGACTTGATATACAACCCACCATCACATTCTCCACATAGTTTTCTGATGATTTGAGCTGCATGGTAACTGCACTAATATTAGACTGCCTACATTAAGATGTCTAATAGCATTGAGTTTGTACATACTGATGTCCCATTGTCAACGCCCCTAACACATTAACACACTAAACTTGCTAAATAACACAGCTCACAACAAAAACATTTCCCAATTTGGGATTGATAAAGTATATCTTATTTTAGCTTTAGGTAACTAGAATTGCCAGTTAGCGTTAGCACCATGAGTTAGTAAAAACCATGCTGTTTCCATAACTATTGTAAAAAGGGCCCTTTAATGTACAGCTATTGGTCACATATATGATATCATAGTCTAAGGCTGAAGAGAAAAGCATGTTAGACCTAGTATAATAGGCATCCTACTATGAGGAAACGCATATGATCCGACTACTATTTCTTACTAGCACAAACCTGTGTCTTCGCTAAGCTAACGTACTGAAAACAATTTGCTTTTACTTTTTGCATCACGAGAGAAAATGCTTTTAGGATGACAACTTACCGGTTGGTTTAGCAAAGGTAACTATATTGTTGTCCATTAAAAAGCAGGACGTTGCTAATGAGCAGTTAACACTAGTTTGGTGGGCTGCATAACCTTGATGTGACCAGAGGCAAGAATTATTTTGACCGTATTAGCAAGTTGAGCGAAATTGCACTGAATAGACGGCATTTTTGGGGCTGATATCTAGGCCTTTTTATATCACAAATGTAAAGACGGGCCTTCCATGTCCAGTTATGCAAAGCTAAATTTGCTAGGCTATGATTGGAGAAAAGCCATTCAGGGGAGGGGTTAATAAAACTTTTATTTTTGCTAACCCAAAAATGTTAGCCACATGAGAACTGGCTGAGATATAAGAATTGAAGACTGTGTGTAAGCTCAGACGGGGTCATGTTTTCTGTGGGTACTGTATGTGTTTCTCATCAAACATTAACACTGTCTGGCATTGAAATGCAGTGAATGGTTAACTCCATGTGACATGCGAATGTCACTGAGCAGCAGTCCGAGCATGACAAAACATTAGTCTTTCATGTTAAATGTCATGTGGCATGAGATCAGATGGGCTGGAAAAGTGTTCAGCAAAACGTAGTAGTAAGAAATTAAATGTGACAATGTGACGTGATTGGTTAAGGGCTGAATTTTACGAACCACCCTGGAGCCATAATTGGAAATATTTTATCAGTTCAGTTGCCCTTCAGGCTCTTTAACGTTTAATCAGCCCGTAATAAGGTGACATTTGCTGGCCTTAGGTCGCGGAAATGTCACATGTTCAACTAGCTTGGTAGTGTGCTGCGAGTTGTTTAGGTTAGAGGAAATCATGTTATATACAGTATAATTCAGTTATTTGCACGTGATAATAAAACCTTTTTTTCCATCTTTTAGATCATCGTCCTGTGGAATTGTGATAAGCCTCTCCCTGCCAAGCACCGCTGGCCGGCCACCTCTGTGCCCGTCATCGTCATCGAGGGGGAGAATAAGGTGAGCCTTTTTTAACCCTCATTTAACTTAAGTTGTGATCACTATCATTTCTAATTACACAGCATTTTTCTTTAACTGTAAAGCTACTGTATCTCGGCCCATTTCATTCAGTCGGACAGTTTCTGGGAGTTAATGAGTTTCGATTTGTGCTGCACTGATTCCATTAAAGGACATTTTGTGTGGTTTCAATTAAAGCTTAGTAATAGGAATAATATACATTGGAGGGGGAAAAGCGTGGCTGAGAAGCTAATGCATATTGTAAGAAAGATAAGGAGGCAATAACGGGTAAGTAGCTTTTATTTATTCTTAATGTTTTTATTGCATTTTGTTCTTTAATCATAATTAAATGAAGTCACACAATCTATCTGGAGAAATAAGTCACAGTTAATTTGCTAAATGCACTTTAGATACACACACTAGATACAAATCCAGAAGACGAGATACAGCATTGATTTAATTATTTTTCAGCTTATATTTTATTAAATGTGTTTAATGACTCATGACCCTCAAATCTATGCAGCCATCTAGAAGCACAAGTACACAATCTTTATTTAAATAAATGTACTTTTTAGAGATTCAATTAAAGATTACTTTTATTAAGGTCAGGAATAAAAAGCAAGCTGGAAAGTGACAAATAACCATCAGAATTTCCCAAGGTTCAATTTGATATCTTCAAATAACTTGTTTTGTTCAAAGTTACAATTAAAAGTCTCAATATAATCAGTTATTAAGCTGCAAAAAGAGATCTGTTATCAAATAGTTGTAGTTTATTATTTGTGTGTTGATTGACTTTCTGTCTGGATAGTCTGGTCCTTCATTAATATCTCCTTTCACCAACATCACTTCATTAAAGGTTCCCTTTTATACTCTTTTTCAACAATATATTACAGGTCTCAGATCACAAAACATTTCTCTAAAGTGTTTGGCTCGAAATACCAAACAGATAAAGTATTGTAGCATGCCATAAACCCCTCTGATCCCGCTCTGTTTCATAAGTGCTGATTCTGTGTCTGTAGCTTTAAATGTTAATGAGCTGCTGCTGGCTACGCCCCTCTGTGAGATGATTGGTTAAAAAAAACACAATGGTGCTCTAGGAGCTGATAAGGTGGGTGGGTGTTACCTTGGTTGGTTATTGGCTAATGGTTGCACAACCAAAAAAACGTTCACAATCACAAAGTGGCCAAAATCTGATCAGCTCATTTTCATGCAAAAAATTTTAGCAGTTTTTTAATCTGTTTTCTCAATATTTGTAGATACAGTGGGAAAGAGAATAAAAATATTGCTCAATAATCATGTTTACCATGTGTGAGTCAATTTTCTCAGAAGATTTTCTCATGTCAGTCTGGGGATGAGTTGTTTTTTCCTCTGTTCTTATGACTGACGCTGTCACAGGAGACACGAGAGAAGTTAAGCTTCCAGCCTGAGCTATGAGTGTGCCTCACTGGCATTTATTATGACAACCATATTAGGCTGAAGACTCTTCCCTGGTGAAGGGCTTTCTGTGTCTCTCTTGACATCCCTGTGACCCCTCCTTGTCAGAGTCAAAGATCAGACATGGACTCACAGGGTGAATATTGGCCTCTAAATGCTGATCTAACTTTGTTTATTGAGGTTGTTCTTTGGAAAAGGAAACAGAATCTGGTCGCTCATCTGTATTCGGGGATGTCAGACTCCAATCCAATACAGTTCTCTCCACCTTCCATTCGTGAAGACTTAACTTCACCTGCCAATCAGAGGAAGTGGTTTTCACATCAGTGTCAGTCACCCGGCGGTAGGCTGGGTTTATGGTTTACCTCTCCTCGTGGCTCTGAGTGCTTTCTCCCAAGCTGTCAATCACAGTGGGAGGGTTCCGTCGTGTGTAGCCGTGTGTCCGTGGAACACGAGCAGAACAGGCTTAGTGTGCTGCCGTTGTGTGTGTGTGTGTGTGTGTGTGCCAGGCAGCCTGTGGTTTGTTGTAGTTGTGGCGTGTTCTGTGTTAACTGTGGCGAGGCAAGCTGTGTTCTTCCACCCCACCGAGGAAAAGAGGGAGAAAGAGACGGAGAGAGAATTTATCATCCCTTTTGCCTTGTTTCCTGCCTCTTTCTTACTGATACCCTGTCTCTTTCATCCCCTCAATCATTTACGTCCTCTCTTTTCCCTCTTTATAATTTCCTCATCCTATTTTTTTGCAATCGCTTCATTTCCTTTTCCTCTCTTATTTTGCATTTTACTTTATTTTAAACACTCTTCTCAAAACTTTCGCCCACATATTTTTAAACACAAAGGTAAAAATGACTCTTAGTCCCCTAATGGTTCCTTTCCCTTTTTTTTTTTGTATTGTGTAGACAACACTCAAATTTCATTTTCTGTGAAGTCTATTTCCAGGAATAAAGGCCTACTTTCTCATCCAAAGCCTCAACATTTCAAGTAATACAATAAAAAAAAAGGCTGAATCCTTATCCTCCATATTTTTAAACTGAGGTAAAAAAATACTAAAATGTTCATTGTAGAGTAGTTTGAGTCACACACAGCCATCTTACTGCCATGAATTCTCATCAACGCACCAAATGTGTATAAATCCGCAGAAGAATTCACTTCAGTTTGAGTGAATCTTGCAAAAAAACTACATTGCCCATCTGTGTTGGAAATCACTAAGCCTTTTTAAGAGTGACAAACATTGTTAGTGTATCTCTTGTCATGGGATTTGTTGACAGTTAAAAAAAACATGGAATACCACCACCTTATTATTTAACAGTTTACCCTCTATTCCTCCCTCTGTCCTTCCTTCTGTCTCTCTGGCAAGTTGGCCAAAAAGCTGCTTTATGACTGTTGATTTAAGCCGTGTGAGAATCCCTGCAGCGCTTAATATGGTTTACACAAACGGGTGGTCCTTTCTCTCCCTTCTCCGTCTCCCTGCTCTGCTGCTGTCCTTTGGAGAGGAGGTGAAGCACTGGAGGCAGATTCCTGCAGTAAGAGCTCACATTCCTGGAGAGCACCAAGAAGCCCCGGGCTAATGTGTCACACTTCTAACGTTACAAACCATCAGGGAGTTGGAAACACCAGCCTCTCATCCTGTCTTTTCTTGTTGTTCGTCCCTTTTTGCTTTTTGTCTCGCCGTCACTTTCTCCCCTCTTGTCTCCAGCTCTTCTTTGCTGGTATTCCCTCTGACACGTTCTAGTGAAAAACATGAGGTTGTTTTGTTTTTCTCTACATGCCTGCAGGATATTAAAGCAGTGATGGTGACAGTGGAATTGAGAGGGAGGAGCTCTCCTATCAACTCTCATTTTCTCCGTCCTCGTCTTCGTCCTGTTAATATAAATGTCACTCTCTAGCCTCGGCTCATCCGCCCTTCTTAACTAAGAGCGACAGTATGAATTTTGAGATGCTGTTGCTGGCTCTGGTGGGGGTTTTTTTTTGGGAGAGGAGTACATGATGCTTGAACGAGCCCCAAAACAGAAAAATCAAGGCTCCGCTGTGGGAGATAGTGGATGGAAATCCATGATTCATACTTAATTGTATGGCTTTAAAAACATCTCAATGTAGATGTAAGCAAGTCTTAAATAACAGCTTCAAATATTAAAACCTTGTTGTGTTGCGTATTTATGACATTTAAGCAACATTATGTCCTTTTTCATCTCAAACCTGCTTCTTTATGAAAGATATGTTTGGGCCAGAGAGTGCCTTTATTGGAGATGCAGGGTTATGAGAGGAGATAAAGGGGAGACATCCAGCGAACCGATCCTACAAACAAATCATCAACACATGCTACTCTTAAAGTTAGAAATCAGGTCTTCAACACTTTATTTTTAGTATAAAATATCACTAAATGCAGTTATTCTATATTATATAGCCTAGAGGCAAAAGCTATGTGAACGCTATCTATCTTTTTCTTTTTACCAACATTTGTAAGTGATATAGCCTGAAATATAATACAAAATCTGCATCAGAGAGTCTGACGAGCAACAGTGCACAACAAACTGAACCAGTGTCATCGTCCTTGAATCAGAACAGACTCATTTTGAAACGATAACCAATTATTTCTTTATGTCATACCGAGCTATAGCTTTAGAAATTGTAAAGATTTGCTGCTTTTTCTACCTTGCATCACCCTTGTGTACCTGAAAGTGTTGTCTTAAGAACACCTGCTAGACGTCTAGAAAATGAAATCATGCAACAGACAGCTTTGAATACTGCAAGCTGAAGGCCTTGGTGAATCATACCGCCTGCTACAGCTAATCAAATGAGTCAAAACCCAAACACTGGAGCAAATCATACCTGTTTTACATTTTAGGATGTTCTTTTAATCAGTTATCGACGTTGTACTTGTCTCTGGTGTTTGAGATTTAACTCTTCTGACCCGCTTGGTGTAATTCTAAAACTAAAATCTTTTGGTTGGCTTTAATGAGCAACTTGAAGACATCACCTCGGGCCTTTTTCAATATTTTACAACATTTTAAACACTTACAGGTTGGTCGATAATGAAAGAAGTCATTATCTGCAGCAGTAGAATGGAGAACAGGCTCTTCACAACTCCACAGTAAAGCCATGCTTTCCTCTCGGTGTTTGTTGCTGCCGTCGGCTGTAGGAGTGATAAAGACCCATTGAGAGTGAGGTCACCCTGCTGTAGCGAGTCACCCATACAATGCCAGGAGTTGATAGAGAAAGAAGTCAACACTGACTATTCTCCAATGTAAATAAAAATACTTTTCAGTGCAGGCGGCGATTTAAAATAATTATTTTTCTTACAGAGGCCTGACCTTGAGTGCTGTGCTCCATAACTGAATAACAGGCTGTTAGTGTGTGTATGTTTAAACTGTGTATCTGGAAGTGTTTCTGTGTCTATGTCCATTAAAGTTATGTTTCGTGAGCAGTATCTTGTTTGTGTGGGAGGTTGTTTAAGCCCGAGCACACATCCAGCAACTGACACACACACTTTGTCAACAAGAAGCTGCTGTGTTCTCATCCGAGCGCTTTTCATCACAGCAACAAACCGAGAGACTTCCCTGTCGAAATGTCCTCAAGATGTTGCTCTCTACATCCACCCACCAGGCCCTGGACACCATCACTCTCTGCGCTTCCAGTAAATATTCAAGGACTGTCATTTGGTTTAATTTGCCGTTAGATAAATGCACTCGGTTTCTAAACAGTGGTGGATAGGAGCGGTAAAATTGTCCCATATGCAGGACACATGAATCATGCTGTATGTGTCTGGCTGCATTTATGTGTTTTTATTGATTTAAAAGAGAAAGACGAGCCCAGCGGCAGTAATGGAAACTTGTATCAGCACTTTATCACTGTTGGAAATGGGAGGGCAGCGTGCAGTAAAGCGTAGGATATTGGCTTTTTCTTCTCTTCTCTGTGCGCTGTTGTTTGTTGATGTGATGCCTTGTTGTCTCCCATGAATTTGTAAGGGCGTCATCAAAAATACATAAAGTTGATAGTTGATGCAGAAAAGTTTGTATAAAATGTGTCTCCAGGTGAAGCTCTGCCAGTAAATATCAGTTAAAAACTTGAGCTTTGGGTAGACACTGAAAGATCAAGACATCAGGGTAGCTGAGATCATCCTGAACAGTTATATAAGCCATATTTATACACTAACACTGGATTGTTTGACTACTTTCATGTGAAAACTTTCATATGTGTTTGATGAACTCACAAGGATCAGTTCATTACATTTGAGTGTCTTTCATCTCATTGTTTTGATTCCTTTGGCACACATTTTGACTGTTTTTCTTTCACTCTAATACTGTACTGTGGCTTTAATTACGCTCACTATTGGCAGACCCCCAAAGCTGTACACTTTGTACAAGCATCAAACGACAGATAAAGTTAGCTGGAAAACATGGTGGAGCCTTTGGCAGCTAAAGTGGTTTCCCTCTGGAGTTGGTAGAGACCAAAATCAGAGCTTAAAGGAAAGATGTTAGATAAAAAAGCCCATATTTTGAACAAATTCCTCGATTCAACCTTCAAGACTTTAGAAACACATGTAGCTGTTTCCATGTGAACATTTGGCTCTTGTTTCTATTCATGAACATCTCAAAACTGTTGGTTCAAAAGGCACCTGAAAGAAGAAAGGGGCAAACATTTTCCACAACTTTCAGAAACTTGCTGTATGAGGAAAAAAATGTGATCCTGTGATTTCTCCTACAGGTGATGAGCAGTCGCTTTCTGCCCTACGAGACCATAGTGACCGATGCTGTCCTCAGCCTGGATGAAGACACCGTGTTGTCCACCACAGAGGTTTGTTGTAATATAATAAAGTAGAGAATAGAAAACTTTTGCTCTCTTTCTATCTGCCTCTTGTCTCGATAGTCTGGTCCTCTTGAGACAAAACAAAGATCCAAACCCTCTCCATGTCCCCAAAGCAGCTCTGATTGTATTTTCCCTCTGTATTGTTATCACTCTTTTGGTTTGTCCCCAGTGTGTTCAAGTTATCGCACTGAAACTAAATTCTTAAATCGCTTAAACTACTCTAACTTTTGCTCCCACTGCTTTACTTTTTTCCCCTATTCACATCCATACATACGTTTTGGAACCTGTAATTACACCGTACCTCCCCATTCCCCTATTGGAGAGTAGCATTATGGGCATTTTTGTTCCACATGTTGTCAGGACTGTTCGTGTTTTTCCCGGGGACAGGTTTTGGCGCGGCACCATGGGAAGCCAGATGCTGCTTTGGACAGAGTAGAATTAGATCTCATAAAGGCTGTTTGTGCCGAGGATGAAAATGGCATGGCAGAGCTGGCAATGGAGGGAAAATCCAGCGCCGAAAAAATGAATTGACCAGTGTTTCTCACATGGAGACAGTTGGATTGTGTACACAAACATTAGGTTCTGGGAAACATAAACGCCAGTAAGAATAAACAATTGAGTGCAAAATGGCATCACTTTTTGGATAGCTCTCCTCTTCTCCCCAGCCTTTCTTCCTTGGTGAGAAGCAGAGTAAATATTCATAATAAAATAAAAACTAGCATCCAGCTCTCCTTTTTTTCCCTTTTTTTTTAAATAATGTATTGTAATAATATGCCAGCTGTACTTCCGTTTGATACTGGTTCAACGGGTTTTCTTTGTGACTGTGTTATTATTCCAATTCTCTCTTGCTTTGCAATGAAAGCAAGAGAGGAAGAGAAGCAGAACTCTCTTCTTCTCTGCTATAGGGATTTGTTGGTGAGCAAAACTTGTGGCAGGAAGAGATAAAAAACGATGTGTATTGTGTTTTATAGTGGGGTTTGACATAAAGTAAGCAGTGTCAGTGAAGTACATTGTGGTAATATGTGGTGTAATGCAAAACAGGCTGTTGCAGGAGCAGCTGAGCACTTTTTGATGTTCTCATCTGATTATTTGATTGAATGCTTTGATCGTGTCCTCAGAAGTTGGCTTCAGGCAGCTGCTGAGGAAAGACTGCTTTGTGCTTGATGAGGTTTTGCCGCCGTTGTATTTTCCCTATGGTGTCTTACATCGTGCACAGCCTATTGTCTCATGCCTTCCCTCTTTGTTTGTTGTTTAGATTAATGAATACTGTAAATAGAACATTAATTGCAACCAAATGTTATTTCTCAAATTGTGAATGTCATGCTTTATACCTGCAGTGTATAACTTTTGTCTCCCCCCTCTGGCAGGGAGAGTAATTACACAAACTAGCACGGGAAAGTCGACTAACAACTCCCATATGCTCCAAAATACAAAAAGTTCCGCATTCCATCTTTAGATATAAAACTGACAAAATAAATGTGGGAATACTTTTCTTGCCTTGTGAATCAGTTTGGAGTTCATTAAATTAACTTTTTGGTTGTGGAGGCTGGTGTTTATCCTGTCTATCTGGTAGTAATGCAGTTATAATTGTTTTAATATGTATGTGTATTGCTTCGTTCGGATAGGTACATGTAAAGGCTTAACAGTTGGAATAGTTGTATAGTCATTGGAAAGTAAAGCTTGCAATAAACAACCAGGGTACCTGAGTTTATTTGACAACATTGTGGAGATATGTCAGTCAATATATTGGTAACAACTGTCCTGATAGATAGATAGAATCGGAGGATGAAACCCTCTTTGTTAGTCACATACATGCAAACAGCAGAGCACACACAGTGAAATTGGTCCTCTGCATTTAACCCATCCTAGTACTAGGAGCAGTGGGCAGCTATTGTGCAGCGCCCGGGGAGCAATGGGGAGGGGGGATTGGAGGTGTCCGGTGCCTTGCTCAAGGGCACCACAGCAGGGCATAGGAGGTGAACTGGGACCTCTCCAAGTAGTAGTCCACTTTCCATATTTCAAGTCTGTTTGGGGACTTGAACCGGCAACCCTACCATTCCCAGTCCAAGCCCCTACTTACTGAGCCACTGCTGGACTGATCAATTAGAGGAATAGATGATTTATAAAAGTGATAAACACCATTTGAAATGATTTTTCCACAACCTGGCAACCCAACTATTATAACCAATCACTTGTAAAACTGATTAAAACTCATAAGGAAATATGTTTGTTATTATATTAACTAATTCATTTCCACTTAAAATAGATGAGTTATCAGGGAGTGGTGCTAATAGAGTTGTAAGTATCATGTCTGCATCATATATGTAAAATTCTGTATTTTTCTGTCTATCCAGGTGGATTTTGCCTTCACCGTGTGGCAGAGTTTTCCAGAGCGAATCGTTGGTTACCCGGCTCGCAGCCACTTCTGGGACAGCAACAAGGAGCGTTGGGGCTACACATCCAAATGGACCAACGATTACTCCATGGTGCTGACGGGGGCTGCCATCTACCACAGGTACAGCACACGCTTCACATGTTCTGTATAACTTCCACTAGCTGTTTATCTCCTCTCTGTCCCACCGCACTCCACTGTTTTCTTTCATGCTCTTTTACTTCTGCTCTGTTCTCCTTCCGTTATACGGGGGATCACAGCTTTGCTCTCCGTCTCCTGTGTTCAGTCGTCTTTCTTTTGATACAACACTTTGATGCGGTGATCTGTAGATTATAAAAGTAGGTGTGATGTTCAGTGTTGCACAGCCTCGGGAAACCAGTGTTTTGACACTGGATATGTTTTATCCCCAAAAATGTCAATTTGTCTGCATCACAGCGTTTCATAGTTCCTGCGTTCAGTTTTACTACAGGCCTGTCAGCTTTAATATGGTTTCACTCAGCTGTGTTCGGGGCAGTGCATTAAGCTGAAGCCAGCCAATCACAGGAGCCGGGCGCTTAATCGCTTTCAATAACTCAGGCGCTCGATCTGTCCTCGAACACGAGCAATCAGTCTGTTGATGAACAGAGTTCTGCCCAAAGGCTTCAACCTGGAACGTAAAGGTGTCTCAAATTTGAGGTGCTTCTTAATTAAGTTGTCGTCGCACTTCTTTGTGACGCTGCCCTTCGGCCATCCATTAGGTTCTGAAACTGCAGGATGGCTCCCCTTTACAGTGATGCTTTGAGGCATTCATCCAAAACCAAAGTTCTGAAATTGTGTGAACTTGCTCAGCATTGTTAGAGAAGAATGTAAAAGCAAATCAATATACAATTTAACGTGTGCAATTTGGAAAAGGAAATGAGAAAAAAATTGAACCAGACCACATTTCACAGATATACAGTTTTCCCGAAAAGAGGCAATTAAAAAACAAATGAACATCAACAAAGTTAGCAAATCAAACCCTTAATCTGCTTTATTTTCCAATGAAATGCGTTCACTTTTGATTCTTAATGTAGTTACACTTGGCGTTTGTGTGACAGCCTGGGCCACACACACACACAAACACACATACAATGTATTTTTAATTTTTGGATGTTCCTATGTTCAGATTTATCTGCTTACATTGATTTAGGGTCCTAGGGACCCAGTGTATAGAGTTTTTTTATTCACTGTGCTAAGCAATCATTCAACTAAGTGCAATTGAATCAGAGGACGCTTGCTATTTTATAAAAATGTGCTCTAAATAATATTTCTATAGCTATTGCTGCTACATTCCCATTTGCACTATTGGACAGTATATTGCATAAAGTGGTGTTTTGAGGTTGTGTCTTGTTATTTATATTGTATTTACTTCTTGAAAGGCCAAGACAAATCTACACTGAGATGGCTGATAAATTAAATCTAATCCATCATTATTTCAGGGTCTCAGGCTTTTTCCAAGCTACCCAGGTCATTATCCTCTTCTTTATTTCTAAATTATTTTCTGTCCTCTCTTGCAGGTACTACCATCACCTCTACACCAACTTTTTACCCACAAGTCTGAAGGGCATGGTGGACCAGCTGGCCAACTGTGAGGACATCCTGATGAACTTCCTGGTCTCTGCGGTCACCAAGCTGCCGCCCATCAAAGTCACACAGAAGAAACAGTACAAGGAAACCATGATGGGACAGGTAAGACAGTATTCAAGCCCTTCTCATGACTGTATCCATGTCATTTTAAATGTATTGTGGATTACTTCAATGAATCATTAGAATTCAGCACTGGCAAGAGCAAAAACCAAAAACAGGACGGCTGTGAGTTAAAAGAATTAGTTTGCATTAGAGAAAATTCAGTTGATAATATGATTAAACTCCTCAAAATCTCACATTTAGAGTTATAATATATTCCACTTTGATTCCATCCTTTTTATAAATGGTGATTCATGCTGGAGCCTGCGTTGTTTTCTTCCCAGCATCAGTGTGTGTCATGGCCTTTCAGCTACTCTTGCTGCTCTATGAACAGCATGAATTATTCTGTTAAAATGCTTTGGTGCGGCCCGTGGGTAAACAGGACAAGTCACTCACTGTACAGCCAAGAGACAAAAGCACAGAAAGGAGTCGTGTCAGTTTTATGGCTTTTTAGAGTTTCTAGTCCGGCTCAAGTCTCCCAAATATAGAATATGATACAGCTGATGATTTATTGAGAAACATTAATGTCCTTCCTCATTTATTAATGGGTTTCTCTCATAGTGTCTGAAATGTGACCATGGTTAAATGAAAGAATGCAGATGACTGTTATCGTCAAACTTTCTCATTTAATGAGAACCTCTCTCTCCTGCCAATGATCTGAGGCTATGGTTTCTGTCTGGCATAGCCTCACATCCCATCCCATCGACACCACTCCACCAGGTTCAAAAAGAGTTCATCACAATTGCTTTTGAAGTGGATCTGAAGTCATTCAGCCTAAACTAGGATATTGTTCCAATGGTTTTCCATACAGTTGAATTGTTTTGTGTTTATGGTGAGTTTTAAGCTCGCTATTCCAACAGTTAATCCATTTAGCTAACTGTAGCTATTTTCTTACTATTACTACTGTTACTACTATTACTACTACTACTAACAATTTAAAACTGGTAACCATATAGTGTAGTTAATTATGTTAAGTACTTCATTGGGTATAAGTACCCCGCGGTTATGAATCACTAAACTAAAGTAGGGTTTTGTCTAAACCGGGTAACGGGCGCTGCGCCCTCGTGCCAAAATGCAGATTTTTCTTGTAAAATTTTAAAGTGATGCCAGAAAACAATATTTCTGTCCTTAACATTTTTTACAATTACTCCAAAAATATGAAAATCTTGTCAGAACAACCGTAAAACGGCATACAAAGCTTTGTTTTTATGGAGCTCTGACGTCTTCTTTTTGTTTACGTCTGTGGCGCCATCGTATACGTGCGTCATGTTCTTCTATATAAATTAGCGCCGTCATACTATACTTTTCTTTGTCAGTTATAATTGTTATTAAACATGTCAGCGCTGTTCTTGTTATCCTTAGTTTGAACCTTTATGCTTATTGTAAGTCGCTTTGCGTAAAAGCTGTGATAATACGAAGCTAAACTTCTTCTTCCTCTTCCCCCTAGTCTTCAAGGGCTTCTCGCTGGGCTGATCCGGACCACTTCGCCCAGCGGCAAACCTGCATGAACAAGTTCGCCAGCTGGTTTGGCGCCATGCCGCTGGTCCACTCTCAGATGAGGTTGGACCCCGTCCTGTTCAAGGACCAGGTCTCCATCCTGCGCAAGAAATACAGGGACATTGAGAGGCTCTGACAGGACCGGCGCCCCCTCGCGGGAGACCCCACGCAGGGGGAGGCGCGTGAGAGAGACTCAGTGGAGAGTAGAAGGAGTAGTAGGACTACAGCGGGGTGGACAGGGAGCAACACTGCTCTGTCTTCCACTCAGCACATTGCCAATGACCACAGCGCCGCTGCTGCCAGGACTTGACGTGTGAAGGGATGAATAGGAAACAAGCAGATGGCGTTTGGATACAAAAAACACAAACAGAAATCGCAAACAGACAGACAGAGAAGAGTACACAAACTGATGGACATGCCAAACAGTTCTGTATGTTCTGCAAATGTGCAAACATGCAGCACACACTACTGACGACGAGAACTCTTGGATAGAATATTTTTTTGTACAACATGAACAAGCACGACATTGACTTTCCTGCTCTCTCGGCACATGTGCAGGACGGTAGAAGAGGGAAGGTGTACACGATCACAAACCTGGCAAACCCGGCCCACCATAAGTCCTACTGATCGCCCCTAGCAACCCTCCCCCAGCCTGCATCAGGATGTAATACTGGACTTCCCAATCCCCTGCTTTATAGCCCAGGAAACCCTGTTCTTCAGTTGATTTGATTTCTGTACAAATCAGCTCTTTGGTGTCACTGTTGACTCTTCTCTCTAAGAGGTTTCAAATCAGAGCGTCTTCAGTGTCATATTTTCATTCTCAAGGGAGAAACGTAAACAGCAGTGTCCTACCCATTATTGAAGTGTTTTTTTTATATAGCAAAGCAGCCATTATTTCTTGAAATGCTCAGCTTCCTTGAGCCTGAAAACATCCCATCTCTCCTCTCCCCGGCTCACTCCTTGATGTGCTGATATAGCTTTTATAATGGTCCCTCCGCCGCCCCGTTATCACTGAGTTAAGTTAGAAAAACATCTACTTTCATATCCCATTTTCCTCTCACCCTCACCACTGCATTTGTACTTTTCTCATCTTTTTTTTTTCACTTACTTTCATCATCCTTTATTCCCACCCTCCAAACTCTCGACTTCGCTCTTATGCGCGTGTGTGTGAGTGTGTTTATGTGTGCGTGCATGTTGTGTGCACAGAGCCTTGAAAAGTTGGCTCATCCAACCATAAGCTCAAGCGGAGTACATTCTCCTTCCGTTGGAATGAGCGAAATGAACATTTCTAGATGAAATGGAGCATAACGTTGCTTTCTAACCCAAACTCGTTTCGCCCATTTATTCTTCCTGCATGGCCTCGCAGCACCATCCTTACATGGAGGAACGGAAAAACATTTCAGACCATTGCGGGTCTTTAGTGGCCGGTGTCATTTCACAGGAGTGCTTGTAGAGAGATTTTAGTTTTTAAACGCTGAGCGCATCAGTGCCATTCTGCCATCAGGGTCTGCGTTTAACAATTGTTTATTGCACATCACGTTGCCTACATCATTTCGAGATGCCTAGACGCTCTTGTGTTGAAATATTTGAGTCATCAGTCCAATGTGGCTGTCCTGCCGTCACGATTTTGTGTCCCCCGTGACCTCAGAGCCGTTAAATTGACAAAAGGTTTTCTCCTCCATTTGTCAGGCAGAGATATGTTTGGGCTTCAATTAAGTAAAGCTATTTCAATTGGAGTGCTGTTTTATTCCCAGGAGACAAGCTGTTGATGAAACACTCTAACATTACGGACGGCTGTGATGGGGAAGCAGTGACCCACAAACATGACCTGCTGGCTGATGCTAGCCTTGGGAGAGCTTTTTTTTCCCTCCCTGCCACACAGCCTCCCTGTTACTTATAACATCTGCTCAGATCGCCCATAGTATTTACGGCAAACCGCCTAACATTTTGCACCTTAAATGACCTTATTGGTATTGGACAACCATACGAGATCTAAATGCTTAAATGACTAGCTCCAGCGGCTTTGAGCGCAGGCAACTCTCATATTTAGTTTTCAGACTCATAATGAAAGCAGCATGCTTTTAGTGGCCTTTCTGTCAGGCAGGCATTCAGCGTAATGTCTGTTCAGTGTGTGTGTGTGTTAATCATTAGCTTACATCCACATTGTCATTATCAGCGTCACACATGTTTTACTTTGGTTTTTATCTGTTTTCATTGTGTTCTACGAATAGATTATATGAAATGTATTGTAAAGCCTTTTCAGTGTCAACAAAGGTGTCGTTCACGCTATGAATTGTCATATCCAAATGCTGCCATTGCAAAGCTACTCTGTTTTCAGCATTTATCAAACAGCAGGACTATCATGTGTTTTCTTTCTCCCCATCATTGCATTAAATGTATTTGCATTCTGTGACTTCTAGTTTGGAGTGTTAGTTGTTTTGCCAGGAGAGATTTACGATCTGTTTAATGTGGAGTCACAGCAGCAAATGTTCTCTCATCTATAGTACAGAACGTGATTCTGGGAACGACACACTCCTTACTCTGTGTGCATCTGGTTCCTATTCCTCCTTCTTGGGAGAACCATATTGTTTGAATCCATACCAAGCCTTTCATGTTCAATCATTTGAATCAATGTATGTGGATCATCTCAAGAGAACCGCGTCCCCCAGCTTTGCAGACATTTCAAACGCAAAACACACCGCTCATTTCAAATCAACGCGCCTCTCAGCACTGTATATAGGCATATATTTATTTTTTGAAGAAAAAAAAACAGTGTACGATTTGAGATGACGTGGCGCAAACATAAGACTGATCCTGCATCGCTGAGGGCAGTTAATGGTATTTATTCAGATTATTTTCTATGCGCTGCACATTAATCCACAAAGATGCCAATACACAGCTCTTGTTATGTTTCACTGTGCGTTGGTTTTCCAGGGACACTTACTCACACTCTGTCTCAAACCGAACTCCCAAAGAGAGAGAGAAAAAGTCTTCAGAGTTGAGTTTTAACTCTAAAACATCGAACACACCAGTGATCTAGAATTGGATTGGGAGTCTGTGCGGGAGTCAAATTGCAAAGTCCCAATAAAGACTACGCCAACTGACACATGGAAAATAATAAGCAGCTGGGTCCTCTGAACCAGATGGAAACATTTTCAGATTGTGCCGTAACATCTTCCCCCCATGCATTACAATAATGGGTCTGAAGCTGTCTCACACTGTGTTTAAATTGCCTCTTTTCAAAGCCTGCTTTCAGGTCAGATAACTTGGCAACAGAGACCTGCTCCATCTCTCAGTTGGCGTGCTGTACGGTATGTCGAGTCCGGTGCTCCATCAGAGTGGGACGGATGTGATTTAGGCCACCTGGAAAACCTCTGCATCCGCTTATAAAGCCTCTGTCATTTGATTAGGGGGAACATTATGCAAGTTATCATTGTGTGCATGAAAACAGATGGAAGAAGGTTTACCCAAAATGTGCCAGGCAGTCGGTGTTTATAGTGTCAACAGCATGTGTGCTGGAAACTAGTCTGTTCTTGATTTGTGCCTTTTTATCAACATGTGAGTTCTCGAGATGCCGAGCACTGTCTGTCCTAGACCTTTCCAGTAGACGGGCAGCAATAGCAGCAAACGCAGGGCCCCAACAGCCCTGCATTCATACACTGGATGAGTCACAGCTTCCATTCCCTTATTCCAAAACCCTGTTTTCATCTTTGTGTTTGGACACTGTTGCTAAGGTGACAACGTATGACCACTTCCTGTTTGGGATTATTTATCAGTGATTTGGCTGTTATCACTTTACCAGTCAGAAGTCAAATCTGTTGATCTGGAAGGACTCGGTCAAGCCCAACTGTCCTGATGCCTTCTCCTCCCTCCTACCATGTAATTAACAGAAGACTTTTATAGAGGTCACAAATGAAATAGGTAAATGCCAATTTTGTAAGAATGATTTATAAAAAAATAAACTCTTATTTGATGATAACTGCATTGCATTGTGCCGTTTCTTTACAGTGTTTTTAAATGTTTGCTGTGAAAAGAATCAACATGTTATACAATTGAATGTCACAATAAAGGCAGGTCAAAAGTCACACAACAGTATGCCATCAAAAATCATACTTTAGTATTTTTAAAACTCCTATATTGTGCCATAAAAAGTCAGCAAGGACTGGCATGACATGAGTCAGAGAATGTCATAAAAAATGTTTTATCATATTGAGTACTACAAGTACATAAAAATGTTACAATAACGATGGCCATAAAAATGACATAGTATACTACGCAATTAAACAAGACACAGTATAGTAAAAAAAAATAAGGAAAATATCATCGTACAGTGTCATAAAAATATAATGGGAAATATCATAGGATGGTATGCCAAAATAAATAAATAAAAGATGTCATAGTATGTCAAAAAATATCATTTTATAATATACCTTGGATATCATTTAAAAATCATTTTTTTAAAATGCCATTGCATAGTTTGTCATAAAAAAAGCTCATAATTTAGTATGTCATTGAAACTTTACAAAAGAGGTATGTCTTGAAAAGATTGATAATATCCAAATAAAACGACATAGTATAGTATGTCAAAATATCACTAAAAACTCAAATGAATGGTACGTTGAACATTTCTGAAATAATTAAATAGTATAGTATGTCAAAATATCAGAAAAACAGGATAGTTTAGTATGTTGAAAATATTAGAAAGTGACATAGTATAGTATTTCAGAAATAACCCCAAAAATGACATATTATAGTATGTCAGGAATATGAAAAATAACATAGCATGATATGTCAAAAGTGTCAAAAAAATAGGCATAGGCATTTATATTATGCCATATCATCGCAAAAAGCGCCATTTTATTTTATCAAACATTTTATAACAACACAACATAGTCTGTATGTCAAATATATACGAAAAAATTGTGCGTGACAATGTCTGAATATGACACTGTAGAGGATCTGCTGACACAATATCTTGCTGTATAAAGCAGGGTGTGACCCCCCCCGTACGTTTGATTTGCTTCATCATTTCTGACAGTCTGCATGGGCAAGTTACTCAGCCCCTGACCTGTGCCTCGGCTCAGTGAGAACACACTCCATTAGTACAGTCATAATGCTGCGCTGCCCTCACAGATATTATAACCACCCTGTATTAGACCTCTGGGGGGGGTTTATTAGTCACAACTCAGACCATTGATTTTTCTTTACTCCTCTGAAAGTCTTCTCACAGCTCCAAATCTGTCCTTCTGTGTCTCCCTGAGGACGATAGCCTCATAACATCTTAGATGGGACCGCGGCTTTGCCCTGAATTATTAAACGCACCCGTATCAGACACCCATATTCATCTGTGACCTGATGGCAGTGACATGTGACTGTGTGTTTGTGTGTGTGCACGCGACTCAGATTTTCGCTCATGTTGCTTGGATTGAATGATGTCTTTTGGGAATTCTTCTCCGTCCTACCCTTACTTACTCAGTCTGACGTTTCTCAGCTATAAATGGGGAATTCTTTTTCAATAGCGTCCCTGTCATGTGACCTTGTGACTCAAAATTAATGCGGCATTTTTTTACTTCACCTTTTTTTATTAGATTTTAGCAATATATCAATTTGATTTGAGTATCGTTCATATGACTATTGAGACATAAGTTTTTTTTAAGAAGCACTAAAATGCAATAAAAAGATATTTGGTCCTATTTGTCCAGTGTAGTACTACAATGCTGCATTGGTAATGAAAAACATGAAAGACTTTAATTGAAATCTGCTAAATCTTCAAACAAATACTTAAAACGTGTCATATGAAAAGAGGTTTCTCAAATCCAATTAAAAGAGCCATGTCTTATGTGTCCAGTGTAGTTATAATATCAGACTAGGATTGGGAGTCAACGGGTCACATGACATGTAAACTATTATGAAAAACCTGTTTTTACAGAAATAGTCATATAAGACAGAAGGGTGAATAATATCCAATAAAGCTGGTTGGTCTTATGTGCTCAAGGCAGTTATAGTAATGTGTATGGATATAGAGTCACATGACATTGAAGCTAAAAACTGTCTTAAAATACATTTGTAAATTCAATTCACACACTAGAAATAAAAAAAGGTGTGCCACATACTGTAAGACAAACAGTATTTTAGTGTGTTAGTAGTGAGGGATGTGCTGAAAGTGTAAAGGAAATGCATTACAGACTTGGTTTAGGGTAATTTCGGAACATTATTTGTCCATCATTGAGCAAAAAAAAGACTCTTAACGCTCGGTACATTGATAATAATATGATAAATTACCTTTAAGCACAATTCCTAGGAGTGGCTCTGAGATGCTGGAGGAATACAGGAGCGACAGACGTCAGATACATCAGGGAACAAAAATCACAAACAGAACTGAGTTTTTTAAAAATCAGAGGAAGATTTATAGTTCAGCAGAATCCTTAACAAGGCATCGTATTGACATGTCAAGTCCAATCAGAGCAGGCCATAGACGAGTTTACATATAACATCCACTCATATCAAATGAAAAAAATCAGATCATTAAAGTATGAATAAGACTCCTTATTTTGCCACAGTGTTTCTCCTTCTTTTTAAAGGTTTTAGGGGCCATATAAAATCATTTGTTTCAAATGTAGGGCTAAAACTACGATAAAAGATGAAACAGAATATATCAATGTGTTTCTACAGGCATAAACCTTCTACCGAGCTAGTACCTACAAATAGATAAAACATAATATAATAACTCTTCAGATTATGAAATCCTTTTGTTGATTAAAATGTCGAGGTAGACAGAATATCTTCTGCCGTCGTCCACACTGATGTCACTTTACTCCCAGTCTTCATGTGTCTCGATCTAATTTCTCCTTCCATTGTTACAGGTTTTCTTCAGGTTGATATTGCCAAAGTCCCAATTTCTTCGGTAAAAGTGCCGCCTCAGCCAGCATTTGGTGCCCTGTCGCACATCCAGTAAACAACCAGACCTCTCCGTCCATTAGGTGTAGTATATGTGTGTGTGTGTGTGTGTGTGTGTGTGTGTGTGTGTGTGTGTGTGTGTGTGTGTGTGTGTGTGTGTGTGTGTGTGTGTGTGTGTGTGTGTGTGTGTGTGTGTGTGTGTGTGTGTGTGTGTGGCTCAGCTCCTGACTGCCAGCATGGAGTTGATCTCCCAGATGAGGTTACGCAGTTGGTCCATGATCTGCTTCAGCTGCTGGTTCTTCTGTTTCAGCTTCTGTGGATCAAATGACAAAAGAAAAATGATGTATCTGAGACGCACAAATCTACAGATATGAAAGTCAGATTGCCTTTTTGTCTGCTGAAAAAACACGGGTTTACAAAAGATCACAAACACAACAAATACCTTACACAAACAAAGCAATGACAATTCAGCAGAAAACTAATAATTCAAGCCTAACACTGGTACTGAAAAGTCCCGTGGAACCAAGTTTAAGCTGCTACACTTTACAAAGGTTTCCCTGGCAGCACTTCTTTAGCAACAAGCTCATAACACTGCATAAACTTCACACTTCCTGCACTACTGTAAGTCCTTGTAAAATATAATTTACTTCACCATATTAATGAAGAAACAGTTTCCAGATGTTATGTTGTTCCTAAAGACTGTTGTTATTGTTGCTGCTAGCATGAGAACATTAACAGGGAGGTTTTTCCCAGTCGTAAAATCCCATGAGAAACACATTGGATGCTAACATGCTGATGCTAATTTGCTAATATATTGTTAAACACTTACGTAACATATAAACAATAACAACTGAGTCTGATGGGAAAGCTTTTAGTTTGGCAGGTATTTGATCATAAAGCATATTGGGACAATTTTTGGTAGAAATTTCACTTGCAGTTGGCACAAGATAAAAAGTGAGGGTCAGGAAACCATTCATTTCAGGCATAAGTTTAATGACAATTATCCATCGGTTGTTGACAAAGCTTGGCCAAAGTTAATGATCAACATTTTCATAGCTACAGCTTTGTTGCTAACATGACAACAAATTCAAATATATTTATGACCCATAGCTAAAGATTTACATCCTCAGTAGGAATGAATGTGTCTGGGTTCCATAGAAAAAACACATGAGTAAAAGTATTGGACGTGTTGGTTATTTTCATGGGATTTGTTGACTTAAAGAAAGAACACCTGCCTTACCCTTTAGAGTTTGTATATGGTGATGATTAATGGACCTTTGAAAGCCAAATCAATGTATGTCTTCATCCAACATACAATAAACCAAGTTTTCCCACCTGCTGATTGACCTCTCTGCAAATACTGAGTACTTAAGTGCATCAACCCTGGCTCTGCTAATCGCTAAGCTAACACATCAGGTACATCACAGAGAAGCAAACAACCCACTCTCCCGTCAGTCACTGAAGGTTTTGTCCGCTGATTGCCTCTGAATGTGCCGCCAAGATCTCTAAGTCAACAGCTGCCGAAGTACCTCAACGCCCGAGCTTTATACATAAACAAATAAAGGCTCTGCTGCTGCTGGAGAGTCGGAATAAAAACAGGTAGAGCTGCCAAATTTACGCTGCCTTTGAACGAGTACCTCGGGCAAAACGTCCACATTTAAAGGCACATTTAGCAACAGCAGTACATCACAGCTACTTACTCAGCTGCTTTTCTTCTGATGGATAGCCGAAGAGAGAAAGAGAGGGGAAGCAAAGAGCTCACTCATTCAGGAGCTACTGTATCTGCAGTGCAGTGAAATTTATTGAGATTAAATCAGTCTCACTCTCTCGGTAACACTCCTTTAGCCATGACTAATTACCAGCCATTTTTGCAGCGCAGATAACACCTTGAGCAATCGATTTCACACAGCTCTCTTAATATCAACTGTTTAGCTGATTGTCCTTGAAGATATTCCAGAGTGGAACATTTGGAGGCCTTCCAGTCTCTCTCTCCTCCTCTCTCAGGGGGTCTCTCTGCCTCACAATCTCTCTCACCCCCTCCCACTTCGAATCCCTCTTTGACTTTCACTTCAATTCTGTGTGTCTATGTGTGTGTGTTACATGGGATATGCCTCATTACCCTGATGAGCAGTTCTTGAAATAACTTGGTCATTCTCTCAGTATTAACATGATGATACCATGAGCCTTTGTCATTCCAGTCAACACGTTTTAAACAAAGAATACATTTATTTTACATAGAAAACATTTTGACATCAAGCATAAAAAAAGAGCGGCAATCATAGAAATATTTTACAAGTGTTTAAAGGCTTCAAAGGCTAAATGTACTGCTTCTGAATCCAGATTCTTTCACAAGAATCTACTCTCAGCTTTTCCTTGAAACCACACATGAAATTCCACATTTTTCACAGTGGAAATAAGAGTATGGAGGCAGCGAAGCTTTCACAGCACATTCATCATAAAAGGCTTGCTGGCATATCTTGATATATGAATAAGAAGACTGCTTTTTTCCACAGAAATTGTTCTGCAACCTCGGGAGATAAATTTCCATTCATAACCTCATAATTAGCCTAACTCTAATCCTTCACACCTATAAGGCGATGTTTGGAAAAAGGGTATACTGAGAACAAAGCAGAGGAAAGGAGCTGTGTAACATTGTTGTTTTTTTTCTGTCTGGAGAACAAGGATTTACACACAACACCTCTTGAGGAATCCAGCAGATGTACTTTTTTATTTCTTGGCCCGCCACTCTGCGCCTCGGCCCCACAATAATGTTTTGATGCCTTTTCAATCCGCTGAAGGCCTCTTCTGACACGCTTTGACACCGCATCGGCCGCGGCAGGGTGGCCAGTCAACAACTCATGAAAGTAAACAAGGAAGCGCTGTCTGAGCTCCTGTCTCTGAAGGCGTCCTGCAGACTGGCAGCCTGCCTTCCTGCTGCACATAACCTGGAAACGCTGGCAGACGTCAGAGGACTGGCGGAGGACGGTGGAAAAGCACAGTGACCCGAGAAGGAGTGGAAATGGAGATTGGCACAGGCGGAGGAGACATGTGAGTGTGTGTCGGAGAATGTGCAGCTGTGCAAGTGTTTATGGTCAGATGTGATAGCCTGTTTGGGAAGTTGGAAATGTGTGTGTGAGGGTGTGGCTGCACATAGAAATTAGTTATTAGGTGGGCATTGTTCAGTGTTTGGAATTCTATCTTATCTGTTGAAAAGGTGCAGTATCTTTGCCAAAAACAATCAGAATCAGAATCAAGTTTATTGCCGTGTACGTTTACACATACAAGGAATTAGATTTGGTGTCTGGTGCAGCGAACAAAAACAATCTAAGAAAATAAGTCATAATGGTAGGTAAAAAAATCTAAAGACAATAACAATAAGTATTTTTAAGAAACTATTTAGCACCAAAAAAAAAAGAATAGAGACAAGTATTTACACCACATTTGAATTGAAATATATAAAGAACCTTTAAAGCTAAAACAAAAAACTTAAGACAAGCTGATCTGGTGTTGTCCAAGAGTGACCCATTACTATTTGTATTATTGATGAAATAATCTGTATTTAAACATTAAATGATGTCTGACCAACAGCCCAAAAAAATATATATATATAATAATAATAATAATAATAATAATAATAATAATAATAATAATAGCGTAATACAAATCAGAGAAAAGCATCAAAGCCCCACATTTTGTGAAAAGAAAATGGGAATTTTAGCATGTTTGCTTTAAAAATGATTGATGATGACATCTCTTTCTGATCAATTAATCAATTCAGTCCTATTAGTGATGCTTCGGCACTGCAATTGTTAAATAAATACATGTTAATCTGAAGGCAACAACCAGAATTTACTGTGAAACTGGATGTTTTTAGGGTTACATTTACAGTTAGCTCACATTAGCTAAGCTTTAGTGTACGTGATCTTTATACATTAAGTCTTTTTGTTAAAAAACTGCCTTGAAACATTGCATATTAGAGGTTTTCTAGTAGGTGGGAAAACCTTTAGTGTGTGCTTATTCAGAGAGACAGAGAGAAGGTCATGACAATGTTCAACCGCAGGAAGCTCTCTAACAGCACATCTGGGCAGAGGACAAGCCACGGTGAGATCTGTTTTGAACGTCTTGTAAGCAAAAGTCACATGGAATATAAGTAGTTTGTTTATAGGGCTGATTTTGGCAAACTGTCATCCCAAGAGATTAAACATGTTGGTTTGGGGTGGTGGGGTTAAAACAAATCCGATTCCAGTCCCTGTAACTTTTACTAAGCCTGATGGACAGGGCAGAGCATCAGTCATTTATCCATCCATGATTCATATCCAGAAAAAACACATTCTGAAAAGAAATGGACATGGTGTCACAAGAGTCGCACTGACCTACATTAGTCTCATTTTATTAGTATCTGCAGCTTTCATCCTGACAGTGTCTGATGCTTTGTTCACCATCAACACCATCAGTTTGGATCTAAAAAACAAAAGAGAGAAGTATGGTGCATAGTGGAGCGGAGGACAGCAGCTCCATCATTAGCTGAAGCCTTTAAAAACAGGACAATCTCATAGGAGACGGGGAGCCGTTAGCTAGCAGGACGGATGACGGTTTGGTTAAATGACATGGATGACGGGCTGTTACTCCATCCTGCTCCGCCTTTCTCTGAATCCCTTCATCATGCTCATTCTCTCCCTTACTCGACCAAATCAGATCAAAAAGGCTGTCCTCAGTAAAAGGGTGTAAGACAGAACAGGGGGGGGGGGATGCTGAATCTTTCATGGGAATCACTTGTCACATGTCACCACAGATCCCGGCACGGGACACCACAAGACATCCCCCGACCTGAAATCGATTGGTCATAAAATATATTCACACGCTCACATCAAAGAGCCGCTGGAGAACACTTTCAATTAAAAGCAAATAGGTTTTGTGACTCCAATACTGCTCAAGTGTTGTTCGGTGACACAACACAACATCCTTATCTGTAATCAGATGGGATTTATCAAATGTAGGCCAACAAACAAGAGGGTATCTTCGGGCTTATCAAGCTTTATAATTGCCATCTCTATATTAATTAATTCTGTTGCATTATCTCCACGTTAAAGCCGATTGGGGAGTGTTTTTTTATCCCATAGACATTATAGAAAAATGAAGCTAATCTGGTAATTATATTATTATATGACTAAGATGAGGCATTCATGTGCTTTTTAGGCATTTAACCCATTTAATCTACAATTAAAACTCATGACCACCATGCTCTAGGAGCCTGTTAACAACCTTAGCATTGTTTTTTGATGAGGAGCTATAAGATAATTGCTAGGAAGAAACCACTTCTACTACATATTAAAATATACACACACACACACACGTGCAGGAGGAGAGAGGGAGAATATGGCAAGTGGAGCGAAGACGTGCCTTCGCTCAGGATTCCTCTGCTAATCCGCCCTGTCGCTTGAAACTCAAATCGCAGCTTTGACTCCGACGGATATGTCTGCGAATTACAAGTGTAAGTGTCTGTGAGTTAGGAGAAAGGATTAGGGAAAGGAGAGGAGACAAGGGGAAAGAAGGGAGTGAATACAGAGGAGATTAGCTGGAGTATAGGAGAGGTGAGGACATGAAAAGAAAGGAGAGGAGAGGAGAGGATGAGCAAGGGAAATACGTTGGGGAGCAAGGAGAAGATAGGAGAGGGAAAGATGGAAAAGGCTGGGGGAGAAGGGGCATAAAGAGGAAAAGTAGTGAGTAGAGATGATGAGGAAGAGGTGATGGAGGACAGAAGAGCAAGAGGATAGGGAAACCAGACAGATCCGACGGATGTCTGGTGATTACATGAGTAAGAGTCTGTGAGTAAGGAGAGAGAGGAGAGGAGAGGAGAGGAGAGGAACGGAGGAGAAGAGACGGGTTCCAGAAGATGGTGACATTTTGGATCTGGTTGTAGGTGGCTACAATATCTGGATTTCTATGCTCTGCATCAACTGCATCACTGCTCCCTTGCTTAAATATTTATCTAACGTCCATTATGTTAAAATAAGAACTTTCTTCATTTACCTACCTTGAGATGGATGAGTGCTTGAAAATGACTTGATAAAACATTACATAACCCCATCCCTAATGGAGAGGAAGACATGTAACTGCAGCTCCTATATCACCCCTTTATATCTCTGTGGCAGCCGGGTGTGGTTAGAGCGCCGGCTGCTGGGGTGAGGGGAGTGGCTCGGCCGGAGACCAGACAGCTGATCGGAATCAGGTAATCAGTCATTTAATATAAAGCATGTTGGTAACCTGGTTCTGGTCTGTCTTGCAGTAGGCTGGGTCCTGGGAGGATATCACAGCCGACACACACCGTCCTGGCCTTGCCCGTCCTGGAGCAGTCTTTTTGTTTGCATTTTCTTACGGAATAAACGCTATAATTTTTGCCCAACCCCGAACCCTTCTGTCTCTCTTATTCCACCGGAGCGACCCTGCTCACAATCTCATATATCATCACCGCCAGAGATGAGGCAGGTTGAGACCTCCATCATCATCATCCACACACTCAATGCCCTCTGCCTACATTTCACATGGTTACAGCGTTTAAAGCGAAGACCTCCTGCTGTCCTCACATAGTAAGACACAGCGTCTTCAAAACGCAGGTCAAATTTAATTTAATTATATGGTTTATAATAAAGTGAGACAAAGAACTTGGAGAGAAGCCTCAACTATTTGGAAAGGTGCCTTTCCAGAAACCAACGATCCTCTAAATTATGCTAAAATTGAAAAATATCCTCAAGGGAAATGAAACTCTCCATTAGGCAGGAGAATTAGAACAAACCAAACTCAAGGGGATAATATTTTTTAGTAATGAGTGTGTCTAAAAAGGAAGAGCTAAGAAAACTAATACTCCAGTAGAAGGGCACTTGAAGAGAGCAGAAGCCAAGACTGTTTCCATAAGAGAATAATAATGATGAATCTTCCCTGTGATTTGGATCTGCTCTTCAATTCAAATGGGTTTTTCCTTCACTCATGCTACACCCTTTAAACAAGTTTTATGAGAATCTGGCCAATAGTTTTTCAGTGATCCTGCTGACCAGCAGGACACCAAACAAACAAGCATCAGTGAATGACACTTACAAACTAACCTTTGAAACTACTGTATCCATGTCCATACAATCCATATACCATTTGAATCAGATTCATAGACCTGGGCTAATTCATGTCCCTCCCTTAATGTTTGCTTAAATACTTTAGGTTGCATTATTTGGAACAAATACAAGAAGCAAACAGGGACCGAGGTTATACATAATCACATGTATCTATTCATGCCACGTTCATCTGGTGCAATTTATTTTAGACCATCGATTTTTATCAAGGTCCAGATAATCCTGAATGCTCCCAGCTTGAACTCTGGTGTGACGCATGTGTACTAAAAATATTCGGACCAAAAGGGAAATGTCTTGAAGGAAAACGCAGTGCCCATTCTGAGGCAAAAGCACGAGTGAGTTGGGGGTAAGTAAGCTGCTTACTGCTCTGTGCCCTGCCTGGGGAACCCTGTGACGCTAAGTGGGCCCTGGTTTACCATCTGACAGTATACCCACAGGGAGCCAAGCCAAGCAGCTTTAATTTGCCTGCCATCAGTTAAAAAAGCCTTAATTGACTTTGTAAACTTTATGGCTTTTTCTCAACGGGAAGGTTTAAGTGCAAGTGTGTTCTGTGTTTGGCATGGACTTTCCCCGGGGGAATGAAGCCCTTTAAAGGGATTTTGAAGGCAGACAAAAGCCTTCTCTTCCAGGGGTGGCAGAAATACAATAGCCATGTTGTCATCCTTGCATACACCTACCAACGGGGGTTCTCTCCAGTACGTCCTCAGCATTGAGGGTGAAAGTCTGCAGTGTCAGCCGACTGTTGCAATCGATCTAGCCTTTTAGAGGTATCTGAGGCTAGGCGCCCTCTCGCTCCCTCCTAAGCACTTGAGTCTCTGCCAGGTAGCCCCATCGATTGCGTTTTCCTTTGTAATTCGGTTCCCAGTGATAATAAATGAGGGGCAAGTAGGTTAGAGTGCTGTTGCTTTAAAACCAATGATGGGCAGCCATGCAAGCGACATACCCTTCAGCGGAATTGCACATCAGATCAAAATCCAAAGAATGCACTAAGGGCTATGTAACATAATAAACTATAAATGTCTATTTCTCTGCAGAAGTCACATTTTGCAGTAATTATCTTTTTGCAGGCATAAGAACATACAATAAGCTTGTGTGCCTGAGTGCATATCTCAGTTCATACTTGGTTCAGGAGAGCAAACAGGTTAATTTGTACACAGGAGCAGATTAGCTACAGCAGCTTGGAGACTGATAAGGAGAATAAAATTCACATCACAACCTTCTGGGTTTCTAATGTGTTGACTGCATATAAATGATCACCTAATCCGAGACAAACCAACAGACAGTCAAAGCCCTGGTTGCAGCAGGTAGAGCCTAACAGATATGTGACTTTTGGGACTAGAACCATATTAACATGGGAAAGTAAAAACTCAAATAAACACATTTATTAGAAAATGCCCTGCTAGTTTGTGAGTTAGAGAGATCTACAGAGAAAGTGACAGAAAACATTGAAAGACAGTAAATACTTAACACTGAACTTTCAGAGTAATGAAAATAGTATAGTTTTTATAACAGTTAAATATGAATTCATCAAAAATTAAATAGGGAAATGGTAAAAAGATTTGAATCAAAAACTGATTATTTTCTGTCCAGGTTTGAATCAGACACACATTCTTTCACATCATCCCCTCTTTCTCCGCCTTTCCTGTATATTTTCCCTTAAAGGGAAACAAGCCAAAAATAAAAAAAACTTCCACAGAGGACACATTGATCCTCACTGCAAACAATAACAACTCGAAAAATACACTTCCTGCAAATTCAATAGGAGGACGTCCCATTTTACATCTTTGCTTCTTACTAGCTAGTTTATGACGGACCAAAGCAGACTGCATTGTGGAGGTAGCTGTAGAGAGTGACGGCTCTCTTGTGAGGGCTGATTTGTATACTGGAGAAGATGTTTTATGTTTGAGTGTTGAAAGCTTGAAGCCAAAATTCTCAGAGTGATACCCGCTGTCTCAATCTCGCAGCCGTCCGGACATCATTCTTTCATCTCTGTTAGATGTCTGTCAGGAGCTTAAATCATCTGAGGCCAAGCTGAACACCTCGTCTCAAACGCATTTCCACAAGGTATGGCAGAGCTTAAACCAACATTTGGAATTCTTGTTTTATTTAAATGAGCAAAAGTTGTACCTGGTACTTTCTTGGTTACACTTCAGTCAAGGTTCCGAGCAAACCGAGCCGTTAAACGCTGAATTGAAAACACTGCAGACCACTGATTGGTCAGAGGGAATTGTCAATAGAATTGAGCTGAACCATGCAGTGGAAATGAGGCATAAGTAAACATGATACTTCAAGGTTGTTTTTCCTAATTGGGAGTGGAAGCTTTCTATGGGGTTGAAAAAAACTGGCATTTAAATGTTCTTCAAGTGCCAAAAACATTTCTTCAGACGTCAAAAGCATCTTGCGACTCACTGAAGTGTTAAATTAGTACAATCACTCTCACAAACTTAACATCAGCTCCCTTTATGGCACCTCTCCAACAAATTAATATTGGCTCTAATTACCACTTTCGCTTTAAGAGTGAAGGTAGCGGTAGGGGGTGAAAAAAGGAAAAAGAGAAAGGCAGGCAGGCAGATTTCTACAGCGATAAAAGAGGTAATTCCACACGCAGGAGATGTTGTTCATTTAGTGTGAGAAAGAGTTGAGGTCTAAACAGGCATGTTAATAATATTTCACCTACACACAAAGCAGTTTCTCAAGTTCAAATGTAAATATTCCTGCCAACACCTGAGCAAGCAGCTTTCCCTCTACTAAATAGAAAAAAGCAGAACAAAAAAGTGATGACAGGGTTTGATCACAAAAACACAGACAGGCTTCAGGTGATGTAACATGCCCACATCACAGGCAAGGCAAGTTTTGAAGCACGTTTCATATGTGAAGACAAGTCGCATGCAACAAATACATAAAAGAAGAAAGGATCTTCAATCTTATCTTGACAAACTCTGACCAGAAAATCCGTAGACAAATTAACCTATTCACTTCAGTAACAGAGGACACCACATAGCTTTTTGTTTATTTCATAATCCCCATTTCATTTCGATTGCAGAGTAAAACACGGTTAGGCTTTTTCTTACTGGACCAAGAAGACAACAAGCGAGATTATTTTGATGAGTTTGTTTCCTCTGGACTGTCAAAATGATTGTAAAACCCAATATTCATTATATTTAAACAAACCACTGACAATTCCACAGGATATATCTAATCAACAAAAGAAATCCTCGGATGGTGCCACTGTAGATGCATACGTCTGACTGCCACTGCACCAGTGGAGGTGGTGCCTCCCTGGATGAGACTTGGAGAGAAGACAGAGACCCTGACCTCCTCCACATACTGTTCACTGGACTCCAGATTCTGCTAGGAAGTGAGGAGGCAGACGAGGTACTTTTCAATCCTCCAAGCCACAACCGCACCACCACATCAAATACTGCTGCCAATGCGACACAACTTCCTATGTTTCAGCAATCATCCTCCACAAAGGAAACATCAGTTTTTCAAGTCTATAAACTAAAGAAAGACTTATACAAGTTGGATTCCAATGAGTTCTTCTTCTGCATGTTTTTTGAACATTGATTGAGAACTCAGGGTAATCTTTTTCAAGAATGTTTCAACAATAAAACTTTGTACTGATTTGTCATTTTTGTGTTTCCTTTTGAGCAAACAAGAGACTTAAAAAAAACCTTCTGAACTTCTTTCCATCAGAATGCTTAACTCAGTCCTCTAACCTCTGTATATCCTCAGTCCTGTCTGGCACAATGTCCTGAGAGAATCCTTTGCATCATTACTGTATCAATCACACCGGATGATGCCGATCTTTTTCTGCCGCTCCACATTTTACCTAATTTTTCAAATGTACTTGTTGTGAATTATAACATTTTGCATCCCTTGAATCCTTTTAGAATTTACAGTTTTAAGACAATAAGTGTCAAAAGCCAAATCTTTACACAAGTGAACCTACAGTAGCTTACGTATTATTTAAGCTTGTAACCAGGCAAAACTTACTTTATGTTCCAAGAACATGCCTGACCTATCTCTGTTAGAAGTTTATAAAATTCTGCCTCCTACAATTATTTGTTTTTTACAGCAGTCTCAAAAGCTTACCTCATGTGCCTTTTTCTAAGGTTACACAGGTACAAAACTGATGTACACAATACAGCAATACAAGCTAAATATAATCTTCAACCTACTTGAAGCCTTATGTTTATGTAAACAATAGTCAGACAATGGTTTAGAAAGAAACTAATTGCTTACATAGCCCTTAAACACTGTAACACAAAGCAGAAATAATTGGGGTTGCGATTGACACTAAATGCAGCAAAATACTAGGAAAACACGTATTCGCCCAAAAAACCCAGCACTGATTCCTCCTCCGCAAGAGCTTTGCGGCTACACTGCCCCTCTGACCCCTGCAAAACAATTAAAAAGCCCTTGGCATTGAGGGAGCCTCTAATGGGCCACATATGAGGCGGCTAATAAGACAGAGGTACAGACACCTGCTGTGCACAGACTACTAATTCTGGAGCCTGAACATAGCGATGAAAGATGGGAAGGGAAAGAGGGAGACAGAAATGGAGAGGAAGTGGAGCACAACAGGGGGGGAAAACATCCATGGGAGTGGAAAGAGAAACAAAAAGAGAAAAGAAAAAAGGGAGCCAGGGAATCAGGGAGCAAAGCAAGATGGATGGAAAGAGAGCATCTGCCAACCAAGCTGCATCCCTCTCTCCCGGTCTTATTACAGTTAGGAGGGTGCGTTTGTTTATCACCAGGCCTCGGCAGACTCCCTGCTCTTCAGATAAAACTAACCGCAAGTGCCACTGGAATTCATTACACACACACGCACACACGCACATGGTGACAGCCAGCTCGCACAGGTCTGGTGAGGAGAGAAGAGCCAGACAGTGGATAGCATTTTTTGTATTTGAAATTACAAACATCTCCCTGCTTTTCATTTCTCCCTTTCTCATTTGAATAAAGAGGACAGACGCGGTAATTAACGGGGTATTAAAAAAAGCAAGGCAGTGTGCGGTAAGAGAGGGAGGGGAGGATGAGGAGGTTGGTGAGGGGCATGGGAGAGGGAGCGGCAGCAGAGTGAGAGAGATAGTAACTAAGAGAGGGGAGAGAAAGTGAGGAGCTGTGGAGAATTAATAACAGGCCAGATCTCTCCAAGGCCTCCTTAATGGGCTGTGACAGGAATTTATTCACACTTAGGCTGGTATTAAATCAAACGCGAGGCGAGTGGCGGTGGCAGGCTGCAGGAGCGTGGTGGTGCATGGGGGGGGAAGGTGCAGCGGGGGTCTGCCATGTCACACAGGTCCAGCATTACAACCTCCCCTGCAGGGCGGAGGGTCATGACCAAGGCCTCTGGGATAGATAGAAGGATGGAGAGATGGAGAGAGAAAGGGCCGTATGAAGAGAACAAACGATGAGTGATGTGCCAATGACAAGAGCGCCTGTCCCACGCCCCAGATGGAATGATTATCAAGTAGTCCGGAGAGCCGCTATGAATCACCCGTCCTCCATTCTGCAAAATGCACCGTCACTCAACCAGACAGCCAGCCAGTCAGTGGATCCGTCTGCGAGGCAGGCAGAAAGCAGGCTGTAACCACCGACTTGGACAGCACTTGCTACAAGACAGCTGGTCCAAAATGGAAGCTGCTCAACACAGAAAGTGCCGTCCAAATTAGCACCCGGTGAAAAAATTCGGCTGGCAAAGTTACTTGTCATATTTGTTGTTTCCTTCCATTAATTGGCATGGGCCCAGACATGCAGGATATTCATTAGTGCTGTAATTTGTGGTCACTCGGGTGCCACAGAATTGGGTGTATTTTTATTGGAGCGGCAACAGTGTGTGTTTACGGGGAAGAGACCCTGAATTGATATGCACGATCACATTCTACAGCACCAGAGGTCTGCAGCACAGAGATTGAGCAATCACAACCCATTAGGCACCAATGAATTATGGCTAATGCATCTTAAACATTTATGCAAACACTGTTGACTTTCACACATGCTCAAATTACTTTCTTTTCATCATACACACACATGATTTGCAGCTTACGATGTGCAAAAGAGTGAGCACTGAGACACCTTACATACAATATAAGAATATTGCACAAAGACAAAGAAGCACACAACCACATTAACATGCAGGCACACTGCGGGAATGTATCCATTCAAACACACTTAAATTCAAATACATATTGTTACACACAGCATGCCTCCTTGTGAAGACACTTGTGGAGAGTGATGAGAGTAATGCCTCCCCCATCCTCCTCCTCCAACGCTGGGCAGATTGCATCACCATCCGTCAGCCAGACTCCGACAAACAGCAATTACCCCAATCGACAGATAACGAGAGCAAGGCTATCACTCACAGCCAGGACACCCCATAAAGCAGCCAGACATTACCATGGAGGAGTCATTTATCTGCCTCTCTTCCAGCTATCCCCCACCTCCACCACCACTCCAACCCAAGCTGATCTTTACTTCTACTACCTGTTCAACGCCATCAGCTTGGGGGGTGGGCTTCAAGCTTCAATTGAAAAGAAGTAGGGTGATGGGACTGCTGTTATGGGGGCTGGAATGACTTGGAGTGACAGCTAGGGTTGGGCAATAAATAATCTTGAAAAATGTTCCTGATAAAATCCTAACCATGATAGGTTTATGAGATTTATTTTCAATTTGTACCTTTTTTTTCCTCACCCTACATAAACACTAGATGAACAACAAATACATCGTAGGCACGATAAATAGTTTTGAGCCAAACCATAGTCTTGAACTTCTCCCTATCCCCTTTAGATTGAGCAGGCACGGCCAGTGAAAGTCAATATACAGACATTTAAAAAAACAAGAAACCTACAATATCGCAATACTTTCATCATGTTTTGTACTCCATAACTCTTTCGATTATTTCATATTATAGCACTTTATTATTCTGGCAAGGCAACTGACTGGAAAATTTGCGCAACCTGTTGTTGATTTTGATTTTTAAATTAATTTACATCTTCCTATGCAGATTTTTCCTGGAAACTCTGTAAATATTTTCTAATTTTTTGCAAAATGCATAAATAAAAGGAATAAATGCTAAATGTTTCTGGTTTCCGGCTTCATGATGTAATACTGAAGCTTTGAGTTTAAGATTGGACAACTAGCCTTTTTAGGAGTTGGTTTGAGAATTCCCCATAGAATGAATCAAGAAAAGGCAGATGTCAATTGAAGGATCTCTAATTGCTCACCATTAATCAATAAAGTGTTTCACTAGGTAATTTCACTAGTTGTAATGATTGCCTTGGTGGTACTTCCAATGGATATTCTCTAATCTGGGGTTTAAACTTAAATAGATTCATGTTTACTTTAATTGAAAGCATTTCACAGAGGCTACCAATTGACGCACCAATCCCAACCTCACTAAGACTCGCCCCTGCCGTCACATTCGTATTGTGTGGGTATGGTAGCAAACCTCAGAATTCAATATGTCCTTTGGTGATGTTACAGATACTAAGTCAATATTTCTGCAGACTATAGCAGAAACCCGGCTGTAGACAAGGATTAAGAAGGGATTGAACAGTGTGAACATTTAGGGTTGGGCCAACACTTCTGCTTTCCAATATTCCCTTTTGGAGCACAGAACACACACTTCAATGGCTTCCTCAGATCAGTGCCGTCAGTCAAAATGTGACACAGGATGGGGTGTCTGTCCCAAGGTTATTCCACTCCGAACAGAGCGTACAAATATCCCCATCCATGGATTTAGAATCCTATTACCCTGCCACCCTATCACACCCTTCCCGTGAAGATGCAGTATATCATTGCTCATTATTTACAGCAGTAAGTGAATTGAAATTTTGATAGAAGGCTTCTTTGCAAAAAAATAAGTCTGCTTTCGGGTAAATATGAGCTAAGCAATAGAAAACCAGTGTGACATATCTGGTGGAGAGTTTGAGGCATGATTGGACTTATCTTTTGACTTATGCATCAATCTTCTCTCTTTCTCTCTCCCTCACTCGGCACCCTGTTACAGAAGGCATCATATTTTCCCCTCTGTAGCTGAATTTCATCAGTCTTCTGTTATTCCTTTTGAAGACCTTATCTGAATGTGAACAGCTTAACGCTGACAATCCTCAGCTGTCGACACATCTATCAATCCATTCTTTCATCTATCTTTTAACCTGTCTCTTCTTTCCTGTAAACCCCAGTCTCCTGCCATCACTATACACACTTTCATTCATTTTGAAAAGAATGACATTACTGGCATTTTTTTACCACCTGTTTGTTTGTCTGAGTGTCCCCTCGTCCTTTACCCTCCACTCCACACATCTACTCTAAGTGACAACACAGCTATTTGTCTGGTCATCCATCCACCTTCAAACACCTTTCCATTTCTCTCTCCTTTTAATCAACAGAGGCTTTCTTTCCAACTATTTCTTCCTTCATCACATATCTCTCTTCTATCACTCCATCAACCTTTTCATGGTAACATTTCACTGCCATTTAGCTCTCTTTCAATTTTTTTACCCTCCTCCAAATCATCCCCCTCTCATCCCGAACTACCCTGTCTGGCGGGAGTGACTGCAGCAGATGTAGCCAAGCCACAAACATCTGCTTCCCCCTGTACCGCTGCATCTCTACTCTGCTGATCACACTAACAGCTTAAACTCCCCAAAGCTTGCTGTCCTTATTGCGGCCTTAATGTGCAGCTGGGCAACCCGGTCAAAATCACAGCTAAATATGCTGTGAAAACATGAGGCATACACTGGATTTCCGCTGGGCCAGACTGAAAAGCTGTCTTTCAGATGAGTTCAAGTTGTCCCCTGGGTATGGCTGGGCGATACGATCGAAATTATAATATAACATTTCCTCAATAAGACATCGAGAAATGTCCATCTACTGCAAGCAAGATACACCGCTTAACAACCAGTCATGTAAAATAAACACTGTTGGTCATCTGGCTGCTGTTTTGGTACGGCAAATCAATAAACAGAGGGCGGGAACTCAACTGTTACATTGTTTAATGTAAAGTAATGTGGCCTAATGATGTAATAAGAGGTATGAGGTGTGCTGATAAACCCACAACCCGTAATAACAATTACCAGGTTTGGTTTTGTGTAGCTCCTCATATTGTTAGTCCTTCTCAACAGCTACTCATTATTCCAAAGGTTACCGAAATATCACAAACAAAGCAGCGTTAACGCGGCGGGGAGAACAAGACCACTATTAAAAATGCATAAAATAAGCAGGTTTCCTAAGAAAAGGCAAAAGTTTTAGGAAAAAGGAAATACACTCAATCTGTCTGAATGTAAACACAACTCCCTTAAGGTGTCTTAAAGGGAACAGCGGCCAGAAATCAACCTTATTAAATCAAGACTAGTCATAAAGAAGTAGACGAGGGAAAACAGGCTTTGCACGACAACAAGTGAGATCTGACAAAAAATCTATATCAACGCATCCTTTTTATATTTCACTTTAAAATAAGTGTGTGTACACACTGTTCAGTATAATGAGATGGGTTTTGTTATAGATGTGCTGCATAACCAGTTCCTTCTGTGTGTCAGATTTCACAATGTGTGAAAGCTTGCCCTCAGCGTATTGGGTATTCTGTCTTCTCAATCTCTATATACTTGGATAATTTGACGGAATTCAATTTGCATGCTAATGCTTTGCATAGGGAGGAGGTCATACTATAAACAACGTTATTTATCATAGCCATTTACAGCTCTCTAATAGACACAATAACATTTACTTCCAAGTTCAGTATTTTATGTACTGGAAAGAAAACTGAGGAAAGATTTGCATTGATCCTGAAAACCTATTCCTGTATTTCAGTCCAGTAGTACTTGGTTATTTATCTACCACAACATCAGCAGGCTCTTGTTGTACTCTTTGTGGCTTTGTGTGAAAAGGCCATGCAGTTTGTTTTTGATGGGCTGAGTGCAGCTGAGCGCAGGGTTCACTACAATGTTTCACTTTAGTGTTAACATTTAAAAGCAGCCAGGGGAGCCATGGTGCTCTCTTAAAAATAACCAATTCTCATCTCTGCGGCTGACACTCCTGACCTTGGCCCATTATCATTGCAGCACACTCAGAAGCCTTGGCATGCACAATCTGTACAGAGCCGGCACAATGCACATACAAAGAGAGGAAACAGAGAGGGGCTTCAGCATGTGCACACTGAAAGCCTGTGTCAAAGCAAATGCAAACACAATCTTCTCTCTCTGAAGAAAGAACAAAAGCTCTTTCTCGATCTCTTGCACTCAATATACACACAAACATAGAGTACACACAAACAAAAGAAATCTGTGACAGACGAAGCAAAGTAAAAAGGCCTAAATAATGCATGATGTGTTTTACTTGAACCTTTGCCACGCTCCACTGTCCATAACTACTGTACTCGGATGAGATATGGGAGCAGTAAGGGAGGTATTGTGCCCGACTCCTGGCTGTATACCTCACCTGCATGTATGCAGGATTTGCGCTTCATCGACCCAGGGCTTTTATTAGCACACAGCGCTTTAATGTCATGTTGATGGGCCCGATTCCAAGAGAGGGATTAAACCTAATCCAGGACTCAAAAATAATCTATCATGGTGAATGCCAAAACAGGCAGCGTTGGTCAGTGTAAAGAGGACATGTGTTGTGCTTCACTGGTCAGCTCAGCCAGGCTCTGAAGCAGTTTGACAAAATAACACATCTCCAAACATTCATTATTGTATTTTCTTTGTTAAGTATGTCAATAGAAATGTGAAAGATCCTGCCTTTATTTTGATTGGGTATGGGTTGCCCCAAACCAGAGTGTTGTACCTACAGTATGCTGACAACTACAATACATACAATATCAGTGGTTGATAAAAAGTGTAAGGCAACATCAGACTTTAATTAAATATTGCTTTTCTAACTTTGTGAAACAACACGTAGCAAATAAGTACTTAAATATCAAAAAACTGAGTAGGTTTTTTTTTTTGTTAATGATAGCTGATCCCTGATTGGCCGAATTGTCACCAATACTTTATCCAGCTACATGAGTCAGACATCAGTAATGCATCGGTGCACCCTTTATGTGAAGCTCCTTGAGAATTCACTGTATTTTAAAGTGTGCTATTCTCACTGGCCACTTTGCTAGGTCCACCTGTTCAACTACTCACATGGAGGCACTCAATGCATGAAGACATGGTCAAGACGACCAATTTGTGTGGGTTCACCAAAACTGTACAATAGAAGATTGGAAAAATGTTGCCTGGTCTGATGGGTCATGATTTCTGCTGCGACATTCAGACGGTTTGGTCAAAATGTGGCTTAACCAACATGAGAGCATGGATCCATCCTGCCTTGTATCAACGGTTCAGGCTTCTGGTGGTGGTGGTGTTATGGTGTAAGGGATATTTTCTTGGCAGGCCCATTAGTACCAATTTAGCATCGTTTAAACGCCACAGCCTACCTGATTATTGTTGCTGACCAGGTCCATTCCTTTATGACCACAGTGTCTTCTGATGGCTACTTCCAGCACGATAACTCGCCATGTCACAAAGCTTAAATTATATCCAACTGGTTTCTTGAACATGACATGAGTTCACTGTACTTAAATGGCCTCCACAGTCACCAGATCTAAATCCTATAGAGTACCTTTGGGATGTGGTGGTACGAGAGATTTGCGTCATGGATGTGCAGCAGACAAATCTGAAGCAACTGCGTGATGCTATCATGTCAATATGGACCAAAAGCTCTGAGGAATGTTTCCAGCACCTTGTTGAGTCGATGCCACGAAGAATTAAGGAAGTTCTGAAGGCAAAAGGGGGTCCAACCCGCACTAGCAAGGTGTACCTAATAAAGTGGCTGGTAAGTATAAATTAAATGTGTATTTGGAGTTATCTTTCTCGCTCCGTCTTGATTGTAGCCATAAAAACATTTAAACACTGTACCTCTCAAATGTAACAGAAATATTTTTGAACCTTATCTTTATCTTTATCATCTTTCAGATTTCCATTAAATTCCACTCCATTTTGGCTGTCTCTATGGTCGACAATATCCTGCAACAGCCACTCAATGTACAGTATTAGAGTGCAGTAATTACCCGTCAATGTTGTAGTTTCCATTGTGAGTGGCGCTGACTATCATTACCATGCTGGATTCAAATTGCCTTCCCACGCACAAGGGATTCCCGAGAAATGATGCATGAATGAATCCTGATTTACGGTTTGTTGTTATTGTATACCTTCAGATTACTACAAATGCAAAGCTACTTTCTACTGCTGCTGCTTCACATTAAAATCATCCAAAGCACGGGGTGGCTTTTTTTATGAAGCATTCACAGAAACTCAAATTTTTTCCCAAGGTTAGCTTTGACATCAAAAAAAGACATAATATTTCTGCCAGTGGTTTAAGAAACAGCTACCACTTCAGTCAAAAAATACAGGGCTTTTAGAATAAATCTTACACTAAATGCTTGTAAGATTATGCAGCTTGATTAAGGATGAGTTAGTTCACAGCCTCATCATCAACATAATTCTGTCTTGTTTTTATATTCTTGGATTATGTTTAGTTATTGACTCTCTTTGCATTTTCATGCTCAATCCACCTTGTTTATCAGTAGCATGTAAGCCATGACTCAGGATTCAATTCTCCAACAAACTTTGAGACTTTGACTGACAAAGTGGCGTGTCAGTTTGAAGAAAAGCTCTCTGCTCTGCGCTTCAGCATGTCATAAAGCAGCCTCTCTATTAGACCTGGGCTAAAACATATCTGACAGTGAATACATTTGAAAAAGCTCTTAGGTGTGTTTGATGTCCGCCGAAAGCTCTTAGGTGTGTTTGATGTCCACCACTCCGGAAGTGAACACCTTACTCATGACATATAAAAAAAGTCAATTCATATTTCACTCATGCTCACATATAAAACACCATCTGCAGCTTTCTTGCTCAAGTTGGCTCTTTGAAACTAACAGAAAGACCATTCAATTTTTGGATTATACTCATACACTAGATTACATATATATCTGACACATACTAGTATTTAGCACACATTCGTTTTGACAAGGGGTGGTAATCAAGTTCAATTTTTTAGCTAATTAATTACATCATATGTTGATTAATAAATCAAATTAATCCCTTAAATCACATCAACACAACCTGGAAAAGGCCCCTATTTTAAAAAAACGTACACTATCATTGCACATGAGTAAAGCATTGAATAGGTAAAACCCTAACGCTAACCCTAACCCAACTTACTACGATACAATGGCAGCTGAAAATGGTATGTTGTGTTTCTAAAACCCGCCTGAAGACAGCAGGAGGAAACCTTCTCAAACTCCCATGACCGCTCCACTTACCCTATGAAATAGGTAAACTCACTGTAATAAATGACTGCTCCCGTAACACATAGTTAAGCTCTATTAGCATATGGTATTTAGAAAAGATGTTGAAATTTATTTTGATGACAGCGAAGGATATCCTGTGATCCAAGTCTTAAATCCGAGGTTAAATTAGGCTTATGGTTTAAAAATGCTAAAGAGATGGAGACACTGAAAACACATACTGCATTCTGCTTTAAACTTGGAACCATCACACTATTTGGCCAGTCCATAGGTTCTCTGTGATATGTATTTGAACAAGTTTAGAGTAAGCTAGCCCAACAACATCCAGAGTCTTCAGCATCTACCCCTACGTCACCTTTTCACTTTCAGTGACCTCCATAGGAGAGTTGGGCAGATGTCAGCCAAATAAAACTAAACACCTTGTACCACCAGCAAAAACACTAAATGAATGTACATCCAAATAAGACCTTAGGATGTTATTTTCCCAGCATATTGAACCCTTTGTACACTTCACCCTATAAAAAAACAGTAAAGTTTACCAACTAGATCCTCTAAATGTTGTTTTGTAGAAACCACATATTCATAATCTAGATGGCTGCTAACCAAAAACTGAAAAGAGGGCTATTAAGGCTTAAGGGTTTATGATGTCGGGTAAAATTACTAATCCGTAATGAATTCCACGCTTAATTATTTTTCTTATCTTTGAGATGATGTTAAGAGTTTTTTTTCTTAAGCTCAGGTAGATTTGAAATGTCTGGGGGCACATGAATTTCAGAGCTGAGCTTAAACTTCACTAATCTGAAACATCATGTTAAGCTGTGATACGAATCTTGAGATCGCTTTTTCTTTTTACCAGCCCTGGGTTTTTAATTCATTTACCTCGAACTGGGAATAAAACCTGTATCCAAACAGTGCTGTGCTTTTGAGAAACAGAACACAATACCTTGTTGACCTCCAGGATTTCTCTCCTCTCCTCGGTGGCGGGGCGGTTCTGGCTGGCTGAGCGATCCTCATGTTTGGAGTTGTCATCCTCCACAAAGGGTATCAGTTGCTGGAAAGAGAGACAGCAAACAATAATCCAGCTATATTATTGACTGTAAAACAATATGACTGCAAGAGGATAACTTCGAAAATGCTTGGATTGAATTGAGTTTATCATTTACAGTAGTACAGCTCACACAGCAACTAAAACTCATAGCGGTTTTTACTTTAGTGGCAGTCAACTCCATTTCAAGAAAGGTTGTGAACTACTGTGTGTCTTCCTTTTTGTTCCTTTCCTCCCTTCTTCGGTCATGCATGGTGTTGCATATACACATATTCCCTATATGCTCGCTGAGTACATTTATAGGTCAGAGCTACGTGCGTTTGAGCAAGCTCAACCTGTAACTGCACTGAAGGCATCCCTGTGCTGTCTGATAATCTCTTCTCCATGAAGTGAGGTGAAAATGGGGATTCTACATAAAGCTGTTGAACACAGGCTGAGTCTCAGCTGTCTCTCTTCAACGTGCGGAGAGACTGTACAGAGCGGGAGAATGAGTGGGAGATTAATTCTTTTTTAAACGCTGTGTGTGCTTGACCTTGTCTGCTTGACACTACAGCGAGGCTGATGTGTGAGACCCTTCAGGCGAGTCGGTGTTCCTGAGAGCCGACAGGGTCACCGCCTGCTGCTTTACATCACACTGCCCCCCAGTGGGCGCTTCAGAAAGGAAGAGGCTGCAGACTCATCAAGTAATGCGTGGATGACTTGAGAACACACTGTTCCTGGGTAATCGTACATGGAAGACATAAAAAGTCCTACACTAAGAGTGTGTGATCGATGACAAGCTTGATCTTTGTAAAGCTGCTGAATGCACACACAGTGTAAATGCAGATAAATGTCTGCGCTATTGTGCAGAGGTTCCAGGAAATGTAGCTTATCAGTTATGTTGACATAAAGTCAATTTTATAGTTTAACACTCTCAAAAACCCACAAACCATTTTTCAGACATAAGGCACCACTTTTAAGAGGGTTTCTAATAAAGCTGCAAAAACATATTCAGTAGTTTATTAGACTGGAAGCAATGAGTTCCTGTTGCAAGGACAGAAAAACAACTCCAAAGTTTCTTCTCCAAACAAAAACTGTCATACCAGACAAGATCACAAACATAGATTAGGTGGGAAACGCTCCAAAAAACTAGAAGCCAATAAAAACTGCCATATATTCGGAAAACACACCTTGCGTCAATGATGACTTGGCAAGATGAGGATCTAAATCCTGCCAAGTTCTTGATATTATTCTGCCTTTCTACGTCGTTTGACCTGAGGTTGTGCAGCTGGAGTGGAGGCCCTGCGGACACTAGACAATGATTGGAGAAAGCTGCTCAGTCTGGAAGTAATGACTGACTGGTGTTTGAGTAAAGCTAGAGCCGGCCAACATCAAGAATAACATGAACTTAAAAAAAAAAACAAAGGCAGACGGAGAGAGATGAAGACAAACTGAAGAAATGTGAGGGAAGGACTTAAGGATGATGACCAGGAGAGCGGAGAGACAGGTGGGGAAAAAAAGAGCAAGAAAGAAGAGAAAAATAATACAAACAGAAATAAGGAAAGACTGATTACTAGAAACACAAAGATGAAAAGGGTAAGAAATAAAAAGAGCGACAAAAAGATGTCAAAATCTGGATAACTTTCTGTGCTCCTGTCAGTTCCAGGCTGAGTGTCACGCCAAACTGCAACTCCAACTGAGTGTTGCAGTGAGAAAAGACGGCCTGGACATTATATCAGACAGACTATGAGCTTGTCTCTGGCTCGGGGGAACTTCAAGTAGGAAAAGAGGAACGTCTTTGTGTAGATGATTTCAGATCAAAGTCAATTACATATAGAATTGTAAATGCAACGGGTTGATTTGGAAGCTTCTGAGGGGAAAATGAAATATGCTGAGTAGGGTGTGTGTGTGTGTGTGTGTGTGTGTGTGTGTGTGTGTGTGTGTGTGTGTGTGTGTGTGTGTGTGTGTGTGTGTGTGTGTGTGTGTTGGTGCTTGCTTGCGTGAGTCATAACCCCTGCCTCTTCCACAGAAAGATGGATGTGGTTTCCTGCCTGACAGAGAAGAATGAGCTAATGAAGTTCTCCATGTTGCCTGGCTGAGGCAAAACGAAAAGGGTAGAGAAGACAAACTGAAAAAAAATAACAACAGAATTGCGGGGCAAGAGGAGAGGGAAATGAAACAGCGTGGCTGAACAGAGCAGGAAATGACAGAGGGGAGGAACACTTGCACGACACAGAATGGAAAAGCAGAAGAGAGAGCTGGAGAGGAAGAGAGGGAAACAAAGCCAACATGAATAAATAGATTCAAAACAAGACAAGAAAAAGAGGGAGAAAGAAGGAAATGAGGAGAGCCAATATATTAGGGGAGAGAGTGTGAGAGTTTGGGAAAAAGATGAGGAAAAAGCTGCAATGGGGCAGCGAAAAAACGACAGCTGGAAAGAAAAAGGGGAAAGCGCTGACGTGTGCATTTGCTCCAGCTGTTCATTAAACGGGTCTGTTGCTAATTAGGCTGCGATGAGGTCACACTGCCTGAGTCATTGATTCCACTTCCTGTTTCGGGCAGCCAATAGTGAGCGGCTGTCAGGCAGGCACCTGAATTCTGCAGGATGATAAATGGGCATGCATGCCGGAGCCAAAATCAACAACCCAGACAAACACGGTGAGCTGAGCTATTGGCTGGTCAGCACCGGACCGGGCCTCCGCCTGGAGGGAAAACGCATAAACATTAAAATAAGGTGGGAATAAGAAAGGGAATATAGCGAGGTGGAGTAATGAGTCAATGCGGTTTTACACCATTACAGCAAAGGAAAATGTCAAAGTGGGGCATTATAAGGATTTGATTTGGGGGTGCAACTGCAGAGGAGGGTCATTCTAAACAACCACTGGATGGACCAGAGGAAATGCTTCAGAGCGGTTGTATTATTCGATGTGGATAATCTCCATGATGGCAGGCATCACAAATTTGTTCCAATTTAAGAACAGTCTCCTCCCACATCCTCCTTTATCCTCAGTAGGAGTCTGGTGAGAGAGATTAGCTCCGAGCCAATCTGCAGAAATTGGGAAGGGACTGCCGCAGTAATAAATCCAATCAACCACTGGTGGATAGCCTCGCTGTGGCCCTGCATGGACCCTAGAACAGTGCATGAGCCTCTGTGTGTTTGTGACATGTTAAAGTGGGCCACATGCATGTTTACGTGGTGTATATTAAGTTGGGTGGATCACAATAGTGTGCATGCATGTGTATTTCTGTGTCTCTGAGCTGGGAAACAGAAAGGAGTGTGTTCGAGCTAAAGTGCTGCTGCTCCTGAAGGTGGATGGCGACCGTAACCAGCAGTAAAGAGACCCTGGAGACTCACCTGAAGCGACCAATGAATCTGCTGCGAGCGGAGAAAAGAGACAGACCTAGAGGGAGTAGGTTGGATAAGAGTACCCCTGGGTAAAGACGGTGTGTGTGTGTGTGTGTGTGTGTGTGTGTGTGTGTGTGTGTGTGTGTGTGTGTGTGTGTGTGTGTGTGTGTGTGTGTGTGTGTGTGTGTGTGTGTGTGTGTGTGTGTGTGTGAGCAAGGGGGGGAGGATGCAGTAACTATGGCCTACTTCCTTTAAACTAACAGCATCCTAATTTAGCAGGCAGTTTGAGTGAAAAGCTGGGCTATATGAGGCAGTGGCCGAAAGCAAGCACACCAAATTAAATCCTGACATGCTTATACAGCACGAGTTGACTTTTTTTGAATCTGGAAAGATCAACCAATCACGTCTAAATAAAAGTTTCAGCACTACACAACAGCAGCTGCAACCACATCAAGTAAGATCTAACTGCAGAAGTAGGTGTATGCATTAAAATTCTAACTCGATTCGAGGTTATGTGAGGTAGGATAAAAACGTACTCATTTAACCATCTGAAGTTAAATGTAAATAACTCCATGTTACACAGTATTTTCTCTCCTCAATGAGCATGAATCTGGTTAACTTTCAGATCAAAGTTTTATTTATGGACTCTGTCTGTTTTTAATAATATATTAATATTATTCTGCTAAAATATTGACAGTACAGTGCTGTAAAAGGACCTGTAAAGTATTCTCTGCCAACCTACCCTTTTCAAACATATTAATTCAGTAATATTAGGTAATACCCTCAATAAGCTAATAGAAATGTGTTGTCTCATTTTATTGTTTGTAATCTTATATTTCAATGTAACTTTTTCCAATACAAATGAGAGCAATGGTGTGACATAAAGCCATTTATTACTTTATATAGAGGGTAACAAGCTAATATTTTAGCATTCAGGTTACTGTATGAAGCGCATGGAGAAAGAGGGCAGAGCTACCCTTATGTACCATTTGAAACACAATATGCTGACAGTTTATAAAGGCCTTTTAGCATAATGCTAATACTGCCTACTCATACTGCCTAGTGACAGTAAACATGACTCTCTGACCTTACCACTCTCAATAAAACTTCAGTATGCAAAAACTTAGGAAAAATACACCTGTAATCAAACTGGCAAACGTGTCTTTTAATCAAAATGATATGAGAAAATGATGTCAAATTTTATCAGTGTCTCAATATCTCACCTCTGGGGGAATTGATTCCATCCCGGCACAGTTTTCATTGCATTTGTCGTAGACGAGGCGCAGCTTGCGGAACAGCACAGAGAGCATCCGGAGATGCTCCTGGAGCTTCCCCAGCCGGTCCTGGTGGGTGTTGGGTTGATAAGTGACTCCATTAGGCAGCTGAAGAGCACCACAGAGGAAAACGTTGTGTTAAGCAAAGCAGGACCATACAATTTAGCTTGCGCTAATAAAAAGAAACAGCCATTGATCCCTTCTGACTGCAAAATGCACTTCAAATCCTCTGTAGTTCCCCTAACTGGTAATACTTCATTAAAGGCAGTGTAATTATGCAGAGAAGATGCACTTTCACTGAATGAAGTGAAGTTTCATTTTACTCAAGAAATAGAGCAACCTTAAACATGCAGTAAATATCATTGTGTTTATGCAACAATATGGTAAGTTGTTCTTAATAAAAATAAAATCACACAAACAACTCAGCCACATCAAATGTTAAATGCTTCAGCTGCTAAACTTTCTTTTTTTTTTTTACTAAGTCTCATACTGAGACGGCATAACTGTCTGGTAACTACAACGGGTGTTAAAGAAAAACAAGACAGGCCTTTGGGGCAACACTGTCTGATTATAAACACCCTACATAACATGAAACAAGCCTGCCTTCAGGGCAAGCAAAGGGAAGACAGTCAGAGAAACAGCAGGGAGAGAGACAGACAGAGAGAAGAGAAGGGGGAATTTTAGTATAAAGACAGCCTGCGATCCGAAAGAGTCACAACAATGCTGTTTGTGTATTCTGTGGCGGAGGCCAGCTTGTTGGCACGTCTCTGATTTTAACAAGGTTAACTAGGAGCGCTCCTGAGGAGCAGGTGCACATTCATGATGAACTCAGACTGACCTCGCCTTCAGGACACAGTCAGAGCTGAACTACATGTGAACTGATAAAAAATACCTCTATTATCCTGAATACAATACCCAATAGGTCCAATAGCTTATTTTTTTATGTAATTTTGCAACTTTCCACCATTTCCACCAAATAGGTTACTCCAACAACATATGAATATATGCAATCTAAAGTTAGTTTGTGGCCTTGATTGTTGATCTTTATATGAAATATTGTTTCTACATTCCATCAACAGAAAGTAGTACCCCTTCAACAAGAGAAATGACTGAAAAACAAAATGAAAAGAATCCTTTTTAGCTAGTGTTGGATTTCCATTATAAACACGTTGACAATACTGGTCAAACAACACCACTGTTAGGAAATATGCATTGCTCAGCCAACATTTTGATTTCAAAGACCTGGCCCCACTGAATAGCTGCTTAGTAAATGTGAGAAGATTGGAGGTTGTTCAAACATCCATCCATCCATCTTCTCCCGCTTTTCCGTCAGGGTTGCGGAGGTAACAGCTCCAGCAGAGAGCCCCAAACTTTCCTTTCCCTTGCCACATCAACCAGCTCTGACTGGGGGATTCCAAGGTGCTCCCAGGCCAGCGAAGAGATATAATCCCTCCACCTGGTCCTAGGTCTACCCCTCGGTCTCTTCCCAGCTGGACGTGCCTGGAACACCTCCCTAGGGAGGCGCCCAGGTGGCATCCTCACTAGGTGCCCGAACCACCTCAACTGGCTCCTTTCAACGCGAAAGAGCAACCGTTCCACTCCGAGTCCCTCCCGGATGACTGAACTTCTCACCTTATCCCTAAGGGAGATGCCAGCCACCCTGTGGAGAAATCCCATTTCGGCCGCTTGTATCCGCAATCTCGTTCTTTCGGTCATGACCCATCCTTCATGACCATAGGTGAGGGTAGGAACGAAGATGGCCCGGTAGACAGAGAGCTTTGCCTTCTGACTCAGCTCTCTTTTCGTCACAACGGTGCGGTAAAGCGACTGCAGTACCGCTCCCGCTGCTCCGATTCTCCGGCCCATCTTACGCTCCATTGTTCCCTCACTCGAGAACAAAACCCCGAGATACTTGAACTCCTTCACTTGGGGTAAGGCCTCATTCCCTACCTGGAGTGGACAGTGCATCAGTTTCCTGCTGTTCAAACATGAAGCCCTAATTGTCAGGCTCTCCTCACAAAGTGTACCAATGCATGGATGGCTTATTCCTAGCGTGTTATTTTTGACAGTGACCATATTTTTACAAAATAATTAATACCAAGAAAATTAGAACTGTTTTTTTGTCCTTGGGCAAAATATATTTTTTACCTGCAGAAATGCAAGGCTGCTATTGTGAATAGGAATGTGTTGTTAATGACTTTCCCCGCAGAACAGAAATTGTAAAAACGACTGCTTCTCTTCGTCATTTCTTCTAAATCACACATATTTGGACTTATTTGCTTTGTTTAACAATCCATATAAGGAACAAATTACAAGAAATGTAAACAGTCTTCTGTCCCATAAATCCACTTGTGTAAATGTTAGAGCTGATCCCAAGTTTACAAAGAGTTGATTAAGCTTTTGGCTGTTTGGCTGTACTGATGTCTTGCCTTTGTAAGTAGCTTTCCTTTTACTATTCACTCTACGTGCACTGACTTGTTTTTTAATCCTGCATCCAAACACATCAAAGAACTACCTTCCTGAATGACAGCTGTTGTGTTATTTGCATAATAGCACTCTGTCTTGTTACCATACTGTAGGACCAATTATTACTTTTATGGATATTCTTATATTTTTTATGTTTACTGTTTCACTTTTTGTAATGACATTCTGCTGTTTAATATTTTATGTTAACATGGTGTCACGATGTTTCAGTTTTCAGTAAGGGTTTTGAAGCTTTGGCAGAACAAATGCAAATAATATTAAGAGGCAAAAAGAGAGCAAACTGTGAATTTAAGGTGGGCTGTAACCATATGTGACAGGAATCCAGGCAAAGTGAGAAAGAAAAGAGAGAGAGAGAGAGAGAGAGAGAGAGAGAGAGAGAGAGAGAGAGAGAGAGAGAGAGAGAGAGACCTGCATGTTCCTGAGGAGCTGGAAGATCTCCATGGTCCTTAGGACAATGTCTTGGACTGTCTCCTGCCCAATGCGACATAGCGAGGCCGTGTTGACATCACGTGCAGCCTGGGCCTGCTGCTGCTGCGGTGGTGGAGGAGGTTGCCCGCCAAAAGGCGACACTAGCGGAGGGGTTGTCATAGAGCAGGTGAAGATCCTGGTGGAGGATCTAGGTCCAGGTGACGTTACCTGTCAGGCTATTCCACACCACCACACCCTTACATGCCTAAATGAAGTGTTTTACAGGAGAAGAACAGGAAAATGTTGATTAGGAGAGAGAAAGTAGGAGGTGAGTCACAGAATCCACTGTCCTTAATCTAAGATGAGTTTCTACAATGAAAACAGAAGTCACATTATAAATTATTTTTTTCAGAGGGTGATTTTTGCCCCTGAAGTTTGACATTTAGATGCATTTACATAAACAACTACACTTTATTTTTGCACCCTTGGTTGTGTTTTAGGGCGCCAATATCTGATTAAGTGGCAACTGCCCCAATTAATGTATAATAATAGTGGCATAATTAAGCTTGTATATTTAGGTGATTTTCATATGCACAACAACAATTACAGTGTAGCAGTGGTTAGGAGGCTAACTGATTTCTCAGGCTCATTCCAACAATGATCATACAATATGCATAAAAATAAAGTAAAAGGGCAAATCATAAAATACAGGAGACGTTAAACACAGGGATAAAATATTACATAAATAAAATAACATGTATTTGCGGTTAACAGAAGCACACTGAGTTCTTCTGAATCAACTGTTATACAAGTAGTTAAAGTATAACAAATATATATACAAAAAGTGAGCTGTAAACCAGCCATAATAGTATAGTTAATTATGTTTAACACCATTTAGAGTCACGAAATGCAGTACATGTCTTTGAAAGCGTCACATCTGTCACAATTCAACCAAAACGACACGCTGTCTAGCTAAACAAATTCAACACTGACAAAGTCTCTCAGCTAACGATATAGCCTGTCATATAAGTTGTGTAGCGGGGTTTTAGAAACAGTTAAGCGTGCCTTTACATCAGTACTGTCTGTTAGGTGCTGTCATTACCACACCCTAAGCATTCAGTGTGATAACGGGTTAATTAGCTACCATGTTAAAGTGGAGTGGTTGACAGAAAAGCTAAGTGGACAGTCACTCTACACACGGCTCTTCAGCTCGGTTTCTTTCTGTGTGTCGTTTAACTATCCTGGCACGACGTGAAAGTCAACTCCGCAGTGAGTTTTCATATTTATTTAATAGCACATAAGACAACGTGTAATGTTACCTGTGTGGTGATAATTTATCTGTTGACATGTCAAGTTCCCTGCTCTGCTCCTAGGATTTTCAGCTACACCAAATATCGCGAGAATTCCACCTAACACGAAGCCTGATTACGGTAAATAATGAAGTAGAAGTGCCACTTGAAAATCTGATTTTAGTGAGTATTGATTTTTTTACACAATAATATATTAAAATGTACAGAAACTGAATCATCATACTCCTTTAGATTGAAGTGAAACCAGGTGTATGTTTGAAATTCCCCCCCTTTCCTTAAATGTTTCAAATTAATGACAACATTTCGGTAAAGCAAGGCGCACAGCAGATTTGTTCCGGCTGCATAGGGTAACAGCGCCATATTCAGGTTTACTGTTATATAACAGCCAAGTCACACATGAATTCATCAGACCTCAGGCCAATTTACGCCACATGCTTCTCATGGGTCATTATCACTTTTTTGTAAGGCTTAATTCAAATTCATCCCATAAATTGGTATTTTGTCTGCTCTGTAGCCTTTATATAAATAAAACATTCATTGCATCCATCCATCCATGTTTTGCTTATAAAGTATAGCTGTGCTTGGATTAATTTGTGAGCCATCCAAATTCAAATTCATTTTAAATACAAGAGGTGTCATGTGCTCGGCCATGCAGCAGAATTACTGCTCTGATTTACAGAGCCTGCAAATAAGAGCTTTACAGAGGACAAAAGAAAGGCTTTGCCTTTAGGGGTGGGTGGGGCTGAAAAGTAGATTGTGCCTATTACTACCTTCACATTATGTATTGTAATTTGTGGCTGTATTTCAATTTCCCTTTAAACACCCTATCTGCTATATGCAAAACTGATATGAAATCAATGGTTTAAGTTCACTTGACTGCCCAAAGCTTCTTAATTGCATAAGTGTCGGTTAGGATGACAATCTGCATCTGTCGCATACAGCATGACCAACTGAGGCAAGTTGGAAATGAGTTTCCTCACAATCATCAAGCCTGTCTTCTTATTATGCTTAATTGGGACGAGAGAGTAGTGATTGGGAGTGGGTGGAGGCCGGTTGTGAGATGAATACCCCTGTTGTGAGTATCATAAATCTATCATTCAAGTACATTCACAAATTATATTCATGTTACAGATTACACAAGGTAACTGAGTGTGTGAATAAGTATGTGGATCACATCAAGGCAAGCTGATGAAAAATGTCTTACATTTGATTTTGTAGTATGAAACCAAATTTAGGCTTCCCCTTTATCTGCAAATTATAAAACTCTAAATCAAAGACCTACGTTTATCACAAGGTGTGTTATCAAGGTGATAAACCCTTATGCAAAATGCTTTACATCATGTGCCGCAGTGTTTTTAAGGCCTCTTGAACAAAAAAAATCATATCAGACAACACAAATTACCTTGAAACTGACGGCCCTGATTCATCTTATTAATGGGGCTTGGACCTTGAACATGAAAGGGCGAGACAGATGCAGACAGAGGGGAGAAATATGGATTAAGTGGTTGTAAATGGAGTGTAGGAGCCATGAAATGTACAATGTTAATGAATTTTGTTTTAATACCAATTAGGTTTGTACTAGTTCATATTTGATTAATGGTTTGTATTATTATTATTATTATATTATTATTATTGTTATTATTGTTGTTGTTGTGTGTGTGTGTGTGTGTGTGTGTGTGTGTGTGTGTGTGTGTGTGTGTGTGTGTGTGTGTGTGTGATCGCAATGGGTTGGTTTGTTTGGGTCAAATGGATATCGTGACGACAGGGTCGTTGTATTTTTTGTTGACCGCAAACTTTACGATTACGTTTATTAAATTATATTATTATTCACCTCGGTTTTATCTAAACAACTCATTTTTTTGATAGCGTGTCAGACCATTGCGACCAGGCCCGGCCTCAGCCTCTCAGCGACTTAGTTTGTTTACTGAAGTCGCTATACGGAGGATGAAAAGCAAATAGGAGAACGTAGGAAAATGATTGGAGAGGAAGCAACAGGGTGCAAAGAATTTTCCAAAAATGGATTGAGAACAGCCCTTGTGATGAAACTGTATTCTAATTATTAGCTGAGGGGGTATCAGGAATAAACCAGGATTATCCAGCTACCTAGTGCATTACTCATGCTTTAATTATATACACACTGATCTGGTCCCTGCAGGGCTAAGTTCAGAGGGAGACGGAAGGGAGTATAATGGTCTGCTCTGAAGGCAGCGGCATGTAAAGCCCATTCAATTTCACTTTAGAAAGTCTGTAGAAGAGGATTAGTATGGCTGAAGGTATGAGAAACACGGATAAATAGTAGAGAATAGGGTCTGGTGTGCAAATATACTTAAATATGTATTTGCTATATATATATATATAGGCCAGAGTTGTGTGTCATGCAGGTTTAATACCAATTCAAATATGTTGAATGAAAGTATATCATAATGTGGAGAGAATTAATACAAAATAAATAAAAGGAATGCAACTTTTACAAAAAGAAAAAAGTCTTGCATTCAGGATTTAAATAAAATTAAAAAAGAATCATCAGCAACATTTACTTAAAAATATCATAAATAAAAGTATGGCTTTGGGGATAATTGGCCATTTAGGCATTTAAATATTGTCTGATCTTATTAATGAAACATTGACTGAAGCTGACACTGAAGCTAATTGTATCTTCAACTAGTGGCAGATGGCTGGTTCTAAACCCTTATATAGATTGATCATTTGATTTATCCGTAAAATGTATTCTGAAAAGCAGCTCAAGCTCTCACCAAATAAGTACACAATTATATTTGATTAGAAAACTGGTTGCTTAGAAGTATAAACAACATGAAAAGGAATCCCTTTTGTAAAAGTACCTCAAGGTTGTAGTACAAGTACACTGCTTAACTAAATTAACTGTATAATTATCCTCCACTGCTTAGTTGCAAATATTTTCACAATAAAAGAGTTAAACAGTATTTGAACACTTGAGTGTCAAAGGCCCCTGGTACACCAAAATAGCCACTTTTGTACTTGTAAAAAAAAGCATACAAGCTGGTTTTAAGGTCAAAGAGGTGTGGGACTGTAAACAGGGAACCAACTCAAGACCTTGGGACAATGCATCAATGTGCTAGCTTGTTGCCCAGCAACAGATGAGTTGGGGTTTGCAGTGAGGTGTTAATCTGAAACAGTGCTTATTCATGAAGGATTTCATGACTTTTTAAATCAGACTGCAAAAGCAAACTTTAAAAGAGAACATATTTGAAAAAGGAATACTTTCATTTAATCATTTATTATTCCTTACAACTGAAAAAAGGCAGTGGAAACACATTTTTGAAAATACAATTGATTCTCTCCACATACAATACTTGAGATTGCTGGTGTGAAAGTCAATGCATATCAATATGTATTGACACCTGACTGTTTGCAATGTCCTATATCAATAAAGTAAGTTGATGCTGAAATAAAGGGTGCCTCGGTTCTGACTGGTTCACAAGTAAACAAACTATTTAAAAATGTGCATTCAGGACAGTAAGTAGAAGTATAAATGGATAGTTTCTCAATCATAAAGCAGCTATCCTTTTTTAAGGATAAACAGATTTATATTGAAATGAATACACTTAAAAGCAAAGACAACACAGGGATATAAAGACAAGTTAAAACTTCATAAATGGGGCAACATGTGAAAGGGAATGTTCCTTCTAAAATAATTTAAATCATTAGCTTGCTTTTCCTTCAGGCACATGCTATAAAACAGTTGTTTGGGAATGTAATCACAAAGGCACTAGAGCCACAGTCCCATGACTCAGGGTCCAATGAAGAGTGCAGATCTAAAGGTTTTTTATCATCACAACATTTTTTGCAGCAGGTTACTACTTCTTGGGCTCCACACACAGGCCACAGTCTGGCTTAAGGTCAGCCTGTCTCTCCATTTGAATTGTAACAGAGTGGAAGTTATAGTTAGAGTAACAAGCCTGTGTCATTTCTCTCAGGACAGTCTGAGCATCCACGGTCTCATCTGTGGAGAGGAGAGGAAGTCAAAAGAAATGTCAGTAAACATTTGACTCATCTTTTGTGTAAATGTTGGACATGTCTGTGCCTAAAACTGTTTCAGCACATTTTAAGAGCAAAGAGGAGAAGAAAAATAGTCCAGAGGCATGATTGCAGCCCTTGAGGTTGTCATGCTCTTTTTATAGAATAAATAGAAAGAGTCTTTGTGCTCATTACCAGTAAGTGGCAAGTAACTTTATGTAAATATTTCCTGTTCCTGCTGCTCTCTACTTTCACTGTGTTATACAGTGGTATGCAAAAGTTTGGGCACCCCTCTGAGATTTCATGACAATTTGCTTTTCCTTTATAATAGAAGATCACAGCAACAACATTTGTTTTCCTACAAAGATGTAGACGTTTTAGTGTTTTCCAGACCAAAATTCTTAGGGTAGCATTACATAGTTTTATTATAATAAAATAAAATGCAAAAAATGGGATGTGCAAAAGTTTGGGCACCCTTATAAATAGCATTCATTTCAACACCTGTACGGATTTATAGCTGACAGGTTGCTGCACAAAATTGCTTTGATTAGCTCATTAGACCTTCAATTACAAAGACAGGTGGAACCAATCATGAAAAAGGCTATTTAACATAGGTAATAGCTGGCTGTGCCTGGCCTAGGTTCTTTCTTAGGGAGTGGCAAGATGGGGACCTCAAAACAACTCTCCACTGACCTGAAAGCTAAGATAATCCAACATTATAAATTAGGAGAAGGGTACAAAAAATTATCTGACAGGTTTAAACTGTCTGTCTCCACAGTCAGAAACGTAGTTGTGAAATGGAAGGCCACAGGAACAGTCCGTGTGAAGGAAAGATGTGGTAGGCCGACAAAAATAGGGGAAAGGCACAGGCGAAGGATGGTGAAAATGGTCACAGAGAAGCCACAGACCACCTCCAGAGAACTACAACAACATCTGGCTGCTGATGGTGTAGTTGTTCACCGTTCCACAATCCAGCGTACTTTGCACCAGGAAGAGCTCATTGGAAGGGTGATGTGCAAAAAGCCTTTCCTGAGTGTTAATCACAAGAAGAGTCGCATGAGGTATGCAAAAGCACATCTGGACAAGCCAGAAGCATTTTGGAACAAAATACTGTGGTCAGATGAGACCAAGATTGAGTTATTTGGTCATAACATGAACAGGTATGCATGGCGAAAAAAACACACTGCATTCAATGAAAAGAACTTGTTGCCCACTGTAAAATTTGGTGGAGGATCTATCATGTTATGGGGCTGTGTGGCTAGCACAGGTACTGGAAAACTTGTTAAAGTTGAGGGCCACATGAATTCCTTACAGTACCAGGAGATTCTTGACAAGAATGTTCTAGAGTCAGTCACAAAGTTGAAGCTACGCCGGGGTTGGATTTTTCAGCAGGACAATGATCCTAAGCACCGATCAAAATCCACCAAGGAATTCATGCAGAAGCACAGGTACAATGTTCTGGAATGGCCATCCCAGTCCCCAGACCTTAACATCATTGAAAATGTATGGATTTATTTGAAGAAGGCTGTCCATGCACGGAGGCCAAGAAACCTGACTGAACTGGAGACGTTTTGTGTGGAAGAATGGGCCAAAATACCACCTGCCAGGCTTAAGGGACTTGTCTGTGGCTACAGGAGGCGTCTACAGGCCGTTATTGCAGCAAAAGGAGGCAATACTAAATATTAATGGAATTATTTCTTAGGGGTGCCCAAATTTATGCACATGCCTATTTTTGTTTGAATGCACATAAACATGTTTCTGTTTGACCAATAAAAGTTATTTCACTACTGAGATGTTTCTGTTACCATAAGGTATAACATATGTTAAAATGAAGTTGCTGCTTCAAAAGCTCAGCAAGTGACAAACTGATGCAGTGGTTTTCCTAAGGGGTGCCCAAACTTTTGCATACCACTGTATTTCACAAGGTCATTTTTATTCTATTACATTTATTTGACAGCTTTAAAAGTTTGCAAATCAAGGTTTGAATTTATTTTTTTATTTAAATGATCATCTCTAAAATATGTCAACCATTGAAATTGCAGTTTACTTCCATGTTTGTCCAAAATGTCATCACTTCTTTATCTTGTAAAATTGACACTGAAATTATCATAATTAGTGTTGTAGTTTTTAAGTCATGGACAACGCGTGTTGTGTGAAGTCAAAGTGACCTTGAGCTTCGACCATTAAAATCTCATTAGTTCATCAAGTGCATGTTTTAAAAGATATTTCCTCAGGCTTTCCTGAGATATCACAGCTATCAGTGGTGTGAAGTGATACAAAAGTGATTAACATTATTTGTATATTCATGTTTACATTACAATATTTATGAGGAAGAGCCAAGGCTGCTTTGTATTTTAGCATGAAGATGTTTCATAGAACTCCTTGCAAACTCTTATGAACTATCACAAGGGGAAAAAAACATAGTTAGTCAGTCAGTCAGTCAGTCAGTCAGTCAGTTAGTTGCTCTGACGGTGTTTAAACTTGTTTTTGATGTCTTGTTACAAGTGGCACCAATTGAAAATTATTATATAGTTAAATAGTGAAGACAGCTCATTTGTTTGCATTTAGCCTGGTAGCTTCTTCTCACCTATGGCTACGTGAGCACTCAGTAAGGCCTGGTTCATGGTGAGGGCCCAGGTGTGTAGGTTGTGGACCGCCGTCACCCCTTTTACGGCTAGCAGATCCTCCCGCACCTCACCGTACTTCACACCTCCGGGAGTGCCTGAGATATAGATGACAAAAGAAGAAAATAGGAGAATTTCAGAAATTATGAGGAGACAGAAAGAGTGAGACTAACAAAGTATGTTGACGATGTTGTTAGTGCCGTGGAATGAGAGCCTCACCTTCCATCAGGACCAGAAGAATATCCCTCAAGATGGTGAAGGTGGTGCACAGGACAAATATGGAGAACAGGAAGGTGCAGATGGGGTCAGCTATCTTATATTCAGGCTGAAAGAAACAACACAGAAGATGTTAAATTGGATTGTTGGCCAAAGTATCAAAGGATAAGTATGCTAAAGTATTTATTTCAGTTGTGGGAATAATACTTAAAAAGGACACAGGATGTTGACAATTAATAAAAGTATTTCTTATGCAAGAGAAGCTCTTAGTTTTAGCAGTGTATGTCTGCCCGGGGAGAGGAATATCTTCAGTGTGTGGACAGCAACAATATTCCTGCATACATACCCTTGTGTTGTTCGACATTTCTCAAAAGTAACAGTGGGGTTTTCTTGATCAGTCGGAAGACAAAATATAAATATAAAATGAATAATTTGGAGGCTATAGCTATGCTGCTTTATTTATAAAACTTTTGTTTAAATCAATCACTGAGGTAATTACTGACTATTTTTAGTTAAAAGTATGTAAAAACCATTGATGAAGACAGATTTCATTAAGAATCTTTAATTGCGGATATGAATAATTATTAAGAGGTGTTTTAAGAACTTTGATCTTTTTATAAAAAAGAGGAGACCTAGAGAATGCAAATGTATTATAATATTCTTGCTATTTTTAAACCTAAAATATGATACCCTATGTTTTTTTATAATGTATGTTTGAAATAATTTTTATAGTGCATATGTGTACTCATGCAAAACCACACAAAGAAAGACAATACGTGATTGATTACTGAACGTCTGAATTATTGTCCTGAATTGAAATTTTAAAAACAATTCAAGAAGAAAGTGATACCCTCCTGCCTTTCTCTCATGGGCTTGAGTTCCATTCTGGCCCAATACCAAATTGGCCCCTACATCCTCTCCCTGCCCACTTCCACTCATATATAACCTTGTCTGGTCTAGAAAACGGTAGACACGTTTATTGGATTTTGAAGTTCTGCATATTATTAACAAAACAAGCTGCTCACAATAATCAGATATATAAAAACGAAAAGATGTTTTTTTTGTTTTATCATCATTATTATTTTAAGTCTGAGAGGCACTGATAGGAAATGATGGTTATGCAAAGGTACAATAGTTTCTGCTTCTACCGGACAGAGAAAGTCACACAGGTTGTTTTGTATTTACACCCTTTATCTTAAAGCAGGAGAGACAGACAGAGAGACCTCTGACCTTAAAGAAGATAATGATGGCGCTGACGAACACGCTGATGCTCTGGAGGAGATCTCCCAACACGTGGACAAAGGCCGCTCGCACGCTGGCATTGTCCTGCTGAGCCCTCCGTCCTGATAGAAAGTGAAAGAGTGAGATACATGCTATTAAATTAATTGTACACTGGGATATAATCCATTACATATTCCAATATAAGGTTATGATAGTGGATGGTAGTGCCCCGGCATAGTGCTACTATACTACAGGACACAGTGCTTGGGGGATTAAGCAATTCATATGACATTGTTTCATCATTTATATTTGAGAGAGGAAATAATGAGTAGTGTATGGGGAAACTTACCATTACCGCCTGTGCTCTGCTCGAGGTCAGTATGGTTATCATTGTGGTGTGAGTGGTTTGAGACATGATGGTCTCTCTTTCCTGTGTTGTGGCTGTGGCCGTGTCCGTGGGAGCTGAGACCCCCGTGGCTGTGTCCATGTCCAGACTGGTGGAGCACCAGGGCCATGCTTTGGGAGGTGAGGAACAATTTAAGTTCTGAATCAAATATTTATAGGTATACAACACTGTACAAGTAGATTTAGTATTGGTCACCTCTCTGTAATTAAAATCTTAAAAATGATGTGAATGAGTGTGTGTTTTACTCACACAATATTAGCCAACACAGCACAACCGGAGGTAATGAGCATGATAGTGCCCTCGATGGTGAAGTCATTGTTGATGAGGCGCTCCACAGCCAGGTAAACCAGTACACCCGTTACCAGCCAGATAGTGAAAACTGACAGCAGGGCACCCAGAATCTCTGCAGGAAGATTAGGAGGAATACAATACAGGAAAAATACAAGACGAACTGTGGTCAAATACTGACAGCAAGCTGCTCCCAATTAAAGGTTTTCAACTAAAAAGAAAAGAAAAAAGTTCATGACCAAGAAATGGCTAATGTCAGACGCTCCATAGAGGACGGCTGGTATAATATAATTTACAAAATATTTTATTTTTTTAATGGATAGAATCGAATCTCATTTAGGCATCAAATTGGAGGAAATTTGGACACATTTGGATGAGCAAAAAAGAACCTATAGCTATGTAAAATTAAAGTTGAAAGCAAATTCTGCCTAAATAAATGTTAGTACTGCACCTGCACGATGCCAGCCAAAGCTGAGCTTGTGTGTGGCGGGTCTGGAGGACAGCCAGAGGGACAGCAGGCTGATGAGGAAGCTGATTAAGTCGGCAAGGAGGTGGGCAGCATCTGTCATCACAGCAAGACTGCCCGCATAATACCCCCCTGCAGAAAGAGAGAAATACATTAACACCAATAATATACCATTATAATGCTGAAATGCTAGATTGATACTTGTGTGAGAAGTAGTAAAAAGTAATAAATTAATTACATTCATAACATTAAAAACTGAGGCAAAGATTAATTACTGCACCGTACTTCGTTTCAATCTATCCAATAGTTGTTGAGACATTTTACTTAAAACCACAAATGTGAGCCTGATGGTGGTGCTAAAGGGAAAATCAGGGCTTCCCAAAAGTGATTTTGATATGCCTTTAAGCAGAAGAAATTAAAGGAGACACTGAAGGTCAAGAGTGGAAAAACAAGGAGACTACTGAGAAGGAGAAGTATGTGACTTCGTGATTAAACACTTACTTATTTATCTTTGTCAAACACTGGTTTAAATTCAATTTGAAGAAGCAGCTAGCAGGTAAACAATGAAGATGTCACCTTGTGTACTGTTGGTCAGTGAATGTATTATCAGCAATACTTATTATCAGGTGTTATAGTCTGAAATAGTATCATATGTCCGCTGGTTAAGGGAAAAGAAAAAATAAGAGGTAGAGATACGAAAGGGATTAAAGATTTACAAAAATGGCAGAAAAACAAAAAGGCTCACCAAGGATTTCACCAGTCATGAAAATCAGGCAGATGACGGTGACCACATACAATCTCCTCCTGGCCACTTTCTTCTCTCGGTCACGGTCCTCCTGTGCCCGGCTGTTGTCATGGCAATGTTTGATGCCACCAGCTAAGTCTATCTGTAATGCCTCCTGGTTTGGCTCGCTGGACGCACATCAAAGTTCAGAATAAATGCAGGCAATTGACTAACTTGTCACTTATTTCACTTAAAACGGGTTAATATGTGAAGAGGTGAAATATGGTATTTATTGTTTAGTGAAATAAATAAATAACTGGACATTTTTAAATTCAATTCTTAAATACTTATTGAGCATTGATAGTGAAAAATATGTATTTAATATAACAGGAACGAAGTAGCACTTATTCTGTGAATACACACAAAGCCCCCATATAGGGAAAAATAAAATGTGAAACCAAAAAAAGCAGTTTTGTTTTATTCTAGGAAAAACATTAACTAGAAATGAGGAACGTTAAGTGGCATTTCAAATGCTTTAAATGCTGAAATTGTGAGCTGGATAATAAGTGTATCGTTTACAGACAGAGAAAAAAATGCTTCATGATAAGCTCAACCCAATTTGACAAAGAAGCAGAAACAACAGGATTTAACAGAAAAAGATCAAACTCATATCAACTTGCAGCTTCATAGTGTCCTAAAAGTTTTTGCCACCTACCAGGATACACATAAGTAAATCTCAGCAGCAGTTATAAAGCAACAGAGAAATAAATCGAATCATTTATCTATTGGAATATTAGTGCTTCATAGTCTGTGCACACCTAACTGTGTTTTTAAGTGTGAGGTTTCCTTCATTGTTGACAAGAGAAAAGGTGCATTTTGCGCACTGCCAAGCAGACCAGCAGACCCAGACCAGTCCCGTGTGGAAACAAACAAAGGAACGTGGGCAAAGACAGTTTGCTCTTACAAAGAAACATATTTGTTTATCTTTCACAAAGAATTAGCAACAGGATGTGTTTGTTCGAATAATAACCATATACTATTATACAAATACTTCTTTATAACATTTGTTCAACAGATAATAATCATTCCACTTTTCAGAGCAAAAAAAGAACATTTACCTTCCCAGACTATTGTATGAGCTCTTCAAGCCGGACACCAGGACACATTTTTCTGGATCCTTTTTTCTGAACATGTCTTATATCTTTATGAATATCAGATTCTTGAGAAATTCCTCAAAGGTTTAATGTTTGGATTACAAAAACGTTCACTTAAAAGTACTATAAAAAAAAAAAACTATAGTTGGGTTATTGCTAACTTAATCCAGCAGTTGTTGTCTCCTCTTGAAAAGCAGCCGATGATGGGCATCCTGTGGAATGAACCAGAGTGCAGACAGTTACATACGTGATGCAGCCTTGTGACCGCTGCAGCACCGTGTGCAAATGCATGGCCGCCTGCAACGCCTGCAAAACAAGGTGACGGTCCATGGGGATTCAAAAGGAGATGTTACATTTTAACACGCCACGTCATCCAAACACCCGTATCACGCACCAGTATCATCTTCGCACAGTCTTCAATAGGGTCCTTGAATACGACGATACATTCACCTTTGAGTAATAAACAGTTCGCTCATCCAAATCCCGGAGGGGCACTTTGTTGTTCAACCAGCCAAAAACGATCAGACCCGCCCCCCTCTTTTGACCAGCCGGCACTCTGATTATACACTCAAACTCAGTGCGGTGCGCTTCCCTGTTGTCACATGGCCATTCATTCCTGCTTCCCAGTGAAGGAATCTAGTCAAGAACAATGTTCTCAAGTAGGCCTAGTGTTCATTTCTTCGGTTCTTGTACGAAACCCGAGTTGTTGTTTTTTATGCTACTTTAACAACTCCACTCCATTTTGAAAGCCAATATTGAAGTCTACATTTTACTCCACTACGCTACATTTATTAATTATTTCACAGCTTAAGTTACTTTACGTTATAGATTTATATTTTTAGGTAAAACATATATTAACTTCTAAATAAACACTTAGAATTATAAGCCAAAATATCCAGCAGCATTAACTAATACCGTTCAATAAATGACACTTTTACCAACTGTGATAAACACATTTATGCATCAATTATGATAATCCAGGAATTGATTATATAGTATTGTGAAGCAGGACATTACGCACAATAAGTATACTACTGACACTTCTTCTATTTCTACTTCTTTTACTTTAGAACCACGTAATGTCATTATTTTTGTATAAATATACTTTTTAATCCAAAAGTTTGCCTGAACCTGTGAAACCCCTGCTCCCAAATTTATAATAATGTATACAGATATATTTGACATATATCTATAAGTCTGTTTCATGACTTGATTCAATTGTTTTATTTTTCTATTTCTGTGTTTTCTGTTATACACCTAGAGGCCTACACTAAAGGACATTGTAAAAACATACTATTATTCCGAAATGTATATTCATAATGTGAATTTAGGATATGATAGGATACAAATCTTACTGGACTTATTGAATTGTTAAATAATTAAGTCCTCCAACACTCAAATATCTGTTTTTCCTTTGTGTCTATTATCTTGGGTTTATGAGGTTCACTGTGAAGAATAATTTCTACTGTTTGACAGAAGGCTGAAAGTTCCTCTGTGCTCACTTGAAATAACACAGCTACCCTAAGGCATGATTGTGTTACATTCAATCAAAACTTGAAACTCGAGTTCACAAACACTCATCATTTACTTTTCAGTGAACCCAGAGACATCTTGTGCCCAATTGGTAAACTTTTGCCTTGTTGCCTTGTATTTTGTTCAATGGGGGAGAAGAAAGAGGCATAATTTATATACCTTTGACATTGGAAAGGTTAGCTTTTGTAGAACAAAGTGTTTTTGTAGAAAGAAGTTTCAAATTATTATTCAATGCAGTGTACATTCTTTATGTTTTAAAACGTGGATGAGGACGTGTTGTATTTCATGTTTCCATCTTAAAGAAATATAAATCATTTTAAAATCATGTGTTGAGATCAGACTCCCAGTCTCAAAACCAACAGTGTGCCAACAGTGCTGAACATGAGTTCTGGAATGTTGTCCTTATGTAATTATAATGTTTCTCAAGCTCACAGTCTGTAGGGAAGTCCTCTACAAGAATAAATGATCTTTTGAAACGAGAACCACTTGTTGATGTTTGCTTCCAAATTGTACCACAAGGGGCTGACATTGAACCAGCAGTCCCGAGTGGTACACATCTCAGGGAAAAAATAGCTTTTTTAAACCAAGGATGCTAATGATGCAATTATTTTAGTTATTTTGCTTATAAATAATAATATGATTATTATTATTAGTATTATTATTATCATCATTATTGTGGTGTAAAATAACAAAATACTTACACTTAAGTACTGTTCTTCAGTTATGCTCCCTTATGATGTACTTCTCAACCACTTTTTAGGGTAAATATTGTACTTTTTAATGTACTGCAGTTACTTGATAAATGTAGTTACTTTGCAGATTTAGCATAATAATTACAAAATAAAGTCAGCAAAGTGGTTAAGATAAGATTTTCGAGATCTTAAGATTAGATTTTAAGAAATTAGTCCAATATCACCAGCTGCAACAATAAAGTAATATACACTACATGATGTACTTACTGTATGGCTCGTCCTTCAATCGGAAGGTTGTGGGTTTGATCCAAGCTCTTAACCTTAACCCTAAGCAACATGTCGATGTATCCTTGGTCAAGATACTAACCCAGAGTTGCTCCTGATGGCATGGCCATGGTGGGTGAATGTTATCTTTCTCGAGCAAGTGGCACATTGCTCTGTATGAATGGGTGTGAATGGATTAATCATGACTTGTAGAATGTAAAGCAGCTCGTAAAGATTGGATAAAGCATTGTACTGTATATACACAGTCCATTTACCTTTAACTATTTACTACATTAATCCCTCCTTATATCCCTATAATATCCATCCCTATAATCCCAAAATAGAATAAATATTATTCGAAAAAGCCAAGAAAAACAAGTAGTGTTACTTTTGGTAATGTTTTAATGCCAATACTTTTGTACTGACATCCTGTCCCTTCAGGCCTTCCTATAAAGCCACTTCCCATACATTATCTTTATGAACATAAACATATTAGACCATGTTAGAAATATGTGTTTTCACTTTAACTTGTTAAACTTGTTTTCTTTTCTAATACTATAAATAAATATACCAATCTATAATTATTATAATGATATAAACAACTAACATGGCAATTGTTAGTACAATTATTTGACATTACTCAATAAATAAATATCTGTTTTACATTAAATGTAATAACAATGGCAATATGCAACAATAGAGAATGACACAGTTTGATATGCTGTGATTTTGTTATTATTATTATTTTATTTTTTTTGAACTTCTTTTTATTTTATTTTCACATCAGTCATGCAGTGCATCAAAACAAAATCTTATATGACAAAGTTGAAAAACATACAAAAAGGTCATACAGTCATACAAGGTGGAGATACAACACAATAGGGGTCCAGTTATTGAGGAATGCTTCTGACTTAAGATGTAAAACTGCAGTGGTGTATTCCATGTGATAAACCTCTTGGACTCTATCCCTCCATTGAACTATTGTGGGGGGCTGTGGCTTCAACCAGGAGGCCGTTATGACTTTATTTGCAATTAGCAGAAGTGTCCTCAACAATTTTGTGTTGCTATCTTCCAGGAAGTCCTCAGGTACTATGCCCAATACAAAATGCATTGGTTCTATCGGCAGGTCTATAGACAAGCACTGCTTTATTTCTCTTTGTATGTTTTTCCAATATTCCAATACTTTTGGGCAATCCCAGAATATATGTGTGTGGTCCCCTGGTAAGCCACAACCCCTCCAACACTCAGCCGAAGCACTACTCCACCTTGATATAACAAGTGGTGTTCTAAAATACCTAATTCTCAGCTTCCAGCCATATTCCCTCCAACTGGGGCTATTTGTGACTTTATGACCCTGTTCAAATGAAGTTTCCCACTGTGTGTCAGATATTATTGCATTCATCTCCAATTCCCAATTTTCTTTAATATCCAAATTATTCTCTCCCAGATCCTCTTGTAGTGACTTATATAAATATGATATATATTTTTTTGTCACTGTTCCCTGCAGGGACGTGCAGACATTTGGAGGGGCTATTGCTCTAAACTGGAAAAGGGGCTTCTAACTAATTACCTTAAATAAACTAACTAATTAATGACACCAGTTCAATACGCATTATTCTTATCATTCTTTATGAGCGCAGTAACGGTAAGGTACCGAATTACTTATTTATTTAGTATTCCATAACTTAATAACAGATGGTCAAACTAAAATGGTTCAGACGCAGAAATCCTACAATGAAGCGGGACAGTGTAGTGGTCTCCCTTTGTGAGAGGGCGATCAAGAGAAGAGAGCGAGCGTTGAGGGAGTTTACGGAGCAGAAGAAAAGACAGAAGCACAATAACAAGTATATTTAGGTGTTTTTCTGTAAATAACCGACGGTGTCAAGAAGAAGTAAAGTCCCCAATTTTCCAAAATCCGACACTAGAGGCGGTCTTAACGCATCGGCACCAATAGCCTACAGTATAATAAATATTATATGTATAAAACGTAAAATGTGTAATCACACACTTAGCGATATAGAACATGAATAATAAAAACTTACCTGGTTTAAAACACTTGTGTGGTCCACACTGAAACGAGTTATGCATTCAGAATTTAGCCGGCAATTACGAAGAAGAAGAAGAAGAAGAAGAAGAAGAAGAAGAAGAAGAAGAAGAAGAAGAAGAAGAAGAAGAAGAAGAAGAAGAAAGCTGCTAACGCTAAGGCCACAATAATTGTATTGCTGCGAACAAGCACCACGCCATTGAAACATCAACTTTGTTATAATGGTATTTCCCCTTGCTATGTGTTTTTAAAGCATATTTAACATTTCCGGGACAGATTGACCCGGGGATTGGCCACCAAAGCCAGGCAGGTATTTGGTATGATCACCTTAGCCGTATGAGGCGGGACTCGGAGGGCTTTCCTTTACTCTCAGCTGTCAGATTGTAAACTAAGTCACGTGACTGGGGGCAAATGACAGCGCTGACAAGGTGTGTTTCCCGCAGCGAGACGCTACAATACTAATTGTGGGCTTATCATGTTGATTCGGCCACAACAGAAAAAAAAAAAAAAAACTCTCGCTCCCTCCAGAAGGGCAGGTCAGCCAAAAAGGGCAAACGGGCCATTGCCCGGGCAACATTAGCCCGTGCCTGTGCACGTCCCTGGTTCCCTGTATAGTTGAAATGAAAATATGCTCTATTTTAGATGGTGGGGAACAAAGCTTTACCCATTCTTTATGTTTCTTTAGATAGTCCCTTATTTGTAAGAACCTAAAAAAGTCTTCATTTGCTAAATCCCACTTTTCTTTAATTTGATTTTGTTATTATTAGTTCACATTCACCAAGCAAGTGGTGACGACAGAGTGCACACAACCTACGTCAGTGCTCTTCAGTCTCTTCAAAAGCCACATTAAGATCACGAGACAGTCACACAAAAGACGTTTTGAGAGGGATACCGTTTGTTTCCTTGATGGGGTCTAAAAGTGGAGTCACTGTGACTCTCAAAATAGCTCTCAATGTTTCAAAGCGACTACTTTCGTCTGCAAGAAAGGGGGCCTGTGTGTGTGTGTGTGTGTGTGTGTGTGTGTGTGTGTGTGTGTGTGTGTGTGTGTGTGTGTGTGTGTGTGTGTGTGTGTGTGTGTGTGAATAGATGATGTAGTGAGGTTGCTAGGGGATGCAGGGTGAGAGTAAAATGGAACGAGAAGGGTTAGTTACACATGGCTGTTCACACTGTTCTTAGGATCCTGACCCTGCAGCGGGCCACTCACCAGCTCATGAGAGCCCTACTTATACTGAAGCCCTACATCTGCAAGTGTGTGTGTGTGTGTGTGTGTGTGTGTGTGTGTGTGTGTGTGTCTGTCTGTCTGTCTGTCTGTCTGTCTGTCTGTCTGTCTGTCTGTCTGTCTGTCTGTCTGTCTGTCTGTCTGTCTGTCTGTCTGTCTGTCTGTCTGTCTGTCTGTCTGTCTGTCTGTCTGTCTGTCTGTCTGTGTGTGTGTGTGTGTGTGTGTGTGTGTATGTGTGCGTGTGTGTACAAATCTGTCCTCTGCATCCTCTTTGAACGGACAGAAACGACAGACCCGAACCACTGCGAGCATTGTTTTAAAGATACACAACTCTTGTTGCCTAGGACACTGCTGCCAGTCTCCTTTCCATCTTAATGATCCTTTTGTTTGTGTTTGTGAGTCTGATAAACGACCTCTGCCCCTTAAAAAAAAGCTGTGGTAAACAACTCCACTTCAGACATCTGGACAATGCACTGACGTCAGACCTGCTTGGTCAACATTCACACTCTACACTGAGAGACAGGCGGAGAGCATAGAGGGGGGTGGCGAGACAGGAGTGTGGATGAAAGAGAGAAAGAGGGTGAGTTTCTCATAAGTCTTCAGAACTGAGAGGGATCTCATAACAGAGGAGACATAGGGATCAGACGAGGCTGTGTCTGCATTGCAGCTGAGAACACACAGCAGAGGGTCAAGAGCAGCAACAAAGTTAAACATATTTAGGATATCACTAACCTGACATGATGGAAGTCGTCCTAACCAGACTGCGGGACTTCTCCTGCAAAACCTCCACCTTTGATGACAGTAAGGCAGCAGGGCAGAGTGCATGCAGGGATCATCGCAGCGGGGCGGGATACACAGCTGGAGAGGAAGCTGAAAAACTGGACATAGAGAGCGCACTGGCCTGGCTGCGAAGGGAACTGGTAAGACTAAAGCAATGATCGCAAGTTTTTTTAGTAGCAGATTATGTTATATTTTATTAGGTATCCAATTCTGAGGTGTATCAGATATGTATTTATTTTTGAAAATTAATCCACATGCAGTGCCTTGGGAGCTCCAGAAATTAAGATGATGGGGAATTTTGCATAAAAATACATTACTTTTAATATCATTTTGCAAAGTTTAATAGATGAACAATTAAATGCTCTCTTGCTTAGTTAAATACACTTAAACAACAACAGTTTACCTCTATTTTGCATTGATGTAACATCACAAGTGAGAAGATTATTTCTCCTTGTGGTTCTTTAATGTTTTTTGTTTTTTTCACGTATCATCATTTTGCAGTTGGCGGTTAACACAATTAGAAAAAAGTTCAAGCCAGCCTCATTTAAAACCACAGTAATTGTCGTCTCAGCGAGCAGTTTATTACCGCCCCAATTTTCTTTTCTTAGAAGGAGAGCTCTAGTGCCCGTAGTTGTTGTGACTGGAGTCAAGGAGGAAGTTAGCTTTAGTAGTACAAAGAGCAACAATGTCAACATAGGGATAAGAAGTGTTGTGTTCTAGTATTTCTCTATGAAGCAAGGAGTCCAAACGAAGTAGTAAGGTTATAATAAAGCTGATTTATTTTCAGTTGTGATGAAGATATACATTCTCAATACTGAGGTTTCTGGGTTTTGTGAGCCACAGACTGCAAGCAGGTTCTGTCTTTACCCAGATCCTCGACATGTGACATCACACAATATTTATACTTTGTGAAAGAGAAAAGTGGCAGTCCCTTATGACATGTTAAATGTACATTTTTGAGTGTGGTGCGTGTTGGTTTCTAGTTGGAGGACAGGCAGAAGTCCTCCTCTCCTACATCCATGAGTTCCGGGTCTGCATCCTGTTACCTTATCTTTGTTACTCTTGCCATAACTCTCCTGTGATTTGTGATGCACCCAGGGGGCCTCTCTTCACTAACTTCTGAATAAAGTAGCAGAATGCAGTTCCTTTCTTATGTTTAGCTCACCTTTAAGCTCACGTCTCTTCATAGTTTGAAACCTTCTCTTGTAGCATTTAAACATAAACATGTCTTTATGAGCAAGCAATAATAATGAAGTAGGGCTCGCCTATCAAACTAAACCAAACGTCACAATGTTAAGTTATTTTAACTTTCGAACCAAACTACATTTCTACATTGACAATGAACACACTACGTCATGAAGTATTTAAAAAAAACAATCTTATTGTAACCACAAATCACAATCTTTTACAAGATCAAGTCACTATATTGCATGAACTTTCACCTTAAGAAGCAAACAATGTCAAACAATCAGTTGTGTCATTTAGGTATAAGGACTTTTTTTAAAGACTCCCTTAAATGCAGTATTTTTGGTATTTTTACATCGTGATAGTGCTTTAGTTGAAGGATCTAAATATTTCTTTGTGGAATTTGACATGCTGTGAATTTCAGTGTTGAATTGAATCTTTCAGCCAAAGGGAAATAACAATGTAAAAGCACTTTATTGGTCGTTAGGCCGAAGGTCAAGACCTTGGTCACCACACAAGATGACCTCCGGGAGCATCCTGAATGTTTTTTTCTTTGTGGGAAGTTATTACGTTTTTGTTTCTGAGATGCATGTAGGTCATGTTGTTACAATGTCAACCCCTTTCAAACCATTCTCTCTGGTCAAAGGGGTGTGTGTGTGTGTGTGTGTGTGTGTGTGTGTGTGTGTGTGTGTGTGTGTGTGTGTGTGTGTGTGTGTGTGTGTGTGTGTGTGTGTGTGTGTGTGTGTGTGTGTGTGTGTGTGTGTGTGTGTGTGTGTGTGTCTCTGTTTGCACCTCTGTCAGTAACTGTGCAGCTCATTGTGACAGTCTAATACATCACTTGGCATTTAGTGCATTCACCCGGACAGTTTGTCATGGTAACATAGAGGACACGGAGGAGAAGGAGAAAACCATGTGTAGTAAAATCTGAATCCTCCTGCTTAGTTACTTCAGATATTGCTTTGTAACAGCAATGAATTAACAGCTAAAAGTCACATGGTGTTGAATATGATGTTGAACCTGAATATCACATGACATGAGTTTACCATGTTGTCAGAGAAATGCACATTTTTTGATGATTTTCTTAGCTCTTTTGTGAGCTTGGCAACAGCAGTTAATAAAACAATCTCACCTCATGCTCCATTAATCTAGAATACATATGAATCCTTCATACACCTATTCAAATGCTGGTTAGTCCAGGTTATCTACTTTTATCAATGAAATTACTTTATTATCTAATCAATCATACCTGGCAAAAATAATTTGTGCCAAGAAAGGAAGACATGGCTGAATTTACTGTCACTTTTGGATAGGGCACAATATATGTGTATTTTTGCCTCATATAACTAAGAAGAAATAACACCATAAGATCATTCCTAATGCAGAATCCTTGTTTTACTTAGAGAAATCCTGATAATCCAGAAAGTACAGTTAAAGAAAGATTGTTGTGTCTTAGATTGTTTTCTTTAAAAACATTTTTTTTTAAAACACACCAATTTACCATGTATTTTCCCCTTGCACTGACCAATAGTAAACCTATGGGGGTTTTAGCAATTTCATGAGGGATTAAACGTTGCTGTTTGGTGTTTAAAATGCCATTAAACTGAGGCTGTAATACAGCACAGAGATAGCCCTGTATATATCACCTCTTCAAATTCCAAGATGTTGTGTTTCCTCCAAGACATTTTTGAAGGAGCCAGAAAGATGGCCCCTTTTGACATAAAACCCTCTTGATTTAGACATTACATTTACACACACACATACACATACACACACACACACACACACACACACACACACACACACACACACACACACACACACACACACACACAAAGACAGTGCCCAGTACAATTCTTCGTGAAAAGGGCTGGATTCCAGGTTTCTTCTCTCATTTCTCCAAGTGTGGACAAAGGTAAAACCAGCATCTTTCAGCCGGGGCTCAGTCTCAGTCTGGTGCAGTAATTAAAGAGAAAAGAAATGCAGATCTGCCCAGATGGCTTTTTGTATGGGACATTCCTCTCTCCTTAGGACAAAATTGGACTCTGAAGTTTGTGGAATTCAGAATATCTTATTTTTCACCGCTGGCAATTAGACAGCCTTTTTTGAAAAAGTGAAGAAAAAGAACGGCAGCATTTGCATTTGAAAGAAGGCAACACTCAAATGGAACGACTGTGGTGGCACTGAGCATGAACCTGCTCAGCTTTATCAGAGAAAATGCAAGAAACTGAAGTTTCAGATTTTCCAGCAATGAAAGTATTAGCAAAAAGAGGAGAACTGAACTTTTCCATTTGTATTTGCAGATGGAGATGCGTTCCCAGGACCAAGTTCTGATCCGCCAGCTGATGGATCTTCACTCCGGCATCCAGGAGCTGAAGCAGGAGTTTTCAGAGGAGGAGCCAGGGGATGAAACAGATGAGGAAGAAGCAGAGGAGGAAGAGGAAAGCAGCTACTGGGACTCTGAGAGTGAACAAGGAAGCGGCAGCGTCTACTCCTCTGGCTCAGGAGGGGTGGGCATTTCTATTTCCTGTCTGAAGACACCTCCATCCCTTTACTCAAGGGTTTTATCAAAGAGGGTGTTCAACAGGAGAAGCTCTGTGCCTTGAAAATTAGTAGAAATTTAACTTTTAAAGTCTCTCGTCAGCAAATCTATATTTAGGCAGTCAACAAAGACAAGATGAAGCAAAAATAAATACATTTGCTGTTTTCCCACCATAAATTTGACTTCTTTTATGTAGCTTGCTTTTCTTGAGAGAAGCAAAGAGGATGACTGGACTTGAGGGGAAAAAAGAAAAACCTATGTATTGTTTGTATAATTTAAACCCCTTCATTTAAAGCCATTTTGATGTGTTCTTTAGCTGACTATTTATTCTTTCTTTATTCCTTTTGGGGAAAATATGATACTGTAAACTAAAACAAAACCATTTCAGACAGGTTAAATTCTAAAGAACTGTTAGATGTTTGTGGCAATACACTTATTTGCTTCTGGCGAAGAGTTCAATACAGGAAACCGAGGGAAGAGCTAGCTTGAATGCCAGCATGTTGACTTCATTTTTTGTAAAGATTCAAATAAATGTGGTAAATTGTTATTTTGTCAGCAATGAAGGGTGTTTGAGGTGGATTTTGTTGATTTCCATAGAGCCAGACTAGCTGTTTGCCCATGTTTTTTAGTCGTTATGCTAAGCTAAGCTAACAAAGCTATTTTATGAAAAAGAGTATTAGCTATCAAATCTTCTCTTCTAATTCATTTTTTTCCAAAATATCTAAAGAACGGTTTATTTTAGTAAGGTGGGAAAGGTGACGAAGGATATAATAAGTCCTGTATCAAATTTGACCTAAAGGCATTCATTCATGTCTTTGTGTAGCATTGTGTGTGTGTGTGGTGTGTGTGTGTGTGTGTGTGTGTGTGTGTGTGTGTGTGTGTGTGTGTGTGTGTGTGTGTGTGTGTGTGTGTGTGTGTGTGTGTGTGTGTGTGTGTGTGTGTGTGTGTGTGTGTGTGTGTCTGTGTTTGTGTGTTTGTGTGAGAAAGTTTTCTTCTCTCTATAGATTCAATTAAATGTTAACAGCTTCTTGTGACACATCAAAGCTGGTTTTGAGATTTAAATTGTATAGGTTTATATACTGTATGTATGGATGTATCTAAAAAATACACTCTATAATATGTGTTTGTGCTGAAAGCTCACTGACCTTAAATGACTGTAAACGGCATGCAGAACGGATCCAATGCAGCTACAGGGCAGCCTGGAGTTCATGGTTCGTTATTGTTCACATGCAGGGATGAATCATTCTGGTGACAATATGACATTATTCTTCAATACCTCTGAGAAAGTATTATTAGGACACTTAAGTTACTAGCCTATGAAACCAACCTGTAAATCATAACATGTTTAAATATTAACTGGGTCAGATTGTTTGTGTATAGGATTTAAATTGTATAAACTACTTACTGTATGTTGAGTGTGAGTCATGGAATAACAAACAATCCTGAAATTCAAACAGGTGCTCTACTATAGGATGCCATCAAAATAAAGATTTGAAATCACTTATGGTGCAAATTGTATTTATTGTCAAATCACAAAACATGTCAACATAGAATTTGGACAAAGTGGTTTTCTATTTCAGCTTTACATTCATACGGCCTTGTTTTATGACCTATCAAAACATTAACATACAGGTTTCTTTAGTACAACTCTGCATAAGTGCAAAATATTTAGTAAAAAACAATGCCAGCATTACACAAAAGCATGCTCATTCAACTCTCCTCTACCCAAATTACTTCACATTCAACTGGTGTCTAGTTTTACCATGACCCATTTTACTACAATGAGCCATGACAATTCATTCAATCTTTTCTGTTCAGTGGCATTAGGACCTTGGGTTCCAAGAAGGGCATTTTATTCTCTCCCCATAGAAAGGTCTCTTTTCTGGGGACGATTACTGCTGATCCTCCCCCTCTACTTCCACACCTCCGAAACTCTCCCTCCTCAATCGTTGGATCTCTGTGTTGAGCCCCAGTAGTGTCTGAGCCAGCTGTAGGTCCTGTGAGCGCATCTCCAGCTGCATGACAACAATGAAAGTATATGAATCAGCATATTTGAAGATAAAATGTGTAAAAGTGGATTCAGAATGGATCTTTCCTTCACATTTTTTTGAATCAGTGTATTTGTACTGTATAAACGTATTACAACACTGGCAAACTACAAAGGGAAAAAGGAATAACGTGTAAAATCTTTAAGGCAACTCACCAGTTCAGACCTCAGCCAGGTTATCGCTCCATCTATCTGCGCCCTACGCAGCTCTTCGTTGGCTTGGTAACTCCTGCCGATGCTTACGGGTCTGACAGTGGATCCAGAGTCTTGAGGGTTTTCTCTGGACTCTCCTGTCGCCCTGAAGGCATGAATCAGTTTGTTTTTGATGTTCTCCAGAACCATGGTGGACAAAGTATCCTCGCTGTGACTGTCTCGGTCCATGCTGGGAGGGTACAGTGTAAGTGTCTGCCCTCTCACGTGTTGCCTCCCAGCACTTTCTTTGACAGGCAATTTCTCATAAAGCTCTGGGAATCTTCTTTACTCCAATAGATCTCCACCTCTCTCAACAGGTCTTCCTCCTCTCTCTATGTGAGAAGCACTCCGCGCGGACAAAATATGTGTGCTTCTGTTCAGCAGCTGCAGTCATCCCTTTTGCCTGCCTGGTGTTGAACTGGCTTGTTTTGTCATTGTTACTATGGAGAAACTGCCCTCCGCCTGCATGCCCCTTCTCCTCCTCCTCCTCTTTCTCCTCCTCCTCCTCTTGGTAACCCTAATAAGAATGGTGGAGGATCTTGGACAAAGACTATTGTTGCCTCCAAAAAGGAACTGAAAAGACCCCCCCAACCACCACCACAACCACCACACCCTCCTCCTCTTTCCCCCCAAATCCAGCCCTCTTACAATTCTAGTGTGAGAAATCTGTTGCCAGTGAGCTCTCATTTGGAAAGTGTCCATGTGTAAACCTGTGCGTGTGTGTACAGACACAATCCATCAAACACCCAGTGGACTTTTTCAGTGCTTCTCCCTAAATAAGACCTGCTTGTCAGCTTAGGAGACGGACAGGTTGGACGAGGAAGGAGACACAGCCTCAGTGTTAGTTGATTCAGAGGCACAAAGGCCATCCTACGGTGAAATATAACCAGGTCCTTTGTGCCCGAGTTAAGCCCAGTCCCTGTGGGGTTAGTGGGATGTTTTTTGGCGGCTGTGAGCATTTTTTTTATTACTTCTGTGCAGAGATGAGACAGGGGTCTAGTGTCTTTTCCAGCCTGACTCATGGGCCTGGCTGTGAAGAGAGACACCACTCTCAGTCAGTTTTTCCCAAGGTAATTCTTTACTTTGAAGAAATATTTAGCTTATTTTAAGTACTATGTCATTGGAAACAAAGTGTGTTTGTGAGAGAGATTTGAATCCTTGTCGTGTCCAACACCCCATGGTAAAAAAACTCATACACATACATTAACCATTAAATCATAATCCTATAAATGGCTTAGATTTGCAATTCTGTCACACAGTCATCTGTAAAGATGGTTGTAAGAGTGTGTTGGAGGGAGAGACAGAGAAGTGCACTTGTCAGAGCTCATAAGATGTGAGCTATGACTCTATTTGTGCAGAGGTCTGTGGAGCGTGAGAAGAGGTTGGAGGGATTGGGCCATAAGACTTGAAGGTCAAGGAAGCAGGGCAATATGTAACAACAATGACAAGGAACAGTGTAGGGATGTCACTCAGTACATTTGCTTATTGAAATACAAATTAGAAGTACTTCACTTCCATGTTATACAGTACTTAATAGCCGACCTTTACTGCTACATCTCAGAGGCAAATATTGTAGCCTAGGTGTAATAATTGATTAAAGGTTTTAATCACTTTTTAGATTACACATTTTTTAAATGTAAATGTTGCTGGTTCTTTAAGTGGGTTTTTGAATTGAGATGTGGTCATGGACCCAAACACTCTTGGATGCTCCTTTGAGGTTGCTCATTGTGAGATAAAATGTGATAAAGTCTCAACTTTTAAAAGTATGAAATGTGACTTTATTTTTAAAAACATGCTTTTTAATTTTTGGGCTTGTGTAGGATGTAAAGTTATTGCAATTTTAAAAGGATAATGTCCAAGATAATTCAAAGGTTCTATCATCAAACTTATCACATTAATTCAAGTGAAATGCATGTGAGACAAGTACAAAAAACTAGGATCATATTTTTTGCTTGAGCTTATGGCTTCTATGAAAACGTGTTTTTTTTTATTATTGATGAAAAATAGATTTTAGCAATGGACTTAGGAAAGGTTCAGTCCTACTGTTTAAAGTTTTGTATCTACATGCATAAAAGATTTTTAAAAATATGATGACTCTTTAAGTAATGATATTGGGGAAGCATTATATGATTATTTTCTTGTATATAAATACATCCAATTAAAAGTGAAGGCAGTACCTGAAAGGACATTCCTATAGAGTTGTATTTACATATTAATTCAAATATAGTACATATGTATGTTACACTCATACAGTAGCTACCTGATGGTGTGTAACCTATTAGTCAACTGTGTCACCTCCTGGTAGCACATTCATGTCAATCATTATACATTTATGCAACTTTTACTGACATTTCTGCTGGTTGAGACTATTTTTATTAAGCACTAGCTGGTTAGCTGGGGAGATTAACTGAAGGATTAAGTCTTGACATAAAATGTATCAATGCTTTTTACACACTAATGGACCAGTGGATTTAACGAGGCAGACAGAAGAAACATGGGAGAAAGCAATGAACAGAGGCTTGTGCATTTTTCTCCCGCATCAAGAGAAACGGTGTTAGAAGACAATTGGACACACAGGTGAAGCTATTTGTGTCCCTTCTTCAACTCTTTCAGAGTGGTGCTATACACTCTCAAATGTGTTCTGTGCATAAAAACTAGAGTTGTAGTTGTTCTTAAATGTTTGCTACAATTATTTCATAGGTATAGTTGGGACATTTGCAGATTTATGTTTTGCATACAAAATATGTACTCAGTTTTGAAGATACAATCATTTTTGTGTAATGACATTACATAAAGTTAGCCAATATTTGGCTCCAGCTGCAACATTAAAACAGGTTGACATAATGCAACACTTTAAACGCATAATTCTGTAGGAGTACTTTTGATAGGCCTAGGAGGCGTATTAGTGTATACAAATGATAAAGTATAACCTGTATGTGAAAAAAATTTTTAAAAGAAAGTCAACTGCGTCCAGATAATCCAATAATATAGTTAGTCCTACTGTGAAATGAGCCATTATGAGTATTTGTACTTAACAAATTCAGAAAAATTGTTTTTGATTTTTACTTGTAACATAGTGTTCTTACACTGCAGTATTGCTGTGTTTGTAAGAGCTCTGAATTATTGTAAAATATGCACAGGTGCAGAGTTCAGCATCCCTCCATCATCTCCCACATCAGCACCACTCTGCATCCTGCTGAGGTTTTTTACCGTCTAGGGAAAGGGAGAGGACGCCATCTTGTTTGTTTTAGTCAGAGGAGGGGTGGAAAAACAGACCCAGAGCTGAACGATCGGCAGAACGAGGAAATCCCAAAACGGCTTAACGGTGAGTCATATCGGTCATGGTGTGATATGCCTTATTTTGTGTAAGTGTCAACAGAGATACCTCCGCGGTGCTCAGGTTATTGACAGAGGCTAACGATTAGCCGGTGCGCATCATCACCTGTTGTTTTGAAAGAGCGTCAGCGGTAATGCGGTTTAATGTGACTGTCACCGGTAACGTGTAACGCTGTTAAATGGTCGATATTTACGGCTATACTAACCTGACTTTTTCCACCTTTGATGCTAAACGCTAACCAGAGAGTAACGTTACTGACTCTGTGTTTTTAGAGTAAACATACTGTAGCAGTTAAAGGTAACGTTACATTACAGTGCAGGTATGGCTGCCATTTTTTTTACCTAGGCTACCTGAGAGACATAGCCCTTAAAATCACACACATTTACAATATGCTACCAATAACATCACACAGTAACCATAGTTTTATCCTATAATAAAAAAATATATATTTTTCAAAAAGTAAGCGCACCTGCTGTCATATTAGTGATAAACATTATCTTTTCAATGTTCAAAGTGAATATCAAGTTTAGTTAGACTTGATGACTGTCACTGGCCATCTGCACTGCATAGTTTTTTTAAGTTATCACTATGAGAGCACTTTCTAAAATTAAGTCAAAAAAATAAAACGGCATACATTTTTATCTTAAGCTCATTTTACTGCTGTCTTTCCTATTTAGCTACCATGACAGCATCTTCGAGAAGTATGCTTGCAAACGCTTAGACAACACAATGACTGTGTTCTCTCAAGTGTCATGCTTTGGTTGTAACCATTGCAGGGATTTCATTCAAATACAGTTTGTTGTCTCTTTGTGTTGTTATCTCTTTTAGGCCTCCCCATTCCCCTTTCCCTTGTGGTGAGAAGGTGCTGAGGCGATGTTTTATGCCCACTTTGTTCTCAGCAAACGTGGGCCGCTGGCCAAAATCTGGCTGGCGGCCCACTGGGACAAGAAGCTGACCAAGGCTCATGTGTTTGAGTGCAATCTGGAGAGCAGCGTAGAGAGCATCATCTCACCCAAGGTAATTGCACAGTACACAAAGTTATTATGAAACACTGCAAGTATATTTTAGAGTATTGTCACTGAACATTTGTGAACATACCTTTTAATAGGTGAAAATGGCTTTACGAACATCAGGGCATCTGCTGCTCGGTGTGGTGAGGATCTACCATAGGAAGGCCAAGTACTTGCTGGCAGATTGTAACGAGGCCTTCATCAAGATCAAAATGGCGTTTCGACCAGGTCGGGAACTAAATGAAACTGTTAAGTTAATTATAACCATCAGCAGTGATTCATTATACTCTTTCCTCAGTGTCAGTCTAGGATTGAAGCTTTCCTATGTCCCTAGATAAAGACAACATTAATTAAAGTTATATCTGGATCAACACAAATGCATGCACACACCAACATTAATTACAATTCTACAGCATAATTAGGACATTGTACAAGTGCGGTATGTTCTCCTGAAACACATCACACCTACATTCAATACTACAACTGTACATAAACATATACAGTACAAATACACTGATTCATTCACCATACCCTTATGAGCAAAAGCACATGGTGTAACTCTCATCCTACATCGTGGTGTTTAAGGTGTGGTGGATCTTCCTGAGGAAAACAGAGAGGCAGCCTACAACGCTATCACGCTACCTGAGGAGTTCCATGATTTTGACCAGCCACTACCCGATCTAGAGTGAGTCCTTTGAATGGTAAAATAGTTTTCAAACTGCAGGATTGGCGCCCTCTGCTGATAAACTGAAAGAACATACGCCATATAGGAACACATTAAATAGCTTAAAGAGAAGTGCTGTAAATACAAGATTCATTTGACTTTACTATGGTGTGTGTTGTACAGTGATATTGACGTTGCTCAGCAGTTCAACTTGAACCAGAGCAGGGTGGAAGAGATCACCATGAGAGAGGAGGTGGGCAATCTCAACCTGCTGCAGGACAATGACTTCGGTAGGCATCTTTCCTTCCAACATCCATGCTTTTCAGAGTCATTTTTTAACATTCAACACATATTTCTGTTGTGCAGCTGACTTTGGTATGGATGACCGGGAGATGATGCGGGAGGAGAGTGCCTTTGAGGTGGACATCATGGGAGTGTCCGCCTCCAACCTGCTGCTGGAGGCCGAGGGAGGAGCTAACGCAATGGAGGACAAATCCAACCATCTGGAGTACGATGACCACTACAAGGACGACTTCGGAGACAACCCCATGGAGAGCAATGAGGAAGGCATGCTGGGTAAGATCCTGCAAACATGTTAGCTTCATGCAATGGTTTATTCTAAACCTTAGTAATAAAAAACATGCATAATAGAGATAATTCCTGTGATGGACATTTTTCACTTTTTCTGACATTTTGTCAATGGATAATTTAATAAAAAAATAATAATCAGCAGATTCGATAATGCAAATGATTTTTAGCTGCATTCCTTATCTTTAAGTGATGGTGTTTATCCTCTATACTTCTTATGAGGCATAAATATGTCTTCACATTTTGTGCTGTAGCGGGTTCCTGGGGTTATTAAGGAAGTAATCCTGAAATGTCACTAAAACGTTTAGCATTTCGATTGGTAGTGAATTATCTTTATTGTAGTAACTGAATTGCCTCACCTGTCTTTGTAGTCGACAAGCTGCTGAGTAACGAGGAAGGAGACGGCATCTTTGACGACCCTCCTGCCATCACAGACAGCATGATGATGCCTCAGGACCACGGATGTGATGACGACGACTTTGATGCTCTCTCAGGTCAGTTACACATATAACTGCAGCAGTAGACACTTTTGCAATTAAAATTACAATTCAATCACCAACATCCAACATGGTGTGACATGTGTTGTTAGCGGGAGCCCCAGATAGTCCCGACTCCGGCCCAACCGAGCCCCTACCAACCATGGCGGACCAGACAGAACAGACAACCCTGGTTCACAACGAGGAAGAAACCTTCGCCCTGGAGCCCATTGACATCACAGGTTATTTAGCTACTCAACTCACTGTTGGAGCAAAGAGATAGCAAGAAAGTGAAAGTGTGCACGTGTAGTGAATGTGTCGATATGTATCGACTGTTTTGGTTTTCTGAGCTGATTCGTCTCTGTCTATCTATTGACCGTGCAGTGAAGGAGACCAAGGCCAAACGCAAGAGGAAACTTATTGTGGACAGTGTGAAGGAGTTGGATAGTAAGACCATCCGTGCACAGTTGTCTGATTATTCTGACATCGTCACCACCCTGGACCTGGCACCCCCCACCAAGAAGCTAATGATGTGGAAGGAGACGGGAGGAGTGGAGAAGCTTTTTTCCCTCCCTGCTCAGCCTCTGTGGAATGTTAGGCTGCTTAAGGTTAGTGATGCAAAGTTAGTCAGGGACAAACTACAATTAAAATACTCTGCCTTTCTGGTTCTTCTCCATCCACCCGTTTGCTTTCCCTCTCTAGATGTTTACAAGGTGTCTGACACCCCTGGTGCCAGACGAGCTGAGGCGGAGGAGGAAAGGAGGAGAGGCCGATAGTCTGGATGAGTTCCTCAAAGATCTGGAGAACCCGGAGGTGCCCAGAGAGGAAACAACAGGACAGCAGCAGAGAGACATCATGGGTATCAAATGGGTGTTTGTGTACATGTATGCGGTATTTAATATTGTCATATAACACAAACTGAAGTGCTTGAATTTGGGTTGTTTATGGCTTGGTATAAAATTGGTAGGTGGCTGTTAGACATTTATTAAAGAATCATTGAGTGCATATTCTGTTCTCCAATGCTAATCTTTGGCAGACTAAATCAGTTTCTAAGTATTTTAAAGCAGAATTATTAACTCACCTTGCTACTGACCTGAACCAAACCTTGCTAAAACAAAGGGGGGGTGGGTGGTGTGAATGTATTCTCAGTGACATTAAACTGAAACATACAGTTTTTTTTCATGCACAAATAAGAACATAATACGTTTATACAACAATTCCATTTCCTCTCCAGACCAGACCATCACGGAAGAAGCTAATGTTCTGCAGACCTCAGCTGTTGAGGGCAGCAGGACAACGCTAGATGAGTCGGTCATGCCCCCCCCATCCTCCAAACTTGGTCTCAAACACAAAGCCCAGGACACAGAGCCAGCCCTGCCTGTGAGTACAGTTTGCCCCTTGCAGATGTATCTATACATTCATGACCCATATCTGAGATCACCCCATATTTGATGTCAGGACTTCCTCCCTTTCTCTGCATCCGTTAACTGTTTCTTCTCTAGTTGGGGGCTTTGGACCATCAGCAGCAGCCGCAGCAGGAGTCCCAGCAGCAGGAGTCATCCAGTGTGGATCTGCCTCCGGAGGAAAGCACCAACATCAGCCAGATGATAGAGCTGGACCTGCTCTGCGACAAGGACAAGAAGAAGGACGATGACGACTCTGATGAAGAGGTGAGATAGAGATCAACAGTACACCTCTGTGATTTTTATTTTATTTATTATTTTTCAGATTAAGTTATTATTGAAATGGATTTATGTTGTCAAGGATTTATAAGGAGCCTTTATTAGTGTTTAAAACTGTTTTCCATGTCTGGAGGAGGAGGCGCAGGGAGGAGACCAGGACCAGGAGGAGAAGAGGTGGAACAAGAGAACCCAGCAGATGCTCCATGGCCTCCAGGTATGTTTGTGTTTACATGTTATTGTAAGAACCAGAATAACATCATATCTTGTAACTACTACTTCAAACTCATATAACACCCTAGATTATAAACTTTTAAAGTAATGTAATATTTTGCCTGTAGAACTAGATATCAAACATTGCACAGGCATGCTCATGTTAAATGTAGGTGTTCATTTTATGAATTTGTATAAAGACAGAAATACATTCATGCTTTTTAAACAATTTTAAGGATTTATTAGCACTGAAACTATCTGTTTTGAAAAAACATATATTACACAAAACTAGGAAATATATCACTAGAACAAACCACACAAAATAAATCTATTTAAAATATATATATTTTTTTAAAACCTCTCTTTCCTGACCTCCTCTGTCTCACCCTGCCACAGAGGGTAATGGACAAAACCGGCTCTCAGTCAGTGGGCCTGCTGGATCTGTGCAGGAACAACAATAAGAAGCAGGCCGCGGCGAAGTTCTACAGCTTCCTGGTTCTGAAGAAGCAGCAGGCGGTGGAGTTGGTGCAGCAGGAGCCTTACAGCGATATCGTAGCTACGCCTGGACCTCGCTTTCACATCATCTAGAAAACACTACTTTAGTGTGAAAGGACTGAAAGAAAAAGGTTATCTTGTGGGATGTGGAGTGTTATCTTCTTCCTGCAATATTTAAATATCAGGCAGTGGTGGGAGCGAAGATGTCTGAATAACCAGGTTCGATTATTTATTTTTAGAAAAAATCCATAGCAAGGGAGGATGCAAATCAAAACAACTGGCACTTTTCTTATTTATTTTATCTATTTTTTCATTTTTTATTGATAAGCAAATCCCCTTATATATTATTAAATTCTATCCCTTAGAAGATGTTGTGTTGCACTGGCATGGAACTCAAGTTAAAATGTGTCTAGTGTTAGATATGTTTATGGTGCAAGTGATAACTCAATCAACCCTGTTACTTGGAGACTCATCTGTCCCAAGACTGCAGGAACAAAAGTTCTCATGTACACTGACATTAGCCAAAAAAGCATGCACTATACCCAGAGTCTGCAGGAGAATATTTAAACAGTTACTACAGTAGTGAGACTCAACCAGCAAACATTCATGGTATGACTGTAGTGTAGCACTTTAAGCACTGCAAACTTCCAGTTGTAGCCTAGATTTTACAAATGCGTGGCTTGCATCTTCAACTATATGCACAAAACTATAGTTGTGTCCCAAAGCAATACTTAATACTAATTATATTTTAGATTGAGGCGCTGTGGCACACGATTGTCCAAAATAGTGATGCTGAAAAGAAAAGGACACTCATACATCATACTAGAAAAATTACACTATAAATGTTGTATTGTACATACTGCATATAACTAGTATCTACTATGGAATTGGGACACAGCTTTGGTTTAAACCTATAGATGATGTAAACAATAGTGGCCGGCCATATTTGCATGCTCAGTCTTGACATGTATTGCTGTATTTGCTCCAGAAATTAACATGTTTATTACAGTGTTGCCCTCATATTCCTAAAAGACTTGAAGTTTGTGAACGACTCCATTTATCCTGTTTCCTTTTTATGTATAGATATTTAGTTACAACTGTACAAGAAACAGTTAAGGATAACTTCTGACTAAATCAATTAGATACTTGTTCAATATTAATGTATATCAATAGAACATTTTTATTCTCTCAAGTGATTAATGACACATAATCAAGATGTCTAATTGGACATATTTATTTCAATTAAAAGCCGTTGGAATCACACATCATACTGTATATTTCCTTGTGACCACACGTATGCTTCTACGAAGACAGCTAAATGCATTGTTTTTTATATCTACTTCCATATAAACCGTATATGATGTAATGTCTGAGTGTATTCTTAACCTTAAACCTGCATTTTTATTTTGTAAAAAAGCCAAGACAAATCTTCCATGACTCAAAAATATTGCTATGTTTCTGAGCATATTTCAGTCCTGTGCCTGTAAGTCCTTAGTCTTGAAACTGTTGCAACATTTTTCAAAATAAAAAACATACTGTGAACAGTATTTTAAAATGTTATTGTGTGAAAAACATTGCTTCATTCTAATAACATCAGGAAAACACACTACAGCAAGTATCATATATTTTACATTGTGGAACTTTATATATAATCAATGAAAGAAACAAATGGATAAAGTCTCTGTCTTCCTGCTATACTATGCATTTGTAACCGCAGGAGCTGACAAGTTGTCTCCTCCCTCCGTCTTTCGTTTCTTGTTCCTAACTCTTTTCTTCTTCTCCCCCTGCTCCCCTGTCTTCTTTGGTGGTGTCGGCCCCCCTTTCTTCTTTTTCTTCAGGCAGCTCAGAGGGTTAGGATTGCTCTGTTTCCTCTTCCTCTTTTTTCCCCGCCTCTCTCCGTCCTGCTGTGCGATGCCCTTTCCTCTTTCAGGCTGCGGATGCTCTGCTGCTGTGCCGTGCTGACCAGCTCTCCCAGCGAGACAGCCTTGACGTGATCGAGGGACGCCTGGCAGGGCTTGTCCAACACGATGGTGTTGAGGATGATGTAGAGCAGAGGAACGCCTGGGATCTTCTTCACACCTGCAGTAACTGTGTGGTCCTGGAGTACACACAGATAAATCAAACCAATGCATCAGATGTTGTTGCTCTGTAGTTATATACCTAATTTTTGTATACCCATTTGAATTGTACATTAGTTCTACGTTTACTTTACTGCTTTGTTGTCCTTTTGGCTTTATGTATATTTCTATCTTTTTGCTATCTGTATGTGTAGGTATGTTTAAATATAAGATAAGGACAGTTGATTCTGATTTCCAACATACAAGAACACATTATTTCTTATTATACTTTCCCTCTGGGTGGTGTGTGTGACAGCGCAGAAATGAATCTACTAGTATTTACCTGTGTGGCAATAAAGTAGTTGTGTGGGTTTGTCTCCCCGAGCATGGACAGCAGACACTCTGAAGCAGGGACAGGATCCTTCAGATGTGCACATCTCCTCGACTGAAATTTCTGCAGGATGATTCTTGCTCCATATAGCTCTTTTCCCAGAGTCTCCAATTCTTTCAGTGCACAGCTGAAAATAAAGGAGTAGATTATAGAGGATGTACGATATTTGCCTTTAACATACACACAATAATTCAGTAGCTCTACTTACTTTGTGGTGCACAGCTGCACTTCTCCCATCAGATATTTGGGCATTTGCTCTTTGATCTGAATTTTGTTCTTTAAAGCCAACTGACAGAAAGTTCCATCAATGAGGATCTGAAATGGTTCTCTGAAGCTGAAGTTATATTTGTAGAAGCTTATGGTTTTCTTGGCTACTTTCTGTCGCTTGAGCCCCATGGTGACTGATAGTTGCAGTCAGAAAAACGGCTGTAATTGTTGTTATTAAGTCCCAGACTATTCTTCCGCTTACATTGGCTCGTTGTATGGATTTATGGGAAATGGAAAAGTCAAAAGACCATTTTCGGATACCTCAGCATGGACACTTCCAGAACTCACAACACGCTTGCAGTGCTTGCTTCTCATGACTCCGGTTGGAGACAACACATGCGACGATGGTTCCGGGCAGTCATGGTTGTCGATTTATTTATGGCTGTGCTACTGTTCTTTTAAGAAATCAATTATAAGTATGTGTCCTTACATTTCTATTAAATTGCCCTGCACATTTCCAAGCAAATAGTTTTTTTTTTTTTGCGTGCTTACCCCAAATGAGTACTTTTTTAATTTCTTTTTTACATGGGAATATACCCTACAGTTTGAGGTTTCGGTCGACAGGGGCGCTAACTGCAGCTTTTCCAGGTACTGGGGTCTGCAAAGTGGGAAGCGGTTTCAATTTCAAACCCTAACAGACAGAGGGAAGGGCCAGTGAATTGTGGAATAACGTAAACACCGAAACGTTAAAGCGTTTAGCCGTAACATTTCCACGTTATCCTCCACAAACCAGTGCGTTGTCCATATCAAAGGCTGCAGTTTTTTCATCCCACTGGATCCGCGAAATAACTCGTCCGCCACCGCGTACTCGCTCCAGTTTTCCGCGCCTGGTTCATTTGAATGATTACTCGACGCTAGACTCGTTTACAGCAGGTGTTGGCCAAACCGGACACCGAACCACACTTAACTATTACTATTTTTTTGGCGGACATAGCAAGCTATTTCTGCAAGAAACATGCCGAGGTCCAACAGGCAAAAAGAATACAAACCTGGAGATCTTGTATTTGCTAAAATGAAGGGGTATCCACACTGGCCCGCGAGGGTAAGCACCTGACGTTGAATGTCTTATTCCCAGTTTAAGGTTTATTGTACATTTCAGTCTGTATAGTCTTTCTGTTTACCTACCAGGCCTATCAGTAACGTTAGTTAGCATTAGCTTTGATAAGTTAGCTTAGCTCGGTCGTGTTAGCTAACGCTGCTCAGCATCCCCACACAGCTAACCAACCGTAGACAAATCTCTTTCGAGTGAGTCATAGTGGACACACTCATCTAATTTCCCTGCTCGGTTAACTAAAAATGAGTGTTGTTGCTAGCTGCTCTCTGCCACCGACGCTGCTCTTCATGTGCTGCTCTCGTCTCCCAGGGGGCCTGTTGTTAAGCTAATAACAGCTAACTGTTCAGAAGAGCAGCTACAAGTTAACGGTCGTGTCATACACAACGAGTAGCCCACGCTCTCTGGACTTAAGGCCATCTGAGGACACTGATATGAATCCACTTCGTATCTAAATTACTAAATAATTTGGAGGTGTTTTTTTGTGCAACTGTTGCATTACATGTCTGCGTGTGTAGTCATATGGTTTGATACTTTGTAAACATGCCTGCCTGCCCACACTTGCAACAAGTAACAGTTAATGCTGTCAGGTTAGACTTTCATTACGGATGATCATTGATGTGTATAGTAAAATACATTTACTTGAGTACTGTACTTAAGTGCAATTTTGAAGGACTTGTAGGCTACCTTACTTGAGTATTTCATTGTTTTCCTTTGTAATTCTTCCCCTCTACAATTCAGAAGTTATTTTTACTCCACTACATTTATTTTATACCTTTTTAATAACTTTTCAGATTTGAATTAGTGATATAATTGGCTTTAAGTGGAGCTATTGCAGTAGCACTTACTCTGGTTGGGGTTATAGATAGGAAATGTACCTGCAGGAGTTTTGCATTGCTTGGCTTTGTTTCAACAAAGTTGAATGCACTTATTGTAAGTCGCTTTGGATAAAAGCGTCAGATAAATTAAGTGTAATGTTATTAACACTTAAATAAGACTTTAGTCACGCCTGGAGTAAATCCACAAGCTATCCTGAAGCATACAAAGTAATTAGAATTGGCTCCACTTTTACCAGCTATGATAACACTGTAATGCATCAATAATTATAATATATATAATTCTGAAATGGACCAATCTGCATAATGAGGACTTTTACATGTGGTACTTTATATTTTGGAGACAATACCTTTGTACTTTTACCCTAGTTAGATTTTGAATGCAGGTCTTGTAATAGAGTATTCCTGCTCTCTGGTAGTTTAACTTAAGTACACAATCTAATAACTTCTTCCACCTCTGATCACGGTAAATAAATTGGTCCATGCTTATAACAACGGACCATAACATAATGTCTACCTGTTCTATATACAAATTACGGTCAGTGTTTTCCTAATCATTCAGTATTAGAGAAAATGTGAACTTTCAACTGAATTACATTTCCCTCTGAAACGCAGCCTCTCTCAGAGCTGTTCTGCACTTACTAAATAAGATCAAATGTGTCACTCTTTATTCTACACTATAGCCAAAACAATAACGGAGAAACCACAACCTTCTGGTCTGTTGAGTTGAAAGTAAACAGTTAATTGCAATTTTAGTCAGTGTTTGACCTTTAGGTTGCAATCTTGTATGCATTTGAATGACTGAACATTACAGCCCATACCAAAATCACCCAAAATAGTTAAGTTGTGATCAGTGCCTTTTCCCACCTTTTTTTCTCAGTCTCATTGGTCATGACGCTTGTCAGCAGCCCACAGTGTATGCCCCACCTATCCCGACACCACAGCCCTATCTTGGAATGCCAAAACTGCCTGTCTGGCAGTTGGCAAACAGACGCCATGCCTTCCTGTTTATTTAACACAACTTGAAATAGTCATATCCAAGCTTGACTTGAAAAATGTATTGCATGGCTGCTGCTCTGAGATTTGTCAACTCAAAAAACTCTAACTTTTATATCTAACGAATGTTTGATGTTTCTATCCATAAACATGATTCAGGATACAAATATTTTATTCTAGTCGTGCTGTGTTTTTATAACAGTATTTGTGTACTTTTGGGATTTCCTTCATGTTCATTGTCCTATTTTTCTGCCTTTCGTAAGAAGCTGTGTTCTTTATTCACAGATTGACGAATTACCTGAAGGAGCCGTGAAGTCCCCCTCAAACAAGTACCAGGTGTTCTTCTTTGGCACGCACGAGACGTGAGTAATGGGTTTTATTGTTGTCATTTTTATTCCAGGTGGAGCAAATATAATGTGGAAAACATTAAGAATTGAAGAAAATAGAACAAAAATGTCTCTTGCAAACTTCATTCTAAATGTTGGGAAAAAACAGTAATATCTTTTAATATACTGAAAAGTGAATTATTTGTTGTGTGCAAAATATAATATGAAACTACCTCTATACAACAATAATAAGAATTCAATTATCACGAAGATACTTTTATTATATTGTATGTCGCTTTCATTTGTCCGAATTTCAAAATCGAAAAAGCTAATTCTGTGGTATAACTCCATCTCTGCCAAACAGACATTTTAAACGAACATGCTACAGTGTACACTTAAACAAAACTGATTGAGTTATGTTTGCCCACCACAGGGCGTTCCTGGGGGCCAAGGATTTGTGCCCTTACGATGAAAACAAAGAGAAGTTTGGGAAAGCAAACAAGAGGAAAGGCTTTGCTGAGGGACTTTGGGAAATCGAGAACAACCCCACTGTCACGCATGAAGGCAACGAGGTAGGTCTATTTCTTTGAGTGTGTTTTATTGTACTGTGAGTTATTAGATTGTGCTCTGTGTGATGGCAAATGTTGGGGATTTTACTTGCTGAAGGAGGTAGAATAAAAAGGGCTAATTATGCTGTAAGAGTTAAGTGTAATAGAAGAAAGGTATCATTAGAGTCATTAGTTTTTAGTAAAACTTCAGTTTACTTGATTATTTTGGGACTGATGTTGCTTCCTTCAGAACCCCTTAAACACAAAATGCTCATGTCTTTTAAAACCTGGTGAAATTAGTTTCTGCACAAATTACATTCCACTCTTTACCCCCATTGAGGACTGTCGTAGAACTGGCCTTTTAACTTATTCATTGCAACATTCGGAAGTAGGCGTGTGCATTTTGTTGGTCCAGATCCCTTTTTGTTACACTATGTGTAAATGTCTGCCTGTAGTCAACCAAGAAGGACAATGCGTCAGAAGGAGCAGCAGATGCTGGGAGCACGGAGAAAGCAGACGCAGAGGGCAGTAGTGATGAGGATGAAGGGGCCCTGGTTATCGACGAGAAGAACGAGAGGGGAGGAACTAAACGAAAAGCAGGGGAGTCCACAGAGGTGAGCTTTGAGTCTCTGTCAGTCATACATATTTAAAGTAGAAAGCGTTGCTGTCGTAGTTGAACTTTCAGCCTGTCTGACACTCCCTCAAACCTTTTCATTAGGCTTCACCCAAGCGGCCGAAGGATACCGAGGTAGATGGTGACGCGAAAGTAGACGGCAGCAAGTCTAAAGGGGAGGCCAAGCTCAACGATGTGGCCGGACCCAAGGCAACTGCCCCGTCCTCACAGTGCGAGTCGAAAGCAGAGGCCCAAGACAATGCTCCTGCAGGGGAGCAGCTAACAGCAGATAAGGTGAGACAATACACAGGGATGAGGATAAAATGTGGGCTTGTGGGGTTTTTGCAGGCTAAGACCATGGAATGGGTTGTAAAATAGTCGAAATTAAAAGACTTTACTGTCATTAGCACAACAGCTATCACATATTGGTTAAAGGGGCCCTATCAGCGTTATATTAGTATTTTGTGCCTCTACTGTCACGTGTACATGCTTTAATGTTCAAAAACTAACATAACAAGAAATAAAATTGCTCTACATTGCTCTAATTGCTCTCCACTTTTCACTTGCAGCCTGTGACCGGCAGCGCTTAACGTCAACTCTCAGAAGAAAAAAAAACCCAAGAAACTTTGATGCTTTCCACAGGAATTTAAGCATCAACATGATTACCTGCAGGATGCCAGATTTCAGCTGTTTAATTGAAAGGATAATTAAAAAAAACTAAAGTTTGTATTCAGAGACAAACAACTCTTCATCTGCCATTTTTGGGGTATCATATATCCCAAAAACGAAACGTTTGCTAATCTGGTTCCAAACAATTGAACTGAGCACTTTAAGGCTCATTTATAAATGGGATTTTGGTGTGTATATATTTTTTATTTCTAAGTGCAATTACATAATTACAAAGACTGAATGCTTGGTGTCAAAAAACATTTTCAGTTTAGAGGGAATAAAAACTGAATATATGAAACATTTTAACCCAAAAAAAGATAAATACTTATATCTGATGGTTTTAAAACATAGATATTGTACAGGAATAAGAACAAATTTCCACCCAAGCTTGCATAAATTCAATGTTTTACCTACATCTATCTCACCTAGCTTCAGCCTCTTATTAAATAATATCTTCAGTCATTGGATACATGATGAGTTGCACTTCGTAAATTAGCTTCTTTTTTTCATCTGCCCCATTAATCATTATCTAGTTCACTGTATAATGTTTTAATGCAACACAGGTTTTGTTGCTTTTGTGTAGTGAATGCTTCATTGCAGACCCATTTGAAAAGCGCTCTTGTAGGATCAAATCAGTCACTCTTCAAAGCCCTATGTTACTTCCATCCGCTGATGATTGTTTATTATTGAAAACGGAAAGACATTCCTGAATGTTGTTGCTCAGTCTTTAAGTTTTGGAGTTTTTTTGCAGGTGGTAAAAGCTATGTCGCAACCTTTTCTGGAGAAATGATCTGGCAAACGTTTCAAAATCCATCAACTCAACTGTCAATTCCTCCAAATTCTTATAAATCTCATGTTAATGCTGCCACTCATTCATACTTGAAATGTAACCAGGAAGAACACTTAGTTGCATTCAATAATTGGTTGTACCAAATATGTTTTTTCATATATTTTTTATCAAATGTATAGCTAACATCGTTAATGCCATCCTATGATCTGCACAAATTCTGAATTGAATTTTAATAAGTTAAATCATGAGAAGAATGTACAGAGTGACCCATCTGTAAATCTTTGTTTTTTCCAAACCTCTTAACTGGAATATGAGTCTGTTCTATTTCAATGGTCTTATTTGTTTTGGCTGTAAAACAAAGTTGTGATGTTTAAAAGGTGTGTTTTTATTTTATCATTTGTTTAGACGACATGTTCAAAATGTGGTGTTTATTGTATTCCACTAGAGGTTAAATTTTATGGTTCAAGTGTTTGTGTGACGCTGGACCTGCTCACTGTGTTACTTGGATGTCATTGTCATCGCTTTAGTGTTCTTGCCTGTATTTGGCAACATGGAGTTACAGTTAATCAAGTGATGAACCTAAGGGAAATTTCAGCTTTTAAAAATGAACATGAAACTGACTGCTTTGCCTAAAAACGGCTTGAACCCACCTATAACATTGCCCTTATTACAACTAGGAGATGGTCAAAGGGGCCTGTGTGTAATATCGAGGGTATAATTTGGCATTGAGGTGTTATTCTTGGTTAAGCTTTCTCTTTTCCTTTCAGAAGCTTTCATTCATCTTTATCTACTGCTTACTGTTGTAGTTGCCAGTCCATTTAATAAACATGTTGATTACAAACAATGTTTCTGCCTTTTGTTATATTCTGTAAATTGTACTTTTTCTATTGTAGATTATGAACTTCCTGAATTTTCAAAGCACCTAGAACAAGGCCCTAATCATTTCACTTCTTTTTTTTTAATAAACAGGGTTGCTCACAAATTGTACAACCAGGACTAAGTCTACTGTAACTTTTCAAACCAACTAAACCTTAAAACATAATTGCATTTTTCACTCTGTTACTGTGTGTGTGTGGGGGGGGGGGGGGGCTGTACCTGTCACAAATAATTTGCTCTCAAGAGATCCTCCAAGCACAGTTCAGGGCTTTTGGGCTGTTATAGCTGAACTAGTTTTGGTGTTGTCCTGACATATGTAAATTTGTCATGGGATTTAAATATGCTTCAGGGTGCCTACATGTTGTTGCCTCTTGTTTTGTATATACAGCTTCTATAAATATCTCTCAGTAGTGTGGCAGTAATACTACTGTATGCCTTGTAATCAAAGTACTTTATTTATCGGGGGAAATTGGGTTTCTTTTATTTGCTCCATTTTAAAATGAAATAAAAGATAACTGAATATTCAGATGCATTGTGAGCAAGCTAAGAAATACATGATGCTAAACCCTCCTTCGGATTATAAATGATTTTTTCTCAACTACGTTCCTAATAGTAAAAAAGTAAGAAAGCTTTTTTGGGGAAATATATTGTGTGTCTTTTTAATTATGAACCAAATGTGTTGAAGTCCATGCCCCTTTGGTTTTTTTTCTCCCCTATTTATGCCTTGTAATTAAGAAACTTACATGCAGATGCGTCATGGCCAGTGCGCAAGCGTTTAGCCGGGTGTCCTCCTCCCCTCCACTAGGGGGCGCTGCCTGCTGAGGATAGTGTTCGAGTCAAAAGGCAGAGCTGCTACATGTGACATTGACAACAGAGGGTAAGATCTGCATGTTATCTTACTTTACTCTGTTTTTGTCATAACCACACAGCGAAAAGAAAGGTAGCGGACTTGTTCGAGATTTTACTGCGTTTGAAAAGATATTAGCATTTGGTTAGACGTTGTAACACAACTTTAGTGATATCTTCCCACAAGCTAACGTTAGCATAGCTTGTGTTGTCGAGGGAAACTGGGCACCTTTTTAAGATCATTCTTTTGACATATTTTGTCCCATTAGCACAATGAGGCTGACTGCTCTCCTGTCGATGGCAGCCAAGGTGGTTGTGCCCAAAGATTACCGCTTCGGCACCAACAGACCCTGGACAGCGGCTGCTAAGAGGCTAAATACTGCAGGGAAGAAGAGGAGGAAGGTGTTTGTGGAGCCGATAGCAGCAGAGGACTGGTCAGTGCTGAAAGGAGACATGGTGAGTTATTCATGTTAGGTCCCAAGTCTCAATGGGTAAAATTGGGAGACAGCTGCCTTTCTTCTCACTTAATATTTAAGCATTTTTGGCTAAACTTTGATTGGCAAAATAAACTAGTTTAGAGATATCATTCCAGTATAAGAGACTGTGCCAGATGGACTCATGTATCTGCTTTTTCTTTTGTTTTCCAGGTGGAGATTCTCTCAGGGAAGGACAAAGGGAAGCAGGGGAGAGTGAATCAGGTCTTCAGACACAGAAACTGGGTTATGCTACAGGGCCTGAACACAGTAAGGAACTACTGTAATCTGTAAATGTCCCAGAGGAAGCTGTGTTCTGCATGATAGTATAGTTAGTTGTGATGCTGCTTAGAGGATTGTAAAGTAAGCTCCTTGCTGTTCTTCAGTTCTGATGCTGCTAAACATGTAGGGGTAAAAAGATAACCAACCAAGTCATCTCATTGTATTCTAAAGTAAAATGACCAGAAAAGTTTCCATGTTAAATACTTTTGTAGAATTGTCACACCACCAGAGGGAGGCAGATGTCTTGTTGCTTGCTCCATGAGAGACAATTTGAACCATCTGTTGGATTTCAAAATTCTAAAAAGGTTTTCTATTTTTAGCATTTCAGGTACATCGGGAAAACTGGGGAAACCCGTGGGTCCTATGTTGCCAGTGAGGCTCCCCTCCTGCTCAAAGATATTGCGCTTGTTGACCCCTCTGACAGGTACAGTAAACATTGCTACTAAGGAGGGAAATGTTGGTTATGCATATGCACACACACACACACCTCAGGATGTTGACAATAGCTTGACAACAGATTAAAAGTTTTGACTGTAATCCTTTATTCTTCATGCTCCTGCGTAATTGCTATCTCGGGTCCAAAGTAGCTTGTGCTGAAATTAGAGATCTCTTAGTGCTGCAAGAATGAGTCCTAAAACCAGGAAATGAGTTAGCATACTGCCCTAGCTGTTCCCTTGTCTTGAAGTCAGTGAGTTTGTGAATAGGTTTTTAGTTAGATGCCTGAAAGAATCTTGATTGTTAAATACAATGCACTTAAGAGGTTTTCACATTTAGATCTACGACATAAAATAAGTCAGTCATTACGCTTGATGAGATGGCGACATCCCGCCAAAGTCCCCACCTGTGCAGCCCTTTTCTGTTTATAATCACGCTCTTAGAATATATTCTAACTCCAACTTTTAACCTTTTAAATTTAGCAATTTATCAAGTTTAAAGACTTTTGTGGAAGACGAGTAGTTATTTTATAGCCTAACGTTAACTTTTTACATTTATGTGCTGTTTGTTCCTGCATTTACACTACCATTAAGGTTAATACTTTATCAATCTTTATAATCTTTAAACTACATTCAGGATACAAAAAAATGGTCACACATTATTAATTGTAGCTAAATGTAAATTAATTTGTGTTTTTATTAAAGATGAATCATGACATGCTGCTATTGATCTTCCAGGAAGCCCACAGAGGTGGAGTGGAAGTTCACAGAGGAGGGTGAGAGAGTGAGAGTGTCTCTCAGGACGGGTCGAATCATCCCCAAACCGGTCGTAGAGCGACGAGATGGCATCGTGCCAGAGCAGTGGAAAGGTGAGTCTGTCTTTGTTTTTTTTATTACAGAATAATATTTTTTCACTAACCAGTTTATTCCATGTCTAGCTAAGAGACATCGTAATAAAACTGTGTGCCAGTCAGTTTTCCACCATATGCAGACTTTAATTCTAAAAATAGGTGTCTGAGAGATGGAGTTCGATTGTTTCATAGTGGAAGAAACACTTTTTTTTCTTAACTAAAACACACCTGGAAATTGTTAACCTTTACCAATGCCTAATTGTTTTCCATCAATTCTGGGAAATTACTGGAACTGGATATTTGGGGCAACTTGCCTTAAAAGGCAGAGCGAACAGGTGTTTTATATATATATTTTGTATGAGTGTGACTGTTTCTTTCTGCTATTACAGACGGTCCAAAAGACACTAGTCCAGAAGACACTCTAGAAAAGACCTACGCACCGTCTCTTAAAACCCTGGAGGAGGAAGTCATGGAGAAAATGGGCATTGTGGAGAACAGAAGGCACAAAGGGTCCTACTGGTACTGACCAGAGACATCAGAGACACTCAGGCCCAATTGTGCTATCCAGTTTTCACAGGCACTCTGAACTCACCATGTTTTTGTGGAAGTCCTGCAGAATGAAAAAGAGGATGAGGCAAAGCAGACATTCTGCTCAAATGTTTCCTGGCTAGTTTCAGTCCTTCTCTATTTACAGCAGTATCAGAGTTTGAATTGTGTTTTTTTTCTTTGTAATTGTGAATAAATGTCAAATGTAAACTAATATAATTAGTAGAGAAACATCATATTCTCTATATACAAACTATTTTTAAAATTATGATCACTTACAGTTGTTATTTCTCAGGAAAGAAAGAAAAAGAGAAAAATCAAACAACTGGATAATAACTGCTGCATATCCATCCCTCCCACGATGCTAACTTTAAAAGTTAATTATCCATAACCATTTTAAATATACATTGTTTTAGAGAATTTAAATAATATTAATATGTTTTGGTTCAAGGATTATTTGAAAGTATCAACTAGATATTTATTGTTAAATATTAGTTGTATGTAACCCTAACCATCAAACAGGCTAGATTCCCAATCCTGATTTATTTTAAAGATTCTTAAGTGACAAAAAATATTAGACCACAATAAGGTTTGGCTTTGATATATCAGCATTGACAACATAAAGTCATCTGGGGAGAGAATATCACATTTTCCACACTAGGTAAGCAGTAGAATGAAACATCTCTAATGAGATAAGAAACTTGGAAAAAAGTAGCTTCTGTCCCAGGGGAAAATGGATCACTTGACATTTAGTGTCGTAAAATCCTTCATAAGCGCTGCAAAGTCGGCACGATCTGAAAAGTAACATTATTCTTAGTATTGGCGGGGTTAACAACGGTAATGGTTGCAGCCTGTACGAATCATATTATTTTACAGGAGCCCAGACATGCAGCTCTCCAAAACCTTAAAGCCTTGAGACAAATGAGCCTCTCTTTCCAACGTGTCTGGGCAACAGTGTGCAGAGGGAGACTACACACACTTGGTAGTTTCAACAAAGTTCTCACTCACCTCATTTGACTTTTATACAACGGCATCAGGTTCAAATATGACCTTGCATCGGTGTCACTAACTCGTGAATTTATGATCATTTATTTGATATAAATAAACTAAGAAAACTGTCAAAGTTTAAAGAAAAATCATTATATATTTCATTAGATACCAAATGATCAGCTGTGATAAAAAACAATCTTAGTTTCTTATACTTAAATGTACATCTTACATAGTTTGTTTCACAATTAATTAAACAAATATTTAAAGTAATCAATTATTTGTTAAAAAGATCATTAAAAAATAATAATACTGTAAGCATATCTTAGCAGACTGTGACAAAAAACTGATAAGAATCCCTCATCACTTATTTTTAACAAAAAAGACCAGATATATACACTACTTAAATATAAGTTAAATAAGTGAAGAAAATGTAAAAATATCGGAAAATGTTTACAGGATTTCTCTCTGGTGATTAATCACATTTTTTTATATGACCTCGGTATTTTTAAAAGCCTGGATGTATACCCATTTTTAAATAGTGTTTAAATAGTCTTAAAATAGCCCGTTGTAGCTATCAATATCCAGTTTTATCTGCATCTATTAAAGGAAAGGCTGATCTTTTTTTTTAAGCTCTCTTCAGCAGCACATTTCTAGTGAGGGAGGTGGCAAAATCAGTTTTACCCCGCTGGTTAACCACAAGTACTGATTTCCTGAGACTCCATGCCCTGCCAGATCTTCAGCTGTAGAAGCAACTAACTTTGTTGCCAAGCAGTGACACAAAAAATGATGTGTCAAAGTATCCCAGTGGCTCTCGATACCCTCATTTCTGGTCAGTCAGTAACATCATGCAGAAAGCATGGCTAGGCGTTGGTTTGGCTGGCGAATGGATGAGTGCGGCAGTTTTTCCCAGACTCGTCTCTCCTGAACTTGTTTGCCTCTGCCTCTTTGAGTCCAAGAAGGAATAAAAGCAGCCAGTCAGCGGAAACTGGGTTTTGAGGTTTTCGCTTTTATGGGAGGAAAATGTTTCAAAGGCTCGTCATCTTTCCTGTCATTGCATTAATGTTTCATGGATTTCAGTCTGGGATTACATCAAGCTGAAGTGTAAAGTTGTTTAAGTGGAACTTTGTAACGCGTCAATAATCTTTATAATTTCCATTTGCAGAAACAAAAGCTGATTTATAACCATCTTAACTCATGCAGGGTAGAACTAGTTTTGAGAAAGCCTGTCTTGTCATTTCTTCTTTGTGGTGAGTTGAGAGCAATTTCTCGAGCCAGTTAAATGAAACCGCACAACATGACTCAAGCAGTATTAACAATATATAAAAATAAACTGCAGGCCATGCTCTAGATTTAGGCTGAGTCACATTTTATCCTCAGCCACGTGAACTAATGAGTCCCACCTGGTGGTGTAGGTGGCACGTGTCAGAGTCTCTAACATAATGCTTATGAAGGTCTTTACGAGCTTTTTTCCATCAAATTACAGCATATCTAGCAGCAGCATTTTTTTCACATCAGTGCTTCTAGTTACTTGTCTCTGTCTTTATATAATTAGTGGTTGCAAGTTTGCTGTGCAGGTTTTGCACATAAAACAATGATTTTAGATAATCACCCTGCCAAAAAACAAGGTATCTCCTTGCAGTAGGATTTGTGATCGCTCGAGCATCTCCAGAACATCTGAAGACACTTTAAAACTAAATTTGAGTGTTGCTTTTGACTCACTTGATGATCTAAGCTCAGCTACAATATAATGATGGTGTCTAATTATAGGCTGCTTGTTTGAAGGCTGCTGGAAAATGTAACGTAAGCTTCTATGCAGGTCTGAGGCACGACTCGCATGTGTAACTGTTTGGTCTAATTCAGTCGCTCTCACTGGATTCTTGTAAATGACCTCAATATGATATGATTCTGGTCGGAGAAGGAAAGTATAACACAGCTTTCACTTTTTTGTTAGACTTTAATTCCCTTGTCCAGACTTGATTTATAGGTTTAATGTTGAGCTGAATATATTCACCAATGACCTGTAGTTCACAAAAAGAAGCTACAATACTGTATTCTTAGTATACAGTAGGCATTTTATCTTGTAGTTGGTCTAGGTGAAATTATTTTTACTACACTTGAGGAATTTTAATTTGTACCATTGCTTTGTTTTTACAAATGATCATATGTTTTGTGTATAATATCACAAGTGAATAGTAACTAAAGCGTTCAAACATATGCACTGATGTAAGATGTCCAATATTTCCCACTGCAACGTAGGGTATTCAAAGTATAAAGTAACATAAAAGGGAAATAATTTAGCTTAAAAATATCAGGTCTTGGTTACTTACGTGGTTTCACTAAACAAAACAGTTTTGAATAGATAGCTAAAGTCTTACATAACTTCATGTCTGACCTTAGAAGCTCCTTTTTATCCATGTATCTCATTTGGTAATTCTTGAATCTGCAAAATTTCTTGGCACTTACATTCCTTTTCCCCAGCGCTTTCATCGAAATATCATTTACTTCCAATTTCCAATTTGGTTGTAGAAATATTACCTGTTGAAAAACAGTGGTTAGCCCTCTTTAAATCCATGTCCTTGTAGCCACATCTGAGCCTTGAGTTATCCATAGACTTGTTTCTTTTTTCGAGCTGTGATGACATATTTGAAAAAATAGTGAGTTTTCCGCAAAAATACTATTCTTATATAAACATCTGAAATAAGCACTTTTTCATCTTATTGCAATCTTGCTTTTTCAGCAAAATATTCTCATGTTTATCCAAATCTACAGTCAAAGGTCAGAAGAGTTGCAGCTGTGAATAAAGCCCCAACGCTGGATTGACTCTTTCTGTCTTTGAAGCTTCTGTTCTGGGGCCTCCATCTTCTCCATTATACCACCCTGCTGTTGACACATGACAGCAGAGAGAGTGACGTGTTACCCAGAGCATACCTGCTGAATGGACAGTCTGGGTGACTCGGACAGTCATAGCGGAAACATAAAGCACACCGCCTAAGACAGTCCTGTTGGTACCTGGGTGTCAGATTCCTCAGGTGGGAAGCACCAAGCCACCGGATAACCGTTTCAAAGCTCCCTGTCTGCAGAGACACAGGTACACACTTACCTTGACATTATGTATATTTTGCATGTCTGTGTTACATACAGTATGAACAGGGGGCAAAGTCTCGTTGTCAGCAAAGAAGATCCACAGAGCCTGTGTGGCACACAGCTGTGCTTTTTGTCCTGCCTTCCACTGGTCATTTTGAATACTTCTTAACTTAAGTTTACTCACAGATGACAGGATGCAAATTCACTCCAAAAAATGGGGTGGAGGTCTGGTTCAAGGGGCCCACAGCTCATTTTTGTTAAAGGTCCCAATTCAGTTTAAGACGGCCATGGTAACAGCCACAAATGCATGCTTTGTTGTTCCTCAACAGCATTCAAAAAAGCATCGCAAGCATGTTAGATCTCTTCAAAAAGCTTAAAAGATAATTGTAGCCGTGTTTGTAGGCTATATTTATAAAAATCTACTTTTAAGCTACTTTGAAGTAAATTTACTGTTGGTAATTAAATATCTTAGTGTGACATTTCTCTTTTGTTTTTATGGATATTTCTGGATGAGCTGCAGTTAATGACTACTAAATAGTGACTCTGCATCGAATTTACAGAACTTAAATCAAATGCTGGCGTCTAGCACGCCCTGCAGATTGGAGAATAGAGGGCACCGACAGACTGTGCAGCAAGACTCTGCATGATGTTACTCTACTGGGGATACACGCACAGCTTTCGAAGGGTATTTAAAAGGCCAATAGCAACTGATGTAGAGGATCTGTTTCTGTCAACTCCCTCACCCTCCTCTTACAGTAGGTGACTGTGCTGCAATATCACCTGCAGCAGTATCAGCTCTGTATTGCTGCTGCGCTGACAATGACGCTCAATGCATTTCCCTGCAGGAAAAAGAAAGCTCCACATGAGGGTCATCTCTCTTCATTTCATAGCCTATAACATTGGTTATTTTAGATGTCATCCCTTCAAATCCCCTTTGACAGATAGATCAGTCATTCATAATCAAATCCTTGTTATCTGCAGCCCAGAAGAGAAGAGTTCTCAGGGACTGTCAACAAATTGCAACGGCTACTACAAAAATATGAAATAACTTATACAGTACAGCGCTACCAACATCACATCACACGTTAATGGTCTCCTGTTGGTTATACTACAACAAAAGTTAACGTTGAAAAACGTCTTTTTGCTTAATTTTGGTAAATATTTACAAATTATATCAATAACTTCACTTTTATACAGTGTAGTGCTACCAAAATGACTTTGCACATAATTGGTCTCCTGCTGGGGAAACTAAACCAGCAAGAAATGGAAACATCCTTTTGCATAGTTTTGGTTAATATTTGTTAAGGAAAATATTTACTGACTTCACTGTTATACAGTGCATTGCTACCAAAAACTAACAGCGATTTACAAACACTTTAATATTGTAGACATGCTTACAGAAGCAATTTAGGGCTAAATATCCTGCACTTTGACATTTTGACTGCAGTTGCTGGGGATTGAACCACTCATATCTGATTGGTCAACCCCCATTTCAAGGTTTCAAGGTTTCAAGGTTTCAAGGTTTCAAGGTTTTATTTGTCATATGCACAGCAGATACAGCGTATATGTTGGCAATGAAAATCTTATGTCGCGTGCTCCTCCAACAACTCAACATGCATGGTGCAAAAGATAAATAAAGTAGTGAAAAAAGAGAGAAGAATATTTACAATATCAACAATAAAGATTTGAGGATGTGAAATATATACATATGTGGAATACATTGAGAGTATTTAAATACTTTACACTGTGGAATGAGGAGGTATGGACAGATGCATATATTATGTATAGCAGATGTATATGGCAGATATGTATAATATATAGATATGTGTACTATAAACAGATATGTATGGCAGATGTGTATAATATATATATATATATATATATATATATATATATGTGTGTACTATAAAAAGATGTGAGTAGACATTCACACAGCTCAGGAGTTCAGTAGTCTTATAGCCTGTGGTATAAAACTGTCTCTGAGTCTGGTGGTCTTGGTCCGGATGCTGCGGTACCGTCTGCCAGACGGCAGCAGACAGAACAGATTGTTGCTGGGGTGATGGGGGTCCTTTAATATCCTACCGGCCTTCTTCCTACACCGCTGGGTGTAGAGGTCCTCCATGGATGGCAGCTCCGTCCTGGTGATGTGCTGAGCAGTTTTCACCACCCTCTGTAGAGTCTTACGGTTGAGGGCGGTGCAACTGCCATACCAGGCGGTGATGCAGCCAGTCAGGATACTCTCGATGGTGCACCTATAGAAGTTGCAGAGTATCCTGGAGTCCATGTTGAACTTCCGCAGCCTGCGGAGGAAGAAGAGCCGCTGTCGAGCCGTCTTGGATATGACCCTGGTGTGATGTGTCCATGTCAGGTCCTCACTGATGTTTACCCCGAGGAACCTGAAGCTGCTGACTCTCTCCACAGGAGTCCCGTCGATGGTGATGGGTGTGTGTGCCTCTCTCTGCCTCTTCCTGTAGTCCACAATCAGCTCCTTTGTTTTGCTGACGTTGAGATGGAGGTTGTTGTCCTGGCACCAAGATGTCAGGGCTCTGACCTCCTCTCTGTACGCCGTCTCGTCGCCGTCTGTGATCAGGCCGATGACGGTCCTGTCGTCAGCAAACTTGATGATGGTGTTGGAGCTGTGTGTGGCCACGCAGTCGTGCGTGAACAGGGAGTAGAGGAGAGGGCTGAGCACACAACCCTGAGGGGCTCCGGTGTTGAGGGTCAAGGTGGAGGATGTGATGTTCCCCATCCGCACTGCCTGGGATCTGCCCGTCAGGAAGCTCATGATCCAGTCACAGAGGGCGCTGTTGAGCCCAAGGTCCCTGAGCTTAATGATGAGCTTGGAGGGCACAATGGTGTTGAATGCTGAACTGTAGTCAATGAACAGCATTCTCACATAAGTGTTCCTCTGGTCCAGGTGGGAGAGGGCAGTGTGGAGGGTGAGGGAGATGGCATCATCCGTGGACCTGTTTGCTCTGTAGGCAAACTGCAGGGGGTCCAGTGAGTCAGGGAGGGAGGAGGTGATAAAAGTTTTGACTAACCGCTCAAAGCACTTCATGATGATGGAGGTGAGTGCAACTGGGCGGTAGTCATTGAGGCAGATGGGTTTTTACCCCAAAATACCCGTGTTTCAGGTATTCTGTGTAAATTAAAAAACAAAGCTTCAACAGATGTTATTGTGTCTTTAACATTACTGGTGCTATGCTATAATATTTTTTCTTAAACTCCCCCCTTTTTATTTGGAAGGTTTGCGTCAAGTGTGCTGTACACAGTCACACAGATAAACACAGTGTTAAAGATCTGCTCTCTTTATGCAGGTATACACATTTTTACATTGGAAACACGTGTGAACAACCTTTGGTTGCATTACTTTTCTGCCCTCTGGACCTCCTGCCAGTTCTCCCTGTTGTGCAAGTATAACCAGTAGTAGAATATTGTGAGATTAAAGCGATTTCAGTAGTACTTAAATCGCTTCATAGCACTTAATAGTGGAGTTATTGAATATTTTCCACATTAAGAAATCACTAGAATTATGCAAAACACAACATTTTTTGATGAACATGTGTGAAGGGATTTTGGTTGCACGTCACAGGGATGTTATTTAATATATTTTCAGTATGCCTTTTTTTTTGGCGTTGCACTTTGTGGATGGTCCCTGGCAATCTCTCCTCCAGCTTCTGATAGATCAATGTAAGTTGTTTGTCGGAGGACGGAATGTATTGGTTTGTTTCGATGAAAATGTCGTTGTAGCTTGTTGTTACTTTACTACTGTTTTAAAGAGACGAACCTTTGAATTTCTGAATCAATCAATTTCTTTCTACCGTTACCCATCTCCCCAAGGTTGGGTGAAAAAGTGGGCAGTGCAGGATTTCATATCTGGCTTCACTTTCTATCAACTCCCTCCTTTTCTCACCGAGCATCGGAGTGATTCGGACATCAGTCCAAACTCCCCTCATACCTGCGCACATAGCCTCCCCGAGCAGGAAAGTCGCACTGCAGCAAGCTGAGTGGAGCAGACGGAAAATACTTTTAACAGCAGAGAATCCATCCTGTATAAGCTGAAATGTTGCTGAGAAGAAACCGGTATGTTTTTTTTATAGATATGTCGTGTTAAAGACAAGCAGTTGATGCGATGTAAGTAATGTATGCGTAATTATAGTGAAAATGAAGGAAATTAGCCTCTTTGCCAGTTTATTGCTTTAGAGTTGCTTTCCTCAGAGGAGGTCCTGAAATGATGTCCAGTAGTTAATGTTCTACCCGGAAAATTTCTTTTTGCGAAACTGACGCACTTTGTTAAGCCTAACTTTCTGCTAATTCGCTTCGCTTGCTTTCACTTTGTTTTAGCATGATCTTTTACTTGTTCCACCAACTTATCTTTCTGATTGTTAAGTGAATTTGAAAACATTATAGTGATTTTTCACACGGGTGAGCATTGTACATTTTTACTGTCCCTTGCATATTTAAGGTAACACCACGGCAAAACGTATAAAATGCACATTTTTCTAAGAGTAAAGCACTGATGCTGCTGAATTTTAGCTATGCAATGTTGTTCTTATGCCCTGGAGGAGAGACAAAGAGAGCTTTTTGTCTTAAGTGCACATTATTATTCTTCTGTTCAATGTCTCCACCTCAGGGTTCAGGGATACTTAATGGACAGGTAGAGATATGATAAAAGAGTAACTTTTAAGGATTCCTCTTTCTTATATTTCAGGGTCCAGTGGCAGTCTGTTCTGAAATTAGCCTGTGAAGTCAAACTAAAACCACTGAAATGGTTCTATTGCATTTTTTTGATCAAAATGTTGACAAAATGTAATTAAAACCTAAAGAAACTTGGTCCAAGTTTGATGCTTAACATTGGCTTATAAAACACAAAGTGTAAATGATGTCATAACTTCAGCCCTTATGGCAACACTGAATTAAGAGAAGATTAAACACAATTTTTATGAATTTTTTAAAAATCTGTATTTATAAATTGTCTGCGATGATTTGACACATGTTGAACAATAGTGCTTTAACAAATGATTATCTTCAATCCGGGATTACCTCCCTATTAAACCTTTGATTCATAAAATAACACAAAATGGTTCAAATAATACCCCTCCCAGTTTCTCAAAGTCCAAGATGATTTCTTAAAATGTGTAGTTTGGACAGTCCAAAACCCCCCACTTTTTGCATGAAAAATTACTTAATTAATAGGTTATCACAATAGTTGCAGTTTACTTACTTTCGATCAACTCATTCATTCGTTAACTAATCCTTGCAGCTCTGTGGCATAAGGGCAAGGAAATCTACTTTATAGTGAGGAAAATGTTGGTAACAATTCCTGTAGAGGACAACAGGCACTGACTGAAGGAGTAGAAGGAATCATTTCTAGCTTCTGAATCGATGCCAACATCTTCCACTCTTTCCAGTGATTCAATTTTCCCAACAAATGAAACGATTCAGCCTGATTATCTGGCTAGTTAATATGGCAGTGTGTCTTTGCATGTCGTTCATGAATGGGCTTGCCACACACAGACTGTGGTCAGTCCACAGATTTGCTGAGTCAGGTCTGAGATTTGTTTGATCCTTCTGGTGAATCATGTGGTGGGTGGGTGGGGGAATTCTCCCAATTGATCTTCTTTTTTGTGAACAGTCAGATGTCTGCAAGGTTAGCAAGGTGGGATTTGTCCATCGGATGTGTGGAGGTGTCCTGTTTGATGGTGCAGAGTTGGAGGAGTGATGATGAGTTAATAGGACTGAAGGTCAGACAGGGACAGCTCACTCTGGAGTTTATAATGTTAAGTGCTGAGATACACAGCATGGAGGTGCTGTGCAACATCAGTAGCAAAAATGTTGTCATGACAATCCATCCAAGTTATGTTGACTGCTTTTTGCTTTTCTGGTGCTAAGTAACCAGGAGAATACACTCAACATGAGTTTCCAGGAGCTGGTTTTTAGAGGCCGGCTAGGATTGAGACTGTTTTATTGTGTCGTCTTTATACACTTATAATCTTTCCATGGTGAATTTTTAACATCAGTTTGTTGACTGGAGATATAATTCCCACCCCACAGATACCACTATAATATTTCTAATAAAGATAAGTATTTATTAGCTGTGACCATAAGAATGACAGCTCCCTCTGTCAGCTTCACAAACATGTCCCATCCCTTTTGGCGGCCATAGTTTTTTGGCGTGGAGGCTTACGTGTGTGTGTGTGTGGGTGTGTGTGTGTGTGTGTGTGTGTGTGTGTGTGTGTGTGTGTGTGTGTGTGTGTGTGTGTGTGTGTGTGTGTGTGTGTGTGTGAATGCTTAAACATGTGAACTGCTTTGGCCTGATGTTCAAAAATTCGGACTGTAAGACACTGATGTTGGCAGCAAAGTCGTAAAAGTAAGTGTTGCAAAAGCTATATTAGTTAAGCCACTTCTGAAAACCTTTGTACGTCGTATGAAAGCACGCATCAGAAAAAGGGAAAAGTCCATTCAGTTCTATATAAACTGCCCATCTATCAACTAACTTTGTTACCAGAGTTTGGATTTAAGGGATTCAAAGAAAGTACTAATCTATATTGCACTTCATTTAGTTTGTATATTTGGTAAGAACTCTGTCTGTAACCATAGTCTTGAGTCAATAAATCTGAAAAAGAATTGGAGGAATAAAGCTGCGTTCATGTGGTAGAAAGAACTCTGTACCAGAGTAGATTTCTTCTTTTTAAACCCCAATTACCCTGCATTTAAGGAAATCCCTGTATTTTATCAGACTCATGACTGCCAAAGCATTTGACCTGGCTTAAACTGACATTAGGAGTCATTTTCCTGCATGTTGGTGGAGACAGAGATTTTTTCTGAGTTGACCTTGTTGCAGAATACTGCAGAGACCACCCACGAGATGTAGCAAGCAAGCTTCAGTTGTCAGTGCAGCACTGACAGAAAGTTTAGCAACTGCTTTCATGTTCCGTGTTCACTATTGTTAATTACATTCAAATTTAAAGATGACATCCTTAAAGATATGCTGTAGGCTAAATATGGTTTTAACTGATGTCAGCCTTCTTTTGCTTACTTGTATGTTTCTGCAGGAGGAGGAGACTGGATTAGTTCTGCTTGTGAATAATGCATTGGCTGCAGTTTCTAGACCTGTAATTGCAGTTGGTGGCATTGATTTTAGCAGGACTTGTCTTCATTGTAACTCTCATTAAAAAGAGCAGAGCTGCAGAGTGGCTGGTGACTGCGAGGCTGAAGACTTTGTGAAAAAAATCACAAAATGATCAGAAGCAACCAGGATTTTCTCCTCTGTCATCAATCTGAATGCACAAACTCATACACAAGCCTTCTCTCACATCACAAACATTGTGCAGTGTCTTAATGTGTCCTGTTGTACAAAGCCTGCACCAGAACGACTCTCAGTGGTTTTACATTTTCTTTCTTTGAAAAGAGGCAAGAGAAAGCCAAGAGAAAAAGCAAGTAAGTGTGCCAGTGCCCCGTCCTTTAATTTTCATCCGAGGGCCTTTTGTAAGGGAGTCGGCTTAAAGTGAAAGCACAGTGTGCAGCTGTCCTCCTGGCCCACTGCTCGCTTTTTGTGAGCCATTTTCTCGTCAAGAATACTAATAGTGATACCAACTCAGTGGAGTCCACCCAGCTGGCTGAGGAAACAGACAACAACTATTCTGCCATCAAAGAAGGACATTTAATCTGACACAAGTTGAGAGCTGGGTTTGTGCCGATGGGCTTGATATACAGATGCAGAAGTGTATCAATGCATGTTAAATTGTTGGCTCGCTTCTGGGGTTCTAATTTTGGAAACATTAATAATTGTCCTTGTTTTTCATTAGTTACTTTATCACCATGTATGCTGTATGTATTCTGTTTAGAGAACTACATGGTGTATGAGTGAGACAAACCTTATGCCTATTAAAACTTATTTTTGACATGAAAGAGTGTACTTATATAATACTTTATGATGAATAACTGTTTATTTGTACTTTTACCTGCAAACCTTTTTGAATTTTGTAGACCACATTTTTCATAAGGAAATTATATTAATACCATTGCTCATTGGTGTACATTTCTATGATCATTTAACATGCTTATTTTTCTTCCATGACTCAATTATTTATGTCCTAACATAGTGAAAACTATCCTCTCACAATTTCCTAAAGCCCAAGTCAGCGTCTTATATAGCTCTTTGTGTCATTTAATTAGTCCAAAGGCAAAGCTGCAACCTGCAAATTTAAGTAATTTTGCTTGATAATTGATTTTAATGCCAATAGTTTACGAGTCATTTAAGACACATTTTAAGTTCTTTGGAGACTGAGCTCTGCTTTTTAATAAAGAATTAAGTTTGCAGCTTCAGCTTGTCTGCCTCGGGAGGTTGTGTGAGGTCACTGCGAGCATCCTGCCATGCCTGTTGGGTTAATAACAGGGCCAGGCTGGTGACAGAGAGCTGGCAGGATGCCGCTAAGCTGAGGCGCTGTGTCATTAGCTTGCGGAGGTGATGAATGGGCTTGTGGTCACCCAGCTTCCCTTTGAAAACCAGAGAAGTTGCTCTTCGTTACTTGATAGTTAAGCTTTAAAATGCACTTTTTAGTACTACTGTATATGCTTGTGTTGTACATAGGTCAATGTGATTTTTTAAATCAAATAAATGGCTCACAAATATAGCATTACAGTGTAACCTTCAATCTTCAGCACAAAGGTGTGCACGTTGTGACCTTAAATATTACAATAAATCAGTTTAGTGAGATCAGTGGAGTTGAACCAACATAATACATGACTTCCAGTATCAGTATTCGCTCAGGCTATTAAAGGTTAAACATGTGTGAAATTAGAAACTGGTGAGGAGAAATAATGTGTTGTTTTTGTGTCTTTGCCTCAATTTACGGCAGGCAAAGACAATGCTTTATTCATCTTTATGTGTGTGATATTTTATCTAATAATAATAATAATATCATCTTGTCTTTTCCTCTTTTTCTCAATAGACATGTCCAAATACTCCCATTTCTCATTGCAGTCTGCCGCATCACTCTGGCCTTCCCCACACAGACTCCATCGGCCAGTGGTATGTCTGTTTTTTCTTCCATTATCTCTTGCTATCAGTATTCACATACTGCTTTAAGAATACAAAGATGTACTTAAAAGTATTTCCCAGCGTTTTTTACGCTCTCCATCCTTTTTTTCCCTCCTGCAGATGATGTCCAGCAGCTCCAGGTGAACATCCCAGACTCAGGTCCCATTTCCGCCCCACTGGGCAGCTCCATCTCCATCCCCTGCTTGGTGTCACTGTCCTCCTCCTCCGCTGTTGCACCGCGGGTTAAGTGGACTATGGTGTCTGGTGGGGTGGAGACACAGATCTTGGTGGCGCGGGGTCAAAGGGTGAAGGTAAACGAGGCGTACCGAGATCGCGCTGCGTGGCTGAACTACACCTCCTCCCCCGATGATCTGTCGCTGTGGTTGGGAGATTTACGCTCCAGTGACTCAGGTTTTTATCGCTGCGAGGTGCAGCAGGGCCTGGAGGATGCCAGCGACCTTGTGCAACTCAAAGTCAAAGGTGACAGGTTATGGAGATATTATTAAATAAATCTCAAATAAACTTTCATTGGTAATACACTAATGTATAAGGAATGTGGAATGAAATTTGAATATACATTTGTTTTTAGATCTTTTTAGGTGTACTATGTTTCTTTATCTTGTAAATGGATTGTGGATAGGATATGGTCAACAAACTATTATATTTTTTAAGGGGACTTGCACTTTATATGTTTTTCAGACCACATTCCACCAAAGCAATGATCCCTTCACAAGATGGAATTAACATGTGCTTACATGTGTGTTTATCTGCCTTTGTGTGTGTTTTTAGGTGTCGTATTCCACTACAGAGATGCTTTGGGCCGCTATGCTTTTTCTTTCCATCAGGCCCAGAGAGCTTGTGAGGCCATTGGAGCTCAAGTCGCGAATCCTGACCAGCTGCTGGCTGCTTATTATGACGGCTATGAGCAGTGTGATGCAGGCTGGCTGGCAGACCAGTCTGTCAGGTATCTCTTCACCTCTGTATCTGCGATGTTCATTACATTTCGTATCCGTTGTATGGTGCTCCACTCAGTAAAGCATTCACGCTTAAATGGCTGCACATCTATTTCTGCAGGTACCCGATTCAAGTACCCCGTGAAGGTTGTTATGGAGACATGGATGGCCAACCAGGCGTGAGAAACTATGGGACACTGAATCCAGATCATCTTTTTGATGTTTACTGTTATTTGGAGGAAACTGATGGTATGAATACTATTAACTTTTCCTATAGCCCGACCTGTACCTGTACTGCAAACTAAGTTTTAGAATGCTTGAACTTAGCTCTTCAGTAATCCAATGTGCCAATTGGACTATAACTAAAAAAGAATTACATATTGTACATACTGTAAAATGAGATAAGGATAAATATTTTGTGTTTGCAGGGGAGGTTTTTCATGACTCCATCCCACAGCAGTTGTCATTTGATGAGGCGCAGTTGTACTGCAGAGCGGCAGCAGCAGAGCTGGCTTCAACAGCGCAGCTGTACTTGGCCTGGAGTGAAGGTCTGGACCGCTGCAGCCCTGGCTGGCTGGCTGATGGCAGTGTGCGTTACCCTATCATAACCCCCAGAGAGCGCTGCGGAGGACCTCAGCCAGGCGTCAAAACCCTCTACCGCTTCAACAACCAAACTGGCTTCCCCGAGCCATCCAGCCTCCATGACGTATATTGTTTCAGAGGTGAGTATTTTCTGCCTGAAAAATATCTTGTGCATAAATTAGAATGAAATATATATGTCAAAAGCACATTGGATACAAACTGTTAATTTAAATCAAATAACCATTTTTATATTGGTTATATTAAACTTGTAATCACTTATCTGACCTTTACAGATCATTTGAATCCTCGCACTGACTCTCCCGCGGGCTACATGGCCACTCAGCCTGAGGACATTGGACAAGATGTGGTTATCCTTCTGGAAAAAGATCATGAGCTTCAACTGGACAAACAGGCAGAACAGGTGGAGCTCAAAGCCCAAACTGTGGTTGAATCATTCCCCTTTTTCTCCACCTCTTTCACAGAGGAAAATCTGGTTGACACACATCAAACAGTTATATCAGACACAACACAGTCTCCTCTCAACACCAAACCTACATTGGACCTCCTCGCGGCAATGAATGAAACTTTATCTCCTACAGAAATGAGCTCACAGTATCCTACGGCACTGATAAATAACACATTCAGCGCGACAGAAACCTATAGTTCCCCACAAAACACGTCCTTCCTGCCTGATATTTACAACGACACCGATTCCCACCACAATTTAAACAGAACCTTTCATAAATCTGAGCCTGAAACCACTATAGGGTTTCTTGAATCATCATATGAACCTCCCACTTATAATCAGACAGTTCAAGACACAACTCCCAAAGACAACACTTCTGAGAGGCCAGAGGACTCCTACGAAATACAAGACACCAGTTTGGATTTTAACAGATCGCAAGACAATTACAGCGAGTCAGAAAGGAATCATACCCGAGGAGAGAGTTCCTGGGAGCTGACCTCTGTGACACTTGACCCCTTGGTTCAGGTGAAGCTGGACAAGGCGGCAGTAGAAGATCTTGTCTCAACCCAGGCCTCAAAAGAAGAAGGAAAACTTGTTATACATCAAGCTCACACTATGAAAACTTCCATGAAGGAGTTAACCTCGTTGGACTACCTGGAAGGGTCTGGAGATATTTCTCAAGGTATGTTAAAGCATAGATGTGAATTTCTCAAAAAGTAATCTCAAGTATTTTTCTGATCTCAACAGAAAAGAGTTCAAAGACAAAAAAAAGTCAGCATAAGACAACTGCAGTGCTAAGTGGAATTATGGGACAGCATTATCTCTTTTTGTAAATGCTGAAAGAGATGGGTATTGAAATATACGAGCACCTATCCTTAGCATTAGGAGGATTCGAAAATATCTTATTTGACTCCAGCCAATGTCTTGCAAAAGAATAAATCACATTTTGAAGGAATCATTCAAAGTTTAGGGAAGTATTTTTCACTAGAGTAATATGACAAGACCTTTTAAAACAAATTAACATAACTTGTTATTAGTGAGCGTAATAGGTGTTGGAAGGCATATTTTGACAGAGCTAGGCTAGCGGTTGTGTCTTCATGTTTACCTTAATGTACCCATATATTACTCTTAGCAATGAAGAAAGTAAAATGATTTCCCAAGATGTCGAAGTCTTCTATTATAAGATGCATTCACAGCACTAAACATGTGTGTATGCTCTTTTTTAGAGAGACACAAGGACGTCGAAGCAGGAAGCTTCTTCCCCACATCAGAGTCTTTCACTTCCAGCTTCACCACTCATCCGTCCTCTTCTGCTTCGACTAGCAGTGCTCCTGCCGAGCCTCAGACTGCACTCACTGAACCAACCCTCTCATTTGGGTCACGTCATTCTGACAAACTTGGCTTTGACATCCTCTCCACAGCACCACAGTTGTGGGAGTCCTCAATTTCTAGACAAGAGGGAAGTACAAGCTTAGAAATTGAAGACACTGTGACTCTGGAAAGTGAAGAAAAACAGCTGCACCCAACAACATCTGAATACCACCTTGTTTCTGGAGTAAGTTTAGCAATCACTGAATCTCCAGAGGGGTCAAACAGTTCTAAGTTGCCTACTGATTACTCCACTGCACAGCATGAAACATCAGGTTACAGAGTGTATTCAGGTACTACAACAAATGAGTATGAAGAGGCAAGTGGAGATGAACTTCCTACAATTACTGCAGCATTGGAAGAAACAGTTAAAGTTGCTCCAACTGTCGAAAAAAATGTTAGCCAATTGATTGAAGAAGAAAATAAGGTTAACCTAACCCTTGGGGAGGTAGTTAAAGTTGCCACAGCCTTTGAAGAAGAAATACAAGTTTTCCCAACTCTTGAAGAGAAGGTTATTGACCCAACCCTTGCCCTTCAAACAGAAGCTAACCTCGCCACAACTCTTGAAGAAGGTAGTGCTGAACCATACCTTGAAAAAGAAGCTAATGTTGCCCCAGTTCTTGAAAAAGAGTTTAACATCACTTTAACCCTTGTTGAACAAGCCAGAATTGCTTCAAGCCATGAAGTAGAAGCTAGCAATGACCCTACCCTTGAAGTAGAAGCTAGCAATGGCCCAACCCTTGAAGTAGAAGCTAGCAATGGCCCAACCCTTGAAGTAGAAGCTAGCAATGGCCCAACCCTTGAAGTAGAAGCTAGCAATGGCCCAACCCTTGAAGTAGAAGCTAGCAATGGCCCAACCCTTGAAGTAGAAGCTAGCAATGGCCCAACCCTTGAAGAAGAATCTAGCAATGGCCCAACCCTTGAAGTAGAAGCTAGCAATGGCCCAACCCTTGAAGTAGAAGCTAGCAATGGCCCAACCCTTGAAGTAGAAGCTAGCAATCACCCAACGCTTGAAGAAGAATCTAGCAATGGCCCAACCCTTGAAGTAGAAGCTAGCAATCGCCCAACCCTTGAAGAAGAAGCTAGCAAGGGCCCAACCCTTGAAGTAGAAACTAGCAATCGCCCAACCCTTGAAGAAGAAGCTAGCAATGGCCCAACCCTTGAAGTAGAAGCTAGCAATGGCCCAACACTTGAAGAAGAATCTAGCAATGGCCCAACCCTTGAAGAAGAATCTAACATTGCCCCAACTTTTGCCCAGGACTTTATCGTCTTTCCCATCGATTCACAAACATCTGACTGGGCTCTGCTAACGACCACAAAAGGACCCCAAGAGTCTCTGAATGATCTGGAGTACAGCAGAAAAAACACCCCCATAATCTCCACAACAGCTCCAAGTTCCTCTTCAAGTACAAAACCCACCGCTAATTCTACAAAGATGACCAGCACCACCATCAGGACCACCACACACTGGTCCAGACGCACCTGGAGCCCGACCACCTCAGCTCCAAATCCTTTGCACGAGACGGCTGAACCCCAGAAGGAGACCGGCTTCATACCGCCAGTGGGACAAGGTCGGGTGGATGCTGAATTTAGTCTCACCCAGCCACCCACCCTGCTTATCTTGCCCAATGAGAGGGCAGCTATAGGCGGTGCAGGGAAAGCTTCAGGTAATGTTAAAGCCACTCTCATCAGCCTAACCGTCCTCCTCTTGCTACTCAACGAATTGATGCACTAAAATCCCCGATCTGTCCTCAACTTAGCTTCGCTTAATTTTCTGTAAAACACCTACCCTCCTTTTTCAAATGACTTCCCACATATGTTTTACTTGCTTCAAAAAGCCCTCACCCTTCTGACTCCTCCCGCTTCACCTTAAATGCTCCTCCCTTCTCTCCTTGTGATCACACCTCCCCTCCGAGATACTCACTCTGGGACGGCTCCCATTTGACTTTGGTCAACAGCCCACTCTTGTTGTGCATGATAATTTCTTCCTCATCCGAAGATTGACTTCTGTGAAGTACTGTAAAATACTGGTATGTTTATGAAAGAATGTTTCAGTGCTTCTTCTACAATTATTTACTAAGAGTGATGGTGATGGCCTTGGTATTCCGCTCTTGATCAATGGATTTTATAAGCAAAATATACATCGCTGCAATTAAAGGTGCAGATGGTTCTCTTTAGCATCACTTGCTTCTCACAAAATTGCACTGTCTTTTACAGTAATCTGGAAGTAACTTGATAATGAGACTTTTATCTAGATTGTAATGGAAATAATGTTGAATGCAACAGCAATAACCAGTGCAACAGCAATACTCGTTTATATTTAATCCATAACTTTACATGTTAAAACTGTATACTTTTGTCAACTTTTTAGACTTCATTGCTATTTTACACAGTTTAGTACCAGAAGCACAGTGTTATTACGTTTATAAGCACAAATATTGTTCACTGTTGATTTGTTATAAGTGGTAGCACTTAGCTATACGTTTCTAATCTTTATTTTTATAGCTCATGAATGTTTCATACTGAATTCATGTTCTTTTATTTAATCACAATCTTCAAATGTTTGTACAGTTGTGTGTTATTAGGTGTAAGAACGATAAAATCAACTAATCTAAGTTTGCTTCCCGTCTCACCATCATATCCTTTAATAAGTTTTCGTTCAGTTTTTGTTTATTTACTGGAAAATGTTTTCTGTATTCTGTCTGCTACTAACAACAGCTGCAGAGAGTGCATTGTATGGAAGCCAATTTCTCCTGAGAAAAGCATAAAAAAAATTAAGTAAGGCAGGATGAAAATCTCAAGGTAAGTACAGTTTAAGGAATTAAAGTATCCACTCATTTCATTTTGCATAAGTATTTTCTTATTGTGATCCATCATAGTTTAAAGAATTTATTCTGCACAAATATTTATCTTTATTACTTTTCCCTGCAGAAATTGGCTTCCGTATAATTTGCTTAAATCCAGCAAATCCGTGCCTTTTAACACAATGGGCAGTTGCATGACTAATATTTTGTTGAGAAAAGAAGACGAGGCCAGCCCATCTTATTATTGGAAAACTTTTTATGCTTTACTTTGCATCATGCAAACACCACAAGAACAGGACTTTTAATGATGCATAAACAGACTAGATGACTCTGCATACAGCTGCATTCATCTTTGCAGAGCCATTTCAATTAGTGTCCAGCATCACAATCACTTTTATGGGCAATTCTGTCTTGTCAACTGCTTAACATTTTCAAGTCAGCTTTATTTTTTCGTGATAGTTGACATTCCCTGAGCAACAGCTTATAAGTACATTTGTATTACAAATTAGGATGTGGTATGTAGAAACATGAGTTATTTAGAGTTATGTCTAATGAGAAATAGAGGACCAAAGTGAAAAGTTCTTTAGAAATGGAATTACGAGATGCACAGTAGCAGTAAAACAACAAGTTTTAGTTAAAAGGGTCAAATTACTCTGCATTATTCTTACATGGTGGTGCTGTTGTTTGTCAAATTGATCTAGATTTGCTGAATGATCTCACATTTAAACTCAAGACTAATAACAATTAAGTTTGTTTTCCTATCAGAATACTAGTTATAGTGATGAGAGATCAAAACCAAACAAACAAAAAAAAGAGTCCACGTAAATACTCATTTAATGGAACAGACATTAATCAGACAGCAGCAGGAAGCTTGCATCAGTTAATGACTGTTGCAGGGACCTGAGAACACAGATGCTTTTGATTTTTATCCACTATCTCAGTTTCATTGCCTCTTTTAGCCTTACTTGGTGCACAGTGATGATTACAAACTGATGTATTCATGGCAATAAAACACTGCAGACCCAGCTGTTTAAGACAGAGGGAGAGCGACCACTCACTCAATATATGTACAAAATAAATTCACCTTATTACCTACAGACAATTTATTGTTGTGTTTTTGAGTAAAACTTCGGACAATGAAACCTAGCTCTGTGTTCAGGAGAGATGCCAACATGGATCACACAACACAAGGATTTTTTTAATACATAATTCCCATTGTTTATTTTTCAGCAAAACTTAATGATGGTTTAACTTTAAGTGCACATGATCTTGTTTTGACTTCTCTTAAACAGTTATTGACTCCCACACCTACACCCACACCCACACACACACACACACACACACACACACACACACACACACACACACACACACACACACACACACACACACACACACACACACACACACACACACACACACACACACACACACACACACACACACACACACACAAAACACACAAACGTACTCACACACACACTGATGCAAACAGAAGTTTGTGAGAGTGCACCATAATCATTATAATGACAGACACCACAAAGCTCTTGCTTACAGGGTGTCAAAGGAAGTAAATAAACCATATTCACTTGTAAAATGTTTAATTTGAGTTTGAAATAGCGCATGCCTCTATTTTGCCTTCTTTACAAATTTAGAAAATTAACTCCAACCCCTCCTTTTCTCCAGGATTTTTAATGACTAGAGGTTTTTTGTTACTACCACCTTTTTACAGGGATACTTTTCCTAGGGCAAAAACAGATACTTCTCTTGTGCAGTTTGACTAAATAAAGTCACATTAACAAGAGTCAATTTTCCAAATAGGTCGGCACAAACTCTTCAATTTAAGTTTTATGAGAAATGACATGATGTGACTTTATTGACGTATTTTCCCCAATGGCTTTATGAAATCTGCTAAATAATCTACAATTTATATCCTCTTCTACCTCAACCTAGTTAATTGGATGGATGGATGGATGGATGGATGGATGGATGGATGGATGGATGGATGGATGGATGGATGGATGGATGATGGATGGATGGATGGATGGATGGATGGATGGATGGATCCTTAAGACTTTCACAAGTAGCATTTAAAAGGTTTCTTGTTAATGATGATAATGAAAGGAAGAACACAGAAAAATAAAGTCTCCAATATGCACCAAAGAAGACAAGAGGACCTGAGGAGTTTGACCTCATTTGACTCTCTGAAGTTTGTCCTCTGCTGCCATCTATAGGCTCAGGTGCAGGTGGATTCTGGTATTTTAACGTGCCCCTTTAGTGGCCTGTAAATGCCACTATTATTATACTTTATTTGCACACATTTATCTACATCTGTAAATGTGTGGGATTCATTTGCATCCTCAAAATGTAATCCTTATTTCTTAAATTTCATGATACAGCAAACCCATTTTTGTCCTTATAGTTATTCTGGCAAAAATGTCTGTTTGTTTCTAGATGCCTGTGTGGAAGACCCTTGTCTTAACGGTGGCACCTGTACCGATCGAGACGGGCAGATTCAATGTTTATGTTTGCCAACATATGGAGGAGACTTCTGTCAGACCGGTGAGCTGTCTGGAAATTGTTCTGGTCATGTCTGTCAAACAAATTGGGAAGATACTGGCCTTTTCATTGTAAATAAGCAGACTTCAGCATAACACTTTTTTAATGGCTGATGATGTTTTTGTCTTCTCTTCTGTAATGTTTGCAGACCTGGAGCATTGTGAACCAGGTTGGGATAAGTTTCATGGTTTCTGCTACCGACACTTCGGCCAGCGTCTGAGCTGGGAGGTGGCG